>NW_021604770.1:232620-314300 GCF_004785775.1 Grammomys surdaster
AGAGAGAGAGAGAGAGAGAGAGAGAGAGAGAGAGAGAGAGAGAGAGATTCTTAGACTGAAACTCAGAGAAACATTACTTTCTGTCTCTCATTACAAGACATGTCCAGGGATTGGGGACATAGTTCAGTGTGGCTTAACTTGCAACCCTGGGTGTGATTCATTCCCTAGCACTGCAGAAAAGAAAACAAACAAACAAACAAAAAAGAAATAGAAACCCATATGCATAGCATATCTACCTTTTTATTACAGAAGTAATTATATATTTATTTATAATTATATAAATTCTTGAGAAGAGGAAATAATAAATGCTTGCAATCCCATGAGTACAATGACAGGACTGTACACTTGGTTATCTTGTATAGACACAAGGGTTTCTGAGGTAGCTTGGGGAAGAAGAAGGACCCTGGTCTTGTAGTTGTTAGAACTAAGCATCTCTAGGCAGTCTTGTGAAGGAGGCTCTTCTATGTACGTCTGTATACAGGCATAGACAGCTTCCACAAGGGCTGCATATCTTAAGCTACAATCTTGTACACATATGAATCTTCTTTGTGTGTCTGTGTGTGTGTCTGTGTGTGTATGTGTGTCTGTCTGTGTGTATATGTGTCTGTGTGTGTCTGTGTGTGTGTGTCTATGTGTATCTGTGTCTCTGTGTGTGTGTATATGTGTGTATGTGTCTGTGTGTGTGTGTCTGTGTGTATCTGTGTCTCTGTGTGTGTGTATATGTGTCTCTGTGTGTGTCTTCTGTACCTGGATTTTGAGGATCCAGGGCTTTCAGAGTCTAGCATAGTGGTCAGTGCATCATTAGTGTCGACAAACAAGTAACGGTCACTCTCACGTGCCATTGTGATAAAATAGTTGGCATTATTTTCTCAGAGTTCATGTCATTTCTTTATGGCTATCTAGAAGTGACTTCTCAGTGCTCCTCCAGCTCATGATACAAGATGCTTGCTGTCTTGTGGTCTGTCACCCTGCAGAGCCCTCAGGACTATGTCAGAATCTCAGGCTCCTCCTTAACACAGCCCTCCCCCCCCCCTTTAAGGTTTAGGGAGCTAACTTATTCAATAGCTACGAGGTGTTTCCTGATTCGCTGTCAAATTTTATTGTTGAACTTTAGTGTTTACTTTTGGATTCCATTTCCCAGCACCTTTTATTTATTTATTTTTCTTTTAGGTAGAAAACCTATTTTTTCTTAACTAACATTTTCCAATTACATTACCTAATTTCTCTAATGAAGATACTGTTTATCACATGGGCAGTAGGTACTTCTCCTGATTGCCCTCTTATGTTGAAGTTATTTAGAAAAAGAAATCTATGCACACAATGTGCACTGTCTTTTCACCAGCTTTGTTAACTCAGTCAGTTGTACCTTGACAGTTCTCCTAATCCAATGGACTCATCTGTCTTCTTATGGTACAGTGGAATCTATTTACCATACACAGTTAGGTATAAAACACAGAGACTCTTCATGGACCACAAGAACATATTCCTTCATTTAAACAAATCAAATAGTTAAGAATGGAGCTAACAGCCTGCTTTGATCACAGGTTATCACCTTCCTCTTCATGATTGGCTTCTTCTAGACAGTCTATGTTCTTCCTTGTAGGACAGTTGTTCCTAGGGAACTATTCATTTGTCAGGAGTATGGTCCACTCATCCCAAGGTTTCAACCAAGTTTTCAAGAGAACCCGTCCTGTTCCCCTTGTTAAGCTTTTGCTTTCAAGGAGACACTAGGTCTTGGTAAGGTTTAGGGGTTAAGGACATGGAGGCTTCATGTGGATGACTATGCTGGAAAGTCTCCCCTCTTTTCCTAAATTTCCTTCCTGACAGAGGCATTTCCATATTTCATGTTAAGTAGCCTTGCCTAGGTGTCCTGGGCATGGCAAAGTGGGTGTGTGTGATAGACCTGAGGTCCCTTCAGGCATAGCCGAGGAAGCAGAGAGGCCACCCTGCCTGGGTCTTAGCATGGAAATCACACTTGATTTTCTTCCTGGAGGAAGTGTCTTGTATCTCCTGCTAAGCTGATGAATTGAGAAAATAAAAAAATGGGGCCCCTGGGCAGAAGTGAAGTGGGTAGAAGTGGGCTATGGCGCTTTCCGACGCTGTGGTAAGACGAGCCTAGGAGCTAAGGGAACAGGCTGGGTCCATTCCGTGGTATCTCTAAGTCTCTAAGTCAGCTTTTGACTTCCAGCTGTTCCTTATTAGAGGTTACTGTTCATCTGTCTCTGTCCCCTTGCAAAAGGGTCCTCTCTAATCATCAAAACCTACATGGACATCTGTAAGAGGACACATACTCTTGATGACCAAAAGGAAGAACAAGAGTGTAGTGTCACTGAGGCAAAGACAATGGCACACAAAGACATTGCATTGGCTTCCGAGTCTAGATCTATAAATATATTTATTATAATATAACAACTTAACAATAAACATATACTATATACAATACCATTACAGAGAACCCTGTTTTATATCATTCACAGAAATAGCCAGTTTTGCTCCAGTGTGATAGATGAGGAGAGAAACGGAATTTCAGTGTCATCCACGGAGTCTTGTTCACCACTAACACCTCCTTTGGAGGCAGACGCACACCGATGCTCATATTCGCCCTGCCCCAGGCAGTTAGAAATTTGTGCTCCAGTCCTTGGGTTCACACTTGCACCCTGTTTGACATAAATACTTTAAATGACATACAATGTATGTAGTTTTGTGCTTATTACTTTTTTTTAAATAATAAATAATATTAAAAACTGCATAACGAAGCTCGCGGTATCTTGTCAAGTGGGAGCCACACTTGTAATGCTAGAAGTTGATGCCCGTCGTCAGGACTGGAATTTTGGGTCATCCAATACTGAATGATGGAAAGCGTGTAGTGTCTCTTTCTCTCTGTCAATGGTTCTTGTCATGAAGGATGGAAAGCTGACTTTCCAGGTAGAAAAATGGTGTGTATTTGGTACTAACTTCAACTAAACAGCACGGTGGCGGCGGCCTTCTTCCTTGCCCTGGAATGGAAACTGATGACCGGGTGAGGTTTGAGGGTCTAAGGACTAATGGGAAGGCCTTTCTCTTTTGAGCCTCGCTGGGACCTCTCCTGGCTTCCCCCTTCTCAGGTTACTATGCAGCAAGGCAATAAGAAGAGTGTTTCTGCTTGTGCCCCCTCAGGCCGTGGCTGTCATGGCTAAGAAGGCTGTCCCCATCCTGAGAGCTCTCGTGGCAGGTGCCTTGAATATATAGCTATAAATATCAAAAATAGTCTCCTGTGCTTTGTAGACATTTCTTCTCCCTCCCTCCCTCCCTCAGTCCCTTTCCTGGGGGGGTCCTCAGCTTTACCTCATGGAGGGAGCTGGACTGGTGTCAGAAGCCAGAACTATGTTCTTCTAGAATAGACCCTGCCCCTCTGACAATGCCTCCACAAGGCATGGTCTTCCAGGACTGTCTGGGAGTTAACTTTTTCCAAAAATAAAGTGGGGGACATGGCCCACCTCAGGAGAGATCCTCTATTCTGCACATAGAAAAATGAGAGCAAGTGCCCTACCTCTGGCACTGCCTACAAAGAGCTTTGGGAAGTCCCACAGCGTTGTCCCTCCTGTGGCCTTCTCTCGGTACTTAAAAATAGCCTTTTTGTGTATCAAGAAAATGCCTTGGAAATCTAAATAATTCATACTGGCTAAGAGAAAGCTAGCATACCCACCATGCCCTTCTGCAGCAAAACATGGTAGAAAAACCCATGAAGGACAGGCAGCTCTTCCCAGCGACCCCTGCGGCTGCCAGCCCAGGCTCTGCACATGCAGCTGGCCCTCTAGCCTGTCTGGTGGCAACCAGCCCCTCTCCTAGGCCTTGGTGCTGCGCAGTCCCATTTCTCCTTTTTCTCTCGGCCACTTGAAAGTGTAGATAGGTTTAAAAAAAAAACCAAACAAACCAAAAAACCCAAAACAATAAGAGTAGGAATCAAAGTGATAAGGACACTTTGATCTTATTCCAAAAGAGCGTGATGCCCCAAATTGTCACAGGATAACTGATCTATGGTGGCTTAGGGATCAAGCTTGCTCTGCAAGAAGGAAAAAAACAGCTTCTCTCCCAGTTGAAAAATATGTGAAACTATTGCACCGGGCAGAGCGAGCGCCCTCTGTTCAGAGCAAGTGCCTCAGCTGGCCAGCGAGCCCGGGCTCCGTGCATTCCAGGTTCCTGCTGCCCGGAGCACTGTGCCCTGCTTCACCCAAAAGGCGAGGATGATTTTCTACATTCAACGTAGAGAATATTTGAAATGTTAGCGCAGTGAGTTTCTTGATTGTGTTTTGTGGGCCTCTCGTTGGTGTTGAAAGATAACCATGGTGTGTGGCATACGCCTCACCAGACTTGTCCCATAGACTTGTCTTGGGCTTTCTGCTGATGTCAGCCGCTTTGAATATACTTCTTTATCACCACACAGCCGTGTCTGAAAACAGGACAGGGCATGTGGGGTAGGAGGGTCCATGTGTTGCTTGTGGGCTCATATGCTTCCATGTTGCCCAGGGCTGGTCCTTCACTGCTCACGATGCCTCCGGTTGCATAAATTTTACCGTCGAGCACCACAGCACTACGAGAGAGAAAGCAGGGAAGAGAGTTAGGCCCCATATTAGGAGAGTGAATCTCCATATTGGTTCTGGAGACAAATCCCAACACAGTGCTGGCTATAGGGCCCGTGGACGCTCTCGGACAGGCTCTGTGGGATCTCGTTCTTTTTAGCCCCCTAACCTGGACCAATAAGCAACCATGTAAAAAAATATTTCTCTTCAAGTTATGCTGCCCCAGCCCCAGCTCCCAGAATGATGACTCTGAGACCAATTATTTATTAATAAATGCATTAGCCATAAGCTTTGGCTCATTCCCTGACCGGCTCGTAACTTATTTAACCCATTTAAGCTATTTTGTGTCTAGCACTTGGTTAGTTACCTCTCTTGAGGCCCAGACTGCTTCTTTCTTCATGTCTCCTCTGCATCTCTCTCAGCTTCTCCCTGAGTTCATCTGTGTGCTGGTTTACATCTGTCTCCTTAGTCCACCCCCCCATATTTCTCTTGAATTTCTTTCTTTCTTTTTTTTTATACTCTCACTGTTTCCCAGAATCCTCTCTCTTCCTGCCGGTGTCCCATCTACTCTTCTACTCTTTCTTGCCTCAGCTCATTGGCCATTGGCTTTTTATTGGCAGGTGATGCTTATAAGAGATTCTCTCTATATACAACAACTAGAACATTTTCTCTACAGGAACATCATGCAATGCTATTCTGTGCAGAGATATGCTCATATTTATTAGCCTCCCCTCCCAACAACTCTGAGAAACTGAGGGCAGCTACAAAGAGGTTGGTTGCTTCTGCCCATCTCTGGGCCTTTAGGGAGCCACTTTTCCTACTGTGCATACGGAGTCTACTGACTATAACTCCGTTTGGGAACATAACTCAAAATGCCAAGAAACAGAACAGGAGTTAGATCTACCCAAGTAGCAGACCTCTGATGGGAGCTTTGCTGCTGTCTAGGGATCTAAGAGTCCCATCTTCCTCTTGAGACCCTTCTTATTCTTTGTTCCTCTTCAATCAGTAAAGGAGGAGGCCAGAAAAGCAAGGACCAGGCATCTAACTGACCTGGGGTCAATGTCCTAGGAACCAATCTGTATTCCATCCCTTCCTTCTCCATGTGCCTTTGTCCAGTCAGTACACCTATGAGACTCTAGAACACATGTGTCTTGTACTCTTGCCTGCTTCATCATGGAGCTCACACATTACCAAAGCATTTCCCTCAGAGGCCAGTTGTCCTTACATGCCTCTGCAAGGCATCCTGAGAGGAAGCTGGCCTTGCTTCTCACGAAAGGGAGGATAGCTCTGATGTCTCTTCCAGTGTGAGATAAGGTCGTATGGAGCCACAGTGTGAGGATCCTTGACCAGCTTCCACCACAGGATGCTCTCACAGGTGCTCTTAGAGTCTCCATGATGTACTGTAGCCCTGGCATCCATTTCTGTGGGTAGGTAGGAGGGAGGGCCATCACTCCAGGTTTGCCATTGCTTTGGTTTGGGGAGGCAGTAAGTCCTGTGATCATGTTTCTCCTGATGTGGTTACCCGTGCATCCCTCCCCTGCCTCACTCCTTCACAACCCCAGCTGAGGTACCCTCTTCACCTGCAGAACTGCCGAGAGTGATTCATGTTTGGCCCCGCCTTGATGTTGCCTTTTTCCGGGTCGTAGATGGTGGTGGCTCTGGCATAAGCTCCTCCCAGGATGAACACAAAGCCATTGAGGGTGACTGCAGGTGCATACTTGTTGTCTGTGAGAATGACAGAGCAGGTGGTCAAAGCCTATGGATGGATGGTCCCTCCTCTTTCTTTCCCTTCAGTGTTTCCAATAGCAATGTGTCACTGATTTCCGGGAGGACAGGCTAGGGAACAGGTGCAGCCTGAGCCTTGACTGGCTGCCCTGTCTAGGTACTGTGGTCCCCATCACACCTGGGCTTTGGTGTTACCTACTTCCTACACCTAGATATGGGACTGTGGGACACCACTGGCCTGGACTGGGGGATACCAGCTTCTTACCTATCATCGGGGACTCGATGAAGCTCCATGTGTTGGTCTGTGGCACATAGGACTGAAGGACACCCGCCGCTCTGCCTGCCTCGTTCACGCCACCAAACACGTAGATCTTGCCACCACATACAGTGGCTGCTGCCGAATGCACTGCCTTAGGCAGAGGGGCTACTGCCTCCCATTGGTTAGTGATAGTGTCGTACCTGTGAAGAGGACAAAGAGACAGTCCTTGTGTAAGGCAGGCCTCAGCCCAGGGCAGCAGCACATGGGGAATCCAGCAACCGCTTTCTGCCTTCAGCACCAATGGCATAGCCTAAGCCCTCAGATGGGGACACAGGCTTGAGCCACTTCAGGTGGTGCTCCAAACTGGCGCTGTAGGCTTCCTCTAGAGCTGCACTGGGCCTTTTGCTGCCTGCCAACCTCTGTATAGATCCTGCCCTTGCATACATAGTAAGCATCTCCAGGGTGATGGTTCCTGCCAGCATTCACTCATGGAGACCAGGGTAAGCAAAGTGCCATTTTTGCCTTCAAGTTGCTGCTGGCCCAGTGGGGAGGATGTCCAAAATCCAATAGTAGTGAAGGATGGTGTGTCATGATGATGAGGGAGAAGGGCCAATAAGCACACAGTAGGACAGCCAGCTTTCTCTCAGAGGTGGGGCTAGCCCTCTCTGGAGAGTGATTTGGGGCTGAGCCTGGAGGGATGAATGAGCTATCAATGAACAAATGGGGTCAGGAAGCTCATTGAAGGTGAAGAGGCAAATGTGGGCCCACTGGCATTTGAGGGGTACCAGGTGTAGTTCGTTGAGGCTGGAGGTTGGGTAGGTTAAAAAAGCGTAAGTGCCAAGCTCAGGGACTTGGGCTTTATATCCTGAACACTGGGAAAGCCCTGAAGGTTTAAGCAGGGAAATAATACCATCAGACTAGAGAGAGGTCACTGTGGCTTCAGGGCAGGGAGGCCAACTCAGGGAGACCAGTTAGACTAGTCACCCACAGGAAGCTTAGTGAGAAAAGTTAAGTAACGAGTTTGGGTCAAAGGCTGATGGGTGTGAGGAACTGGGCTCTGGAGAGGTGAGGTACATTTGCTGCAGGGATGCTGTAGCTTAGAGGGACAGGGCTACATAGGACACCTTGGAGTCTTGGAAGGACTAGGGCGGAAGCCAGTGGATAAGGATGCATCCAGTTTTCATCGGTGTCTGTGGGCCCATGTCAGGGTTGTGGGCACTTGGGTACATAGATCTGGGTTGAGCTTTCAAGTCACCAACACAAAGATGGAAATGAGAGCTAAGGAGCACATGGGGAGTACAGTTGGCCCTCAGGCTAAGGCCGAGCTCTGGGGAGGGTGGGCTGTGAGGGGTGGAGAACTGCATGGAGTCTTGGGCAGATCAAGGTGTTCTTGAGGGCGACGTTCTGTGGGTGAACTGAGAGGTACAGAAGGTATTATGTGCATAGTGAAGACAGAGACAGCAGACACAGACTTCTCCTGAGGAAGTTGAGCCCTGAAGCAGGCAGAGACCAGAGTACTTAGACAGGAACAAAGGATCCTGAGGGGGCTTTTTAAATAGAATCCTTCCTCATCAGTGTTTACCACCTCTGTGAGGAAAACATCTTGGAAATATAGTATATCAGCAGGATCCAGGAGTCGGTAGAAGACCCTCTGTGCTGTGGTTACCTTTGTCTAGACTCTCCACAGGTAGCTCCAAGAGTCATGTGAGACCTCAGAGAGCAGGAAAATATGGTGGCTAGCCAAAAAGCTTGGGTTCTGAGGAATAGATTATCTGTGTTTTAATACAGAATTCTAATTTTTCATAATAATTGGGTCACACAGTTCTCCAAATGTTATCAGCGGCTTTTCCTGAGCCCATGGAAATAAACTCTGGTACAACGCTGGTTTTGTTTTAATGGTTGCGAGTGTTAAGAACATTCTTTTATAGATAGGAAAAAGTGCAAACGTTTGAACCAAAATTAGCTAAACAGCCAGGATCCAAATCTGTGTGTTCTGCATCCAGAGAAGCCATCAGTTGCATTTAGGAAAAAGCTGAAACATTGTATCTGTGTTGAACATGTCCAGAGTTTCCATTATTTCCAAAACAACACAGTGTAACAGCTCTTACACAGCATCTGCACTGTATTAGGTATTGTAAGTGGTATGTAAAGTGATTTGAAGCATCTAGAATCTACAGCAGGATGTGCACAGGTATTTGGATGTGGTTACTGTGCCGTTTTATGTGAGGACTTGAGGACTTGCAGATGTGGGTCTCCAGGCATCCTGGAACTAGTCCCCTGTGGGTACCAAGGGGACTTTATGATATAAGCAAGAAAAGATGGCACATGACTGAGTCCAGCACTCAGATGTTGACCCCGGAGTTCAAGACCAGCCGGGGTAATCCAACTGAGAGAGATGGGAGGGAGCAAGAGGAGGGGGTGGGGTGGGATGGGGGGAGAGCCAGAGAGAGTGACAGAGAGAGTAGGGAGAGAGGCTAGAAGAGAGAGAACACATAGTTGGGGGCCACAGGGAACTCTGAAGAGCTCTGAACCTCTCCCGACCCCGCAGCCTATGGGAATCTGTATTTGTCCTCGTAGGACAAAGGCTCCTGGGTCCTGTATGGTTTCTGATAGATACTGCAGATGCTAATTAAAGCAAAAGGAGTTGTGAGTAGAAGTCAAGAGTGGCACAGCTGCAGGCACATTGCTGGAGTAAGCAGAGAGAGGAGAATGTTTGTTGTTTTTCTTGAGAGAGGGATTCATGTATCCCAGGTTGATCTGGTAATTTCTAAGTAGCCAAGGATGAATGTGACCTCTGAGATCTTACAAGTGTGGACAACCATCCCTACTTTGTGTAGTGCTAGGGATGAAATGCAGAGCTACCTTCATTCTATGTAAATACTGCACCCCTGGAATATTTGGGTTCTCAATCCACTGCCCCATTTACGATGGGAAGCAGGAGGTGCAGTGGACAGGAGAGCCTGTGTATGGTTGAGGCGAGAAAGAGGAAATGGCTGACTGGGCAGACCCAAGAGTGCCTTGCAGCATCTGGGGCTGGGTGGAGGCTTGACTCTCCAGTGGATAGTAGGACCAGTCTGAAGGATTCTAGGATTTCCCTTACCAGTCCCAGGGAGAGAGGAAGGCAGAGAGTAATACTGAACTGATCTGCTTCACATATACTTAAGAATGAAGGAACGATGTGAGAGAATGTAGAAGTCCAGACACACTGAGGGAAAGGAGGCAGGGACGGCTGCTGGGATGAGCAGAAGTGGACCTAAGGGGGCTGGCCAAGGGAGGACAGTGCCATCCTCCCACTCACTAGCATTTCTGTTCAGTGTTCCCAGGAGCTAGCTGCCCCTCCACGCTCCTGCCTGACTGCAGCTGCCCTACACTTACTGTAGCCTTACTAACACACTTATCTCTGCTCTACGTGTGTCTGCACCCAAAGCAAGGGTCCGAGACTGCTCACTGTGACACCAGGGAGTTCAGTCAACACATAGTCGTGAATAGCATACGGCTCCCATGTTCTCCCTGCGAGCCTCCTTTAGACAAGAGCCATCATTAGCTCAGAGCTAGGTACTCTGGGGATCTTACATACACTGTGTTCTGGTTCTTGAGTGTATGGGGAGGTGATGCCATGTGACATCTGCTTCTGGATTTGGGTATAAGAAGCCGAACTCTCTTATGGGGCAGCTATGACTGATGCCGTTCAGTTGTGGATGGATGATATATAGCTAACAGGCAACAGAGTAAGTGTCTTTTCAGGGCAGTGTCAGAAGTTCAGATATCTGTTTTTTAAGCCAATATGGCAGTGAGCCAAAGAGCTTCCATGGAAAGAGCTGGGAGATGAGAAAGATTATGTGGCTGTTAGTCCTCAGTCTTTCGGCATAATGACACATTCCGCCAAACACAAATTTCCTGAGAGTTTGTTATTCCAGGTGGCTGATTGCCAAGCCAGTGAGCTCTCCCGTCAGCTCAATCTGTCAGCTTCCTGCTTGAGAAGGATATGCTAATGACATGCAAATGACCCAACCGAGTGAGGCGTTCCGCTATCATTTATGCAGTAACCACAGCTCCTGCAATATATTGCTATAAAATATTAGACCCAGTTATTTATATAATGATATAATACAGGTTTGTCTATGGCGCTGTTGTTTTAATCTATAATTATGTAATCTTGCTCTATTTCTGTAACACGGTAATGTAATATAATTATAATACACCATATATCTCATTCATTATCAATATAATAGCGATTTGTACCATTAGTGCTTCCTGGGGAACAAAGAGCCCCCATGTCTATCCCCATTAGACTGACCTTCCTGTCACCCTGAATTCTCCATTACTGCGGCCATGTGGCACAGAGACTGGCTTACCCAAAGAGGACTGCTCCTTGCGTAGCAGTGGGTGCCTCTTCCCCCACACCCTCCACTCCCTCTCATGGGTATCACTTAGGGCTCTTCCAGTCTTTGTCCCATCCTACAGGGACAGATGACAGATCTTCATGGGCTAAGGGAGCACTCAGGGTCCCTCAGGTTTCTCTAGGATCCCCAGCTGCTCTTTCATTCACGGGGCCTCCTGGGGGTGGTCTTACTCTCAGGTGCTTCGAGCTGACATTTATTTTCCAGCCAGCTGGAAGGGCTCCATGGGGAAGGCCGGGTACAGGCAGCCCCCTGGGGCCTTGGAGAACTGCTTCAGGGCCCAAGAGAATTGGAAGGAGTAGAGACTGTCTCTACCTCTCCATCACGTGCGTTTGATCCTTCAACAAATCCCTGTATTTATCAACAAGCAGAACTTTGCAAAATGAGTAATCAGCATCTTAGGAGATTAAAAATAGCTGACAGAGGCAAAGCAAGATGACATCCAGCTCAGCGGACTCCTACAGAGCAAACGGCTCCTTGCTTGTGTATTTATTATTGGGCGACAAATGACTGAAGCCAATGCTTCCAGCAGACCTTTGGGGTACACCTGGACATGCAGTAGGTTATGCTCAAGACCCCCCAGTGTTAGGGCTGGTCTGGGTCCAAGCATGGTATTAATATGCTCATAATCACCCAGGGATTTCTCAGTATCATCAAATCAATATGACAATTAAATGTTGTTACCAAGCCATCTCTGGCTCCACTTGGGGGAGTTAAAAGCCCACAGTGAACATTCAGAACCTGTCTCACTCTGAAACCCATCCTCACTGGAACATTCATCAAGTGTCCAATTAGCTACCCAGGGGAAGAAAAAATCAAATCAAGAGGTATGTGTGGCTTCACAGGCAGAAAGGATGTCACACTGCAAAGTGTGCTTTCTGGTGGCAGCTAATGGTGTGGGCCAGGCTAGGGGAAAGAGTGAAGAGGAACTCTACTCATAGTAACTGGGACTATAGCCTGGGGCCAGGGCAGCCTCATGTGTCACTCTCTGGGGCACTAGTCTCTCCTGAAGTAACAGTGAAGTCTTTCTGCTCTGCTAGCTGGTGGTCCTCTCCCAGAGGTTCTGAGCATCTTCTTTGAGGTGACCCACCCATTCTCTTACAAGAGCAGTCTCACCGGCTCAGGAGGAAAGTATCTTGGCATTTTCCATCCCAGGGCAGTACCTGCTCTAGCCTCTGGCCCTCAGGCCTCTGCCTGATGTATACCTCATCCTCAACAGCCTGGCTGGGGTAGGGTGGGAGATAGTCTGGGACTTGTAACAGAGTGCAGGCTACCCTCTAATCTTGGGCTCGTTGGCTTATAGCTTTCCTCTGGGGGCTGGCCAGACTGTGCCCCTACATTGCTTAGTTAGTGGGTGGTCCCTCTTCCTAGCATCACTACCAATTACCTGGCATGTGTGGGATGCAGGAAGGATGTGTGCAACCGCTACGTCGTTGGACAAAGTGGCGCAACCACTGGCATGGTCCATACTTGGGGCATTGGTTTAAGCTCCTGAATTCTAATATGACTCTGGGCTGGTACTTGCAATCAACTGTGTAACCCTAGCCAAGCTCTCTCATGTCCTTCTGTGATTGGACCTTGGGCCACCATCTTGTGTTAAAATATCCTTAGTGACTCATGAGCATCTTCTGTTCACTTCCTTTTGTTATATATGATAAACCTGGGACGGGCCAGACTGTAGGTCATGGGTAACAGGTAGGTGTTGTTGTTGGGGGCAGAGGGAGGAATGATGTGATGTTAGCGCACAGTGATGCCAGCTCAGGGACTGTAGCTGCCTTACCTCTCCACGTGGTCCACGTTGCCTGCCACTCCAAGTCCCCCAAGAGTGTAAATCTTCCCATCATAGACAAGACTATTGTGGCGACAGCGAGGGACAGTCATTCTGGAGACCAGGTTCCAGTTATCCAACAGGGACATGTAGCACCAGACATCAGCCAGCGTCACCCCTGATTCCATACCACCTGTGGACAGTATGGGGGTAGAGTAGAAGGGGTTGAGAAAGGGGCTGACGACAGGATGCCCAGCTCCAAGGACAGAAGCCAGAGGCTTTATTTGTAAAGCAGATTCTCTGAGGCCTTGACCTTCTTCAACCCAGTGTTTGAGCAGAGGCACCTTTGGTAAGCCCATCCCAGTTCCCACCCAGCCCTTGGGAGCCTCACCTGAGAGGTAGATGTTGTCCCCAGCACTCACTACACTGAAGAACTCGCGGTCATAGAAAGGCAGCGAGGCCAAGGGATACCACTTGTTGTTCTGTGGGTTCCAGCAGGTGACAGCCACCAGCGAGCGCTGGGTCATCCCAACCATCTGACGGCCCCCAACCAAAACGATGACCTCGGCCACACCTGTGGGGACATGGATAGGTACCCTTGGGTCACACCCTGACACTGTCAGCATCTGTGTCTGGATCCTCACTGGGTGGGACCATCTGGAGCCAGCTGACTCCATGGCAGCTGCAATTTGGGGATCTGGGCATGTCCCTTGATACCTGCAGAGAGGCGGGGCCGGGTTCGGGGTGTCTGCATCTCCTGCCGGGCGTGGGGTAGCATGTGGTAGCGTTTAGCTTCATTGACCAGGTCCCGACATGCTTCTGATGACTTGATCAGCTCTTCATTGTCCACCACATTGAGCAGATAGCTGGGGTGGATGAATGGGAGGCGGACAGCAGCCAGCAGCTCTGCTGCATACTGTGGGATGAACAGAAGGAGTGGGATCCTGCTGAGAGGAAGCCACTTCTTTTGAGTTGAATGGAGAAGGACTCCCTCATCTAGGTGTGTCTTGGAAGTGCACAGTGCCCAGGCTGGCATACTAGACAATGGGAAGGCATGGAGGGCTAAGTGGAGGCCTAGCAGCTGCAGCCAGCCCCAGAGTAACCTATCCCTCTACCCCTCCAGCCTCTCATCTCCACACTCCATCTGTGCTGCAGAGCCTGACTGCACTTCAGACTGCCAGGTGGCTGAAACCGGGAGAGCGGGAGCCTTTTGTCTTGCAGAGGTGTGAGAGTGACGGGAACAGGTGGGAAGACCCAGAAGAACTTAAATGAGATGATGACTGTCAGCTGTAAGCTAACTGTGACACCTGTGTGTCCCTAATACTACAGCTTCTGAGTAGTGTCACCTTGTCCTATCCCAGCTTCTGGATGCTCTCATCCTTCATTCAAGGCTTTTCCTGAGCTGATGTGAACTTCCCCTGCGACAGGCGAACGGCTCGCTGCTCCACCCACTTTTGTTTCGTCCAGAGGCTGAGTGGCAGGAGTAATTGGTAGCCACTCTAGACCATATGTTAAGCTTGTTACCAGAGCTGCACAGGCTGATGAGACCCGGCCTCTGATCTAAAAAGTGTTCACAGTTTTCTGGGTGATAGCTAGGGCTGTGGAAGGTGCAGATGTGAGAGGTGTCACAGGGAAGATGATGTTCGAGGTGGAGGAGTTGGAGACTTCTCTAAGATAGTGGGAATGGGTGCGGGGGCGCGTGGGGAGGACATATAGGGGCATGTGAGAGCGGAAAGGGACTTGACACTTGGGGAACTATATGGGGTTTATTCTTGGGCACAAAGGGCCTTTTTGGAGGGGTGCAGCACTTAGCAGATGGGAAACAGGGAGACCAGGCTCTCTGGGCAAGCCTGGCTGAGCTCATACCACACTCTGGGCTATGGATGTGGACAGTTATAGAGAACTGTGGCAGTTACTGTGTCTATCTACACAACCTCAACTCCTTTCTGTGGAAATAATACTTGCCTTTTGGAACAAGCTGGTCAGGGGAGGAACCCACTTCTCCTGGACGCTAAGGACTCAGTGATGGGGTTGAGGCGGGGCAGGGAGCTAGCTCTGTATTCTGTATCTCTCATCTTTGTCTCCAAACTTCCCCTCCCTTCCTCTTCCCCTCTCTGCCTTCCCTTTTCTTCCCCCTCCCCCTCCCTTCCCTTGAGTTCTGTAGCCCAGGCTGAGGCTCACTCTGTAGTCAAGTCTGGCCTTGAACTCCCAATCCTCCTAATTCTACCTCCCAAGTGCTGGGATTACAAGCATGTGTCACCTTTCTATGCCCAATGAAATGTGACAGCTCTTCTGACCCAGCACTTGGCTTCCTGGCTCTGTCCTATCTGCTTGGACTCTCCACCATTGCTCCCAGTTGTTGTTTTATATTCTGACTCTTCCAAGGGCTTCCTGCCGCTGCCCTGACCTCCAGGCTCCTTACGCAATAGCCAATGGCAGTCCCATTCTGGACAGGGACTCCATTTGGGGCTTTCTGGGTACAAATGGGCTGATGAGCTCTCAGAGACTTGGGTGACTCTCTGGGGATACTGGGTTTTCTTTACTCTGGCTTTCCTGGCTCCTCTGGTAATTCATTTTCTCTCTTGTCACACATGTTGTGGTTTCCCACATCCAGAATGGCTTCGGTTTGCTCTCTACCCATTTGATAGCCAGAGTATATATACTCTGGCCTCCTGGGACCCCATATGGTTGGTACCCACTTTTCTGTGATGGGCCCAGACCCTGTGTTCTCCTTGGCAAACTTGGACACTTATTCTAGGTGAGTGGAAGTCCTTAAGAGCCCTCTGGAGACTGAGTCTCATCTTTGCTACTTCTTTCCGTGTGTGTGTGTGTGTGTGTGTGTGTGTGTGTGTACACTCCTCTACAATCCTTGCAGCCCTGCCTCCTTCACCTTCAGCCTTGCAGCAGATCCCACCCCTGCAGGGACCAGGTGGAGCAGGCATACATACCTGTGCACGTGTGGCTGGGTCCTTCTTGATCCACTTGATGACAGTTTCATAGACCAGCTCCTCGGCCTTGGTGTTGAGGCTGTCATTGGAGACGTAGGCGATAAAGTCATCCTTAGAGATGCTGAGGATCTCCTCCTGGGCGGCCACCTCGGGGAAGATCTGCAGCGCGAAGGCCTTGGCCATGTGGTAGAGCTCACTGCACTGCATGGCCTCAGCCATGGCCAGCACTCCCAGACAGTTGCTGGCAGTCAGCTGCTTCTCTGAAGGTAAGAGGGAATGGTCACTGATCCAGGAGTCCTGAACGGATCACCTCGTGTTCCCATCACCATCCCTGCACCTTCCTCTGAACACAACCCATTTCCTGGTGACTCTGTATCCAGCGTCCATGGTTGTCATTCGTCTACCTCCTGTGACCCTGAACCTCAGATTCATTTCCTAGGTTTTTCTTTGCCCTGATTTATGTGGACCTCCCAGGGCCTGTTCTGGTTCTGTCCCTGCAGACCACAGCAGAAACACCAAAGTTCTAATGGATGGAGTGTGTTTCTGCCCTTACCCATGGAGGGAGGGCTGGGGCTTCAGGGTTTAGTCCTGGGCTGTGGGTAGTGGACACACTGAGACTTATGATGTCTTCCATCATGACAAAGATGCCTGACATCACAGACACCTTCTTTAAGTCTTGTAAACAACAGCCCTCACGTATCAATCCAGTGTTTCCCGTGACCCCCAGAATCCCCTAGTCTACCATCTAGAACCTGGAGTCTGGCTAACTGGCTCTTTTGAAAATCTGGCTAATAGCTCTTTCAGGCTAGAACTGAGTATGTGCCATCTTCTGCCGCTATGGCTCCTAACTCTCTTGGATTAGTTAACTTCTCCAGCAGTGCTCATCTGATATCTTCCCAGTGTCTGTCTTTTCTTTCTTCGTACCACACCCCAGGCTGTGGGGGTTTTGTGATGCTTTCCTTGTTCCCCTGCTCCACAACTACCAGCCCAGCTAAGCAGGCTAAGCTGTATAAAGTGAACATGCTCCGAGCAGGGAGTCTGTGTGTGTGTGTGTGTGTGTGTGTGTGTGTGTGTGTGTGTGTGTGTATGAGCCCCACACCAAGACCCATCTCTTGTAAAACAGCTCTGGGCCTCCAAGGATGAGATCTGATGCTCTGGTCTGTGCATGCATCTGGGAATTAATATGTTAAAGGGGAACAGAGTGTGTGGTCCATTCATTCAGGGCTTAGAGGTCAGGACAGAGTGGTGAGGTCCCTCCACCCCCAAGCCCCTGCCACATGCACAGGCTATTTGCACATCCTAGTGGGCATTGGTTCTGGCAAGGACACAGTGACCCCTTCAGTGAATGCTGTTCCATCACATGCTCTGATGAAGTCTAGATATCCTGGCACAATCTGGGGGAAACACTGGTCAGCTCACCAAGAAAGGACACACAGACTTTGCAGAAGGTGTGAAACTGGAACTTGCTGGCCGCCTCGAGCAGAGTCTTGGCGTTGGCTGAGTCGATGACCAACGACCCCGTGTAGACGAACTCTAGCAGTAGCTCCAGTACGTCAGCCTGCAGGTTGGACAGCACCAGCTCCAGCTTCTCCCGGCTGCCCTGGCTGCCGTCCTGCACCGACCTAAGGCACAGAGAGCAGGGTGTCCTCACCTGCCACCCCTGCGGCCACTGCCGCTTCCTCACAGGACCAGATCTCCCTGTATACCTCAGTCACGCCCTTCATCTTAGGACTCAAAGGACACAGCAATGACACACCTGAACCTAATAATGACCTGACACAGGATCTGAAAGAGAAGGGTCTGACCAGAGGCGCCCCAGAGAACAGAAAACCCTGCTTATCTACTCGGCATGTCCATGCAAAAAAGATGCAAATCAAAAAGCATGAGCCGTGGATGGGGACGAGGACCAGGACGGGCCACAAAAGGAAACAATATGATTCAGCTCCTTGCGAGACCTGGTGTCTACACCGAATGGTACCAGCAAGCCCTGACAAGCAGAAACAAGCACTGCCTCACAGGGCAGAATCTCCTCCAGGTTGAAGAACGAAGGCTTCTGATTAGCGGGCATTCTAGCCAATCAGGAGACTTCCTCTGAGCACATCTTGAAGACCCAGAGCCTTGGAAGGCTGCCTAGGAAGTAGACACCCCCTCCCCACAATCCCAAACTTTCCAAAAATCATATTGTTTCCTTTTAGGCATGGAAGGGAAGCCCTTCATGACATTGCTTTGAAACTGAAGACAAGACGAGATAGACGGACAGAATGGTTAGAGCTGGGAAGGGGAGAGGGGAACAACCAAGGACTTCCGCCACAGACAGCCAGCAGCCATGACCTGGGGCCTGGCCCAGGGCGGGGGGGCCCTCCTGCCACATGGAACACGGGGTCAGAGGTCAGAGTGGCCTGCGTGTAGAGTGTGCAACGGGCTTGTGAACTGGGGTGGGGGAGCAGGGGAGGGACACAAATATATCAGTATGTTTATATCTGGTGTCTACAGAAATACAAAATCATTGCAAAGGCTCCTAAGGCCTGGCAGCCGCTCCCTACAGCTGGACCTGGAAGGAAACAAATCAGATGAACCGAGAACACACCAATACAGAAGTGAGGCCGGGAGGAAAAAAACAAAAACAAAAAACAAAACACCCAGAGCGTTAAGTCAGGAGGCAGGTTTCTCAGAGGCCATCGACTTGACCACCCCGGCTTGGCTACTCTCCGCAGGCCAGCTTCCCTCACTGAGTCTGGCCTGACTGGGGCTGTGGCAAGGAAGTGAACTCCGCTGCCCACTCACAGATCACTGGTCCCTTGGGTGCACCTGGGGTAGGGGTGGAGGTGTGCCAGTGTCTGATAAGACTGTAGCTTGGCTAAAGACGCTGGGGGGCAGCTGCTGGGTGAGAGGACAAAGCATCAGCAGGGAGCAAAGGGACCTGGGTACCTTGTTTACCACTGACAGGCAGATATCCTAAGCCTCAGGCCCCCAGCCTCCTATTCTGCAAAACAAATTGGAAGTAGATGAGGCCTACAGTTCTGCTGAGGCTCAATGTTAGAGAAAGCCCTTCCCAGGACCAGGAGACTCTTCTACGAAACAGTGTTTGCACTTCTACCACTATACTTCGAAAGCTTAAGGCCTTCAAAGCCGAGACACAACCCTCAGTGTGCAGGTTTCATTGGGACCCTGCGGCTCAGTCAATGCTTAAAGCACCTTTCCCACAGATGGCTTATGTGACCAGAGGCCCTAAGGCCTTGTACTTCTATGGCCTGAGCAAGCCAAAGTACTGGCCATACAGAGAGGGTCTGGGCTGAGGTCATTTAAGCCCACACATGCTCACTCAATGCTAATGTTACTTCACATACATGTGTTTTGCTGTCAAGATGGGCTCCCAGGCTTGTGTGCCTTGGTTAAGTATAAAAATAGCTCTCAAGTACCTCCTAGAGACTCCATAAACCCTGGTTATCCCAGGCCTCTGAGGCTACCTGATCAACTTCTTGCTCCAAGTCTTTACTGCCTCTGTGTTCCTCTTATTGGCTTGGCCTTTCCTTTGTATTTCCTCAGGACTGTGGAAGTCACGCTGGGTCACTGTGTGGCAGGGCTGATGGGGTCAACATGGGCTGCTCACCTTTCTCAAGACACCTTTCACTGTTGCCACTAATAATTGCCAGCCTAGTGTGTCTCTGAGTCCTCAGACAGAGGAGCTCAAAAGAGCTGAGATAGGTCTTCAGGACACACACACACACACACACACACACACACACACACACACACACATGCCCTTGGCCAACCCAGAGCTGGAATAATGGCTATAAAGGGCTGATGTTGCTACACTGCTGACAGCTGTTGCTTCTCAAGGCTGAGCCTGGGAGAGGGTTTTGGAGACGGAGCTGCCTGCACTGCTGAAGCACATCCGGAATGAGAGGCTAAGTACAGGAGCTGAAGAGCGTGGTAATGCAGTTAAATCAGAGAGGACCTTGGCCATAGAATGCATGCCTGTGGCTATCTCCATTGGGCAAATGATCTGCAGGGAGTGCTGGAGGCTCCCAGGACTGGAAGAGCTAACTCCTTCCACTTGGCTACATAGGAACATGAGGCAGTGTTAAGTCTTTATTAGTAACCTAGTTCAAGGTCTTGTGGAGGCATAGGAGGTTGGATATCCCCCTGGCATACAGGTGTCATCTACTGGGTGGTTCATGTGTAGCTCAGAGAAATATAAGGGCCATAAAAGGCTGGCGACATCTCTGTCCCCAATCATTAGATCATCATGGCTCTACCTAGTCCTCCTAAGATCTCTTCACGCTGAACAGAGGCCCCCTGCTAACTCCAAGCACGGCTATAACGCTGCATTCTTCACAGGTGTGAAGAATGTTCTGTCCTCCATCCTGTTCTAAGCTGGTTCTTGAGTGAGCTGCCTGGCCCTGAGAGTCATGACACCATGGTGTAAGGCTGTACAGAACCACAGAAAGAGACAATATCATGCTGTCTGTGATTCTCATGCTTGGGGAGATGGCAGAAGTGTGGTCCCCTAGCCCACACAGTGTCTGAGACTGGACACTGTATGAAGTTACTTTCTCCCAAGTGGAGCTACCCAGGAGAATTCAGGTTCCTATGCACAGTTGCTGCTCAGCAGGGATGGGGCTATAGATGTGTCAGAGATGCCTATCTTGGACTAGTAGGATCTTGGAGGACACTCCTTAGCAGAGAACTCCTTTCGGTAAGTTGCTCTCTCCCTTACTTGCCTGTGTGGCCAGATGTTTGCACAGTGAACACTGGAATTGGGCACTGTCTGGAAGTGTAGAACAGTGGTGAGTGACATATAGCTGGCACTCTGTCCTATCCATCTGAAATGATTTCCACCATGACCCATGTTACTAGCTTCAGAGCACTGTGGTTGGGCACATCCAGGTCCCACTGTGTCCTGTGATCTTTGGCAGGCTTTGGAGCACTCTCTGGGAGGAGGTCTAGTCTCTGTCATTCTGTTGACACCCAAGAGCCATCAATCCCTCTTCTTGTTGGCTTGTTTTCAAGGCACAGATGTGTATTCTAGATGAGAGAGGGGACAGGCTCTTGGGGAAAGAGGTGCTGGTATAGGAGAAGCACCCTGTCAGTTGGTGACTCAGTGGAGTTAGTAGCTACTCTGGCTTCCCACATCATGGCTGAAGAAGGAATGAAAGCACAGAGCTTAGAGTATCAGGCTTGGTGAGAATCAAGTTAAGAAATTCATTGACTTCATTCATTGTTTTCATTCAATGCAAAAAAAAGACTAGAATTCACATGTCCAGTACCTGTCCCAGTACTGGCTTTGTGGGGTGGGGGACTTCCTCTAGAGGCATGCCTGCCATGCTCAGGTCTCTGTCCTCTTTGGTATGGTGAGGAACAGCTTTTCTCAGGTGCTGGGTATTTTCTTGACAGAGGAAGTGTCAGTGAGGGCAGGAGACATGACTGCCATCTTTTAAGAAAGATGGTCATGGCCTCTACGATTGGGCCTGTAGCCTGGCCAGACAACCATTAAGTGGAAGTGACTGGCCTTGATTAATGTCTCTATGGCACCTGTGCATCTTGAAAAATTCTCAGTGCCCAGAGGGTAAATAAAGGGACTTTGCCATGGGCAGGAGAAGAAAAGCCAGGGCAGACAGTGCAGCCTAGGGGTAAGATACAGCTCTAGGCCTGGGTCTCCCACCCAAAGGGTCTGGTGTGTGAGCAGATATGGGAAGGATGAGTGCTCTACTCATCAGCCAGGGGCAGGGCAGTGGCTCAGCCCTTTGTCCCTCTTCACTAACTGTCCAGAAGCAGTGTCCTCATCCCTTGTCTCTCAGTTTCCCTTCTGATCATCCTGTGGAACCCAAGTTGGCCAACCAAAGGTCAGGCAGAACAGGCTTGTGGTTCTGTTTTGCCCTGGCTTGCTGATGGCCTCCTGCATTCATGTCCAAGGGCTTCTTGACTTCCAGGCCTCACCTAGAGGGTCCAGTCCCCTAGCAGGTCTGCACACAAGTGCCTGTCTTAAAGTACCTCTCTTAAAGGGGAATTCTGTTCTTCTCAGCAGGCTTTGTGGGCAGTGTTCCTAATATCACATGTAGAACACACACACACACACACACACACACCCATGTGTGCATGTGCACACTCCCAACTTATACCCAGTGTCAGCTCAGAGACTTCCCCTTTCTCCCTCACTGACTTTGCCTACAAACAAAAAGCAGTTTCTTTTTCTAGGTTAGGGAATGGACACTTCCATATCAGACAGTATGTATATGTCACTTAAATGTCTGAGACGTCAACATCCTCATCTGTAAAATGGGGGATTCTAACTGCACGAGCTCCTTAAGCTAGTGTATCTATAAAGCTTCTTGTCACCAGGTGGCAACCTTGTCAAGAAAGGAAGTGGCGAAGGATGGCTTAAAGGAACTAGCTCATGTATGGAAGCCTGTGAGGAAAAGAGGCTGGATAGTGTAGGGCCTTGGGAATGTCATCAAGCTGTGGAGTTTGTAGGGACTTGACTGCTCTGCCTGTGAGGCCATACTGGGCAGATCCAGTTTCTCTGCTCAGTCTCATACTGATTGTGTGTGTGTGTGTGTGTGTGTGTGTGTGTGTATGTGTGTGCTGTCTGTTTTATGCTTCTCTTTTTTGACCCATGTACTGTTCTCTCTGAGGATTTTGGGTAGGCTCTGGCCCAGGAGAGACCGTGTCTGTTTGCAGAGAGGAATGAGCAAGCAATTTAGCTTCTTGTATGCTCCTCCCATGGCTCCAGGAAAGACAGTCACACTGAGAACGGGGATGGAGCAGTGAACACATGACCTAGGTTGTTGGCAGAAAGGAATTTAGCTTGAATTTCCAAGTCTGAGGTGCTGGTTCAGAAAGGGGGTAGCTCTGGCAATGATCAGACAGAGCAGGTCTGTACTGACTCATATAAGTCCTGAGAAATAGATTGGCCCTATTTCCTCAACCTCATAAGACAACAGCCCCTGAAAAGGAGCCCCTGGGCCACTTTATCCAAGGGCTTGATGTGATGGGGGCTGAAACATGGTGACATCAGCTGTTTTCTGACCATGAAGAATTTTATGGCCATATGGCTGATAAAGATATATCATCTTCCTGTGGAGATCTTGCTTCACTCCTTCAAAGGAATTTGTTTGCAGCCATCATTATGAATGGCAACATGTACCCCAGGGCCAAGACAGAGAAAGGAAATTCAAAATGGCTACACACAAATACAGCTCCAGCTTCTCCTCTGATTCCTGAAGGTGCTCCGTGCATGCTGAAGGCCCTAGATCTCAGCTCTGACTCAGTCAGATTCATCTGCCTGTCTGCCCACCACTAGGGGACTCGGGTGCCCTTTAAGCCCTGAAAGCATGTCATGTCATGTGTTCTACTGGCTACCTTCTCCAGCTAACCCCTGAAAATGGCCTGTTTATCCGCTCTCTTCCCTTTTGTGACCTTGACACCTTTGTTTTTCCATCTTGGCTGACTTGTGAGGCCTCTCCAGGCTGGTCTTGCCCATCCACTGACTGTCACCTTCACCATCATTTGATCAACTTCTGGCTTACAAATAAATAATAAAGCCTGAGGCCTGAGGGCGAGGGTCTGGCCAGAGTGGAGTCACAGAATGAGTGGCAGATCAAGTGTAGGACCCAGGTCTCCTGCCTCCCAAGGATGCTTCTCTCCCAGAAACTACTTAGATGGAGGGCCCATCCTACTCAGCAGGGCTACTAAGGTGTGTGGGCTCCCCCTTCACCCTTACAACAAATCCAAGAGCTCAGTGGGGAGTCAGGACCTGCTTATATCTGCTTCTGGGGAGGCAACCTATTCCTGTCTCTGGTTCATACCTGTTGGTGTCCCTACCCTCCTTGTCTGGAAGGGTCTTCCTCCTCCTCCTCTGCCTGTTCAAGAAGGTTTCCTCGTATTGGGGGTCCTCTTTCCTACTGTGAGCTGGAGTTAGGCTCTGATTCATCTTCAAAGACTTTGAGTCCAGGGCTGGACCACTGCTCTACATTAACCTCATGCTCTGTAGCCCATCTGGATCAGGGTCCGAGGTCCCAGATTATTTAGCTGTGTCTCTGCAGCCAGGTGCTAGCTACTGCTCCACAGAATTTCCTAAAAAGAACACCCTGGGCTGAAGAAGCCCCTGGACATGCCTCTTTCCCCGAGACTTATGCCTCTAATCCTTGCCCTCAGACACAGAGAACCTAAGCATGAGGGCAGGAGACGGAGTTGTCCAGGAAATGGGATGTCACAAAGAGCCTGCCCCTCCTGTGTGGCACAGGGCCAGTAAGGCTGAGTGGGACCTCACACACAGCCAGCGGCCTGGCTCTATGCCAAAGGACACAGGGGATAGGAAAGGAGATGCCAGCCAGTGTGCCATCCTGAAACAAAACACAGTCGCTCTGGGGTTAGTTGGCAAGTCCAAACACAGCATTGGGAAGCAAGCAGAGGTCCTGTCCTCCTACTCTGAGCTCTGTCCAGGCTCAGCGTCCGCCCCGGAGAGGCTGCAAGGCAAAATGAGCAGCGACATTAATCTGCTGATGGGTGAGAGAAATGTGAGCGTTACCCTGGGCTAGCCCCTCGGCTGCTCTCCTTCCCTAAGGAGCTAGGAGGTGGCCCTGACAGCTTTGCAAGGGTATGAAACGGCCCCAAACAATTACTGTTTTTTAAATCAACAAAATGGAAAAAACAAAGATACCCAGGCACCATTAACACTGATTGATCCAGGTAGAAATGGCCAAGAGAAGCCAGGGTGGGCTGAGGGGCAGGGGGGTGAAGGCTGAGAGACCGTGTTTAGGACACACCTGGTCTGCACTCAGTGCTCAGTGTTCAAGCATGAGGCTTGGCCTACACACTCGTCTCCCTGACTCAGGCTGGGGGAGAGCAGTCCCTGGGGTGCCTGGTGTCCCTCAGTGGGGATGATCTGCTCAGTATGCTTTCCTGGCATTAGGTTGAGCATCAACAGTGGCGATGATGGATCTGGGGACCCTGAGGGATGGAGTAGTGTGTAGTGGTCCCTTAAAATGGAGTCTATAGTCCTCTTAGTCTCAGGGAGGGCTTGTAATCTGCTAAGAACATGGAGTTTGGGGGTGTGAGGAGGAGCCTACTATGGGCTAGCCCCTGGTGGCTAGTGAGGCAGTGTGTGGGAGCAAGGGCAAGGGCTGTTCTGAGGCTGTGTGTGTGTGTGTGTGCATGTGTGTGCGTGTGTGTGTGTGTGTGCATGTGTGTGTGTGTGTGTGTGTGTGTGTGGGCACTGGGGAGGGGGAGGAGAGATGGCTACTGGCTCTGTGACAGGGAGTCACACTTCAGGAACCTGCAAGAGAGGGGGGAGAAAAGCGACACAAAAGCGTCCTACGGAGGAACAGACCCGACCACAGCTGGAAGGAAGGCAAACCTTTGAATCAGGTCCTTGAAATACAAGCTGCAGGAAGCTAGAACATTTTGGTGGACTTCAAACTCTCTGCCTTCAACAACAATTTTCAGGTCTGTAAATGCTTTCGCTCTGCGTTGCTGGTTCAATTCCTTCAACATTTCTGCAGAATAGAGAAGACAGACAGGGCCAGGTTCCCATTAAGAGGTTTTTAATTTTTATTTTTAATTAATTTTTTTCAAGAAGTAGAGAAATAGAAAATACTTGATATTCTTTCTTGGCAAGGCTGGCTGAACACTGACAGTCAAAAGAGGTCACAAACAAGCATAAACAAGCAGCCACTGGGAGGGGCTACATAACCAAGGGGGTAACAACTTAAAAAAGCAAAATAACAGAACCAAACCCGAATATGATTAAAAAAAATATCAAACCCAGATACTGAAAGATTGGGGAGTAGGCTGGGGAAAGATTCCCATACTGACAATTGGAAACAGAAAATACCACAAACAGCTTAAAAAAAAATCTATCCTAGAACCAATAAGGTCTCCAGATGCCAATGGTGCCGCGGTATCAAGTAAAGCATGGCATTGTGATGCAGGATGGGCGGGACATGGTTCAGAGGAGCAAAACCCACAGACCCCGGAGACACAGCAGCCCTTCCGTTAGACATTCAAGCCATAGCGTGGAACGAGTTTCCTGGGTAGGGCAGCCAGAGAGCAGAAGGGCCCGACGAGGGCTTCCTTCCATCTCACGCTTTCACAGACTTCTGGGGTAAGCAAGTAAACAAGGGGTGGGATGGGGTTGGGTGGGGTGTTTCTTTGCATCAGCCCCATTTTCTAGGCTGGCTTTCCAGGATGCCCAGCCTTGCTTGTGCATTTGACAATGAGAAGCTGTTTTGCAGCCTCTGCAGGTCTTAGGAAGGGTCTTAGGGGTGGGAGGTGATTATATCCTGCCCCAATGTATACCTACCTTTGCCCGGAGTCTTGGCCACTGGGGCTGGCATAGACAGAATCCAGGCCTGTGGGCTCCAGACCTAGGGAGGTCAACATCTTCTCCCAGACCCATCCCAAGGGCTAGAAGGGAGGAGGAGAGAGGAGCCTACCAGCTAGCCCATTTAATTAAGGTGTCCTTTCCCCTTTGCTGAAGTTAGAGCCTTTGCATGGACAATATCCCTCACTATTCCAGCACATCTGTCTGTATCCAGGACTCTTTATCCTTTCCCTGTAGTGTCTGCACATCACATCAGAGGCCTAGATCCTTGTGTCAGGTGACCTAGACTGTCATTAGACAGGTAAAGGGAGACAATGAGAGGTAAGGACTCTTACCATCATCCCAAGCTCTCCAGGTCTATGTTAAGTGAAGCTGATTTTCTAGAATTACTCTCTGGTGTTCCCTACTTCAAGCCTAATTGTAGGCTCAGTACCAGTTAAATGCTGAGTGTCCCGTAGCCCTAATTCTTATTCTGGATTTGTCACAGGGTAGTTAGGTGGCCCTGGGCTCATCTCAGCCTGTGGCAGGTCCTCTATGCCTCTCTGAGTCTCTATATTTATACCTGTCAACAAGGAGCTGAGGTTCCTACTTCTGTTTGCAGAGATCAGTGGGCTCACTTGATCTAGTCCAGCTCAGGGATGACGATAGGATTAGTGGACCTCCGAATCCAACAGCCCTCCCTCCTTCACAAAGATAGACTGGCTCTGCTAAAGATGGAGGATATGGGTCCTGGAAAACATGCTGCATGTGGGGACCTAGGTGGTGGAACTGTCTCCAGAGCCACAGGCCATGCTAAGCCATGGACCCTCTCACCATATGTTAGGCTGCACTATGGGAGAATGCCTTCAGCTCCGCTTGTAGAATACACTGGTCAGGCTCTCCAACTTCAGCAGGGCACAGAGACAAGGCTGGGTGGTGTGGGCCCAGGGTGGGGGCATGTTAGAGGTGAGTAGGGAGCTGGAGAGCAACAGGAATGGCATAGTTGGCGGGTGACACTAGATCCTGAGAACCATGCCAAGGGGCCGCAGGGGACTGTGGGTAGGAAGTGGAGAGGTTGGGCTTGTTTTCCAGTGATCTGACAGAGAGGAAGGAGGAGAGGGTTTTTAGGAAACCCAATGGGAGGCAGGAAGACCCCTGATCGTCTGAGACCTTGATTTTTCAGAGGCTTGGGGTGGAGATGAGCCTATGGGGCTCAGGAAGGGTATCGGGGGCCAGGCAGGGCTCATGTAACCTGTGATTCTTGGATGCTCGCAGAGCCAGCAGCTGAGTGAGCCTGGCGGCTTATGTCATTTAAGAGAGGGGTGGAGGTAAGAGTTGGGGGAATTCCAGGTGAGGATTCCAAACTCTTAAAGCTTTGCAATATTTTTAAAATGTAGAAGTGTGTGTGTGTGTGTGTGTATGTGTGTGTGTGTGTGTGTACATGAGTGCAGATACCTTCAGAGACCAGAAGAGGATATCAGATCACCAATAGCGAGAGTTACAGGTAGTGTAAACCACCTGACATGGTGCTGGGAACTGAACGCAGATCTTCTGGAAGAGCAGTATATATTCTCTGCCGCCCACCTGTCTCTCTAGCTCCCGGGTCCTTAGTTCTTAATCTTGATTTGTCACAGGATAGTTAGGTGGCCTTGGATGAGTTACTCCAGCCTGTGGGGCCTCCAATTCCTGTAGGACAAAATAGCTCTGTGGCTCCCTGGTCATCGTAGTGTGTTGGAAAGTAGACCCAGGTCTGTGTGCTTGTGGAGTTAGCTAGTGCTGGGACCAGGCCAACATCCCACTCTTGGACCCACTGTGTTCTGATGTTTCAAAGGCTTTCCTTACAGGTCAAGGTTCTGGAAGAGACTTTAGCCATAGCCTTAGCCCCAGCAGCAACACTGGCTGCATCAGGAACCTCACGTCCAGGCCCAAATCTGGCAAGGTGCCTGGGATTCAGGTGTCGCCTCTCTCCACATGGATGCTTTCTGTTCCCTACACCTCCACCTTTTCAGAAATCTGATGTAATAGCTGGGGATGATTATTCACTTCCAGAAGAATTTTTCAATTTATGAAAGTGCTCACCAGGGGATTCCTTTGCACAGCAGGCCCAGTGCATTCCAAGTATTGATCAGTTGGTATGTGCTTGCCACTGCCTGCAGTGTGCTGGTGGGAACGGTGGGTACCACAGTATATACTTGTCAGGAACACACCCTGGCCCCACAGAAGGAAGCCAGGACCTACTTCCTGGGTAGAAGATGCTTGGATTCCTTACCCTGTCTCAGAGCAGAATAACTCTCCTGGATTTTTTGAGGAGGCTTTTGGAAAGAGTCCAAAAAGGAGGGTCTGGTATAGGGAGGGCTGTGGGGTTTGGCAGGAATCTAGACTAAGGGTGGGTGTTCAGGGCTCCTGGCAACGCCCTGCATTTGTAGGGTTTAGAATGGGCCAGAGGCCCTTGGACCCTCCCCAGGAAAGACTCAGTACATATGACTGAGGAGGCTGATAGCCCGAGCCCACGTGGAGAGCCATAGCTTTGGCCTCCACCCTTGCTGGCTGGCATCTTGGGGCATTTTCTGGTCTTAGCTTTGAGCAGAATGCCCCACTCCCATGCTTATAGAATTGGCTGCCCTGTGCCATGCTGCCCCGCTCCACATCAGCGATTTCTCTACCATAAGACTACCTGGCAGAAGGGACAGGTCCAGAGAGTGCGTCCCATTTTCCAGCCTGCCTTCTTCTGAGCCATCTCCATACCACAGCTCCTAACGGTGTCCAGCCACTCGCCTCTGGTTAAATAAGTCCTTCAAGGGTGAGCAAAGACAGTAAGGTGTCCTTGATCCTAGCTTCTCTTTCACTTTCTCCTTCTAGTGAAGCCTCCCTTGTGCCCTAGACAGCATCCTGCTTACAAACGTGTTCCCCTCTGCACAAGTCCTTCCTTATTCTTCTTTTGGCTGCTCACCATTGGTTTTCCGTGGCAATCCTGATATCATCTGGTCCCAGGCCTCCTTGCCTCTTTCTTCCTACAGCCCCCACCCCCGTCCCCCATGCATGTTCCTGTAGCAGCCTGAGCTGCCTTATTTACAGCCTTGTAGTTATTCATTTACACATCTGCTTCCTGCACCAGACTACACTGTATCTATATTTTTTACCTGAAATACTCAGCTCAGGCCTGACATGTGTTCACCTCACACAGTAAGTTGCAAAAATTCTCTACTATCAAGAGGCAGAGGTTACTGAATTGTGGCTGGCCTTAATTTGCTTTGGAGCATAGAATGCAGCAGAAAGGACCTTAGAAGGGTGTCAGCCACAGCATCAAGGGAATCTGCTTGTTTTTGCTACCTCTGGAGATCCCACTGAGGAGAGCCTGCTGGAAGATGAGAGGCAGCATGGAGCAAAGATGAGCTATCCCAGATTGTCATGTAGACTAGCCAGCCTCTGCCAGTATCAGCCTGACCTAACCCGCACATTGCCTAACCAGAACCACAGCCTATATAAATGAGCTACCTTTTAAGCCAGTATGTTTGAGAATTGCCGGTTAGCTTGACAAGAGCCACTTGATTTGGAAGGTAGGAATAAATGACAGGTTCATGAACTCAGAGAACTTGCCTCCATCAGTATTTCCCTTTGTTAATTTGATGTGAGGTTAATTTTTAAAACGTGCAAACATTCCATCACGCCCATCTCTCAAGTGTACAGTTCAGTGCTGGTAAGCACACGAACACAGTTTTACAACCAATTGCTGGACCTTCTTTCCAAACTGGAACTGTGTATCTAGGAAACAACCACCACCCCTACTCTTCCTCCGCCAGCCCTTGGCCACTATTCCACTTCCGTCTCTATGAATCTGACTCCTCTGGAGATGTAGTGTAAGCGAAACCATATATATTTGTCCTCCTGGGATTGGCTTATTTTACTTGAATGCCTTCAAGGTTTGTCTTCATTGTGTCGTATGTCAGAATTTCCTCCCGACTTACATCCTATGGTAAGTAGATACCATTTTAAAATCCATTCATCTGTGGGTAGATGCTTTTCAGCTGTTGTGACTGATGCTTCCAGCATAATCTTCCACCCAGTTATGGGTATCTCTAGCCACTCCAGTCTTCAGCTCCATTATAATTGGTTAGAATGAAATAATCCCATAGACCCAGCTTCCAGGGAATGCAAGGAGGGACCAGGGGATGCTAAGAGGGGCCTGCCTGGAGCTGCATGCTTGTTTAGAGAATGATACCATAGACAGAACCAAGACTGGAAATGAAGCTGCAACTAAACTTCTGCATATTTTTTACCAAATGACACAAGTTATTTGTCACAGACTAATAGGCTCGTTCCAGCTGGTCTAGAAGGGCTGTCCAATGCAGTAATAAAGAGAAAGGGGTGTCAAATATTAAAAGGTAAAGACATTCCAGTGTCTCTGCTGTAGAGAAGCCCATTAAGTCAGAGCTCTGAGAAAGGTTGCATAGTCAAATAATTTTTTTTTTCAGAGCTCAAGCAGGAACCCAGCTAGGTGATAAATGTTCCTGGTCCCATTGGTATTTATGACACATACATGATAAAGGACCGGAAAACATTATAAACTCAGAGCAGTTGGGAAATACACTGAGAAAGCCCAGTGAAGACTGTGTCATGCACACCCAGAGGGTAATTCATCTGGGAGCAGGGACGCTGGATGTGTGCTGACACTGTGGGGACAAATGAGAGCTTTGCACAAACAGCCTCTTCAGTGGATGTTTTGTACAGCCATGAAGTGCCTGGAGCAAGCTCTCCTCACAGGATTGCCCAGGAATTACCAGTTTGTGCCTGGAGATAGCATGACTGGAAAAACTTGATGTCATCGCTGAGTCACTGCAGTCTGCTACCGTGAGGACCCTCTCCTCCTCTAGGGGATGAAATTCTGTCCTCACTGCTCAGCTCCTTTCTGAGGACTCACAGAGCCTTCCTGGGTCTGCTCTTCAATTTACAGCTCCATCTCTCCTGTACATTCCTACCCTCTGAGTTTATGCCCAGCACTTCCTGCTCTTTTGACCAAGTCATTTCTTATTCTTAAGGTCTCACAAGTCCTGAAAGCCTCGGCTTTAGCAGCACCCTCTAAGGAGTCTCAGAGTCATCTCAGTCACCTCATGCGTTGCCCTCTCCTGTGCTCCCATGAGACTTTGTTGGTGTCTCAGTATCAGATAGAGACTATTGGCTACCTCACTCTAGAGGACGCTACCTGTTGACTGCCTATCTCCTCTCCAGGCTATGTTACGAATGGCTTGTCTCTGTGGTTCTGGAGTAAATGGCATTATGTTTTGCACATGTTTGTGTGTGTGTGTGTGTGTGTGTGCCTCTTTTATGATTGGAATTCAGGTGGATTACAGAACACATGGAGAGGTGTGGGAAGCAGCCAGAATGTCCTTAAACATGATTAAATGGAGTTAGTAGAAATGTCTAGCTATGTAGAAGCAGATGGACTGGTTGTAGAAGTGAAGCCTCCTCTAAGCCTAGGAGATATCATTGCTAACAACAACTGTGGTAGCTCCACAATCGGAGTGATGTATATTGCTAAAGCACTGCCCCATTCGTGACTTAGATCTTTGGGGGAAGAGACTGAATTATTCTGTTCTGCTCCAGTTGTTTAGAAGAGACGTAAATGACCTTTGTAGGAAGGGCTAACTACCTCAGCTGACACTGAGGTATCGCTGCAGCCTGTGGCCGTGACACACAGTGGCTAGAGAGAAGCCATCCTTTTAACACTTCAGCTTCTAGCCATCTAGATGGCAAGGTTTACCCAAATGTAATCCAACAACCAGTTGCATGCATCAACAGATCATGCCTGGAGGGATCAGGGTGGGCATTCTTCATTTGGGAAGGAATTAGGGGAGGGCAAGGGCAGAGGGTTATATTAGTCACTCTCTGTTGATATGATAGAATACGCTGACCAAAAGCTTTTCAGAGGGGATATAATCCATCACGGTGGACAAGTTATGGCAGTTGGAGTGTGAGGCAGTGATGGCAGTCACTGATCGCATTTCATCTATACACAGGAAGCAGAGGGGGTGGTGTGGCCAGGCTATATAACTTTAAAGACCATCTCTGATGATGTACTTCCAGCAGCAAATTTCTACCTCCTGAAAGTTTCCATAATATTCTTAAACAGCATCACCAACTTAGGAGCACATGTTCAAACACATAAGCCTATGGGAGACATTTCCCATTCAAACCACCACAAATATCATGACCCAGATCTAGATCAGGGAACTTGGTCAGATGGTGGCTTCCACCATAGGGTGGTAAGATAGACCCTTGGGTAAGCGAAGATGGCTACTAGGCAACCTCCAAGGCTGCAATGAGAGGAAGTATCTGACTAGGATAATATTAGCAGCAGTTAGACCTTCCAGCCTTTATTAAAGATGCTCGCTTGCTCTCTCCCTCCATCCCTCTCTCCATCCCCCTTTGCTCTTTCAAGACAGAGTTTCTTTGTGTAGTCTTGACAGTCCTGGACCTCATCATGTAGACTAGACCTTGAACTCAGAGATCTGCCTACCTCTACCTCCCAAGTTCTAAGATTAAAGGAACACACCCCTGGCTAAAGATGCTTTCATTTGGATTCTTTTTCTGCCTGGAGGGTAGAATCTGAGAAGGTGATACACGAGATGAAAAGAGGTAAATGTTATGAAGGTTCTGTGTTGAGAGAGATCTGAAGAAGGGCAAAGCTTGGGAGAAGTTGGGTGAGATGTGAAGTCAAAAATTAGGGGTGTGAAGGAGTCTGAGAGGTGAGACTCAGGGGTGACCTCCTGTAGTTCAGTGGAGAAGAACTACACTGTAATGAACTGAAAGATGAGACAAATCAGGACACTGCGGGGTTATGGGGGGATTGGAAGCATGCATGTAGAGAGTGGAAGATCCAGGTGGAGACTGAGGCAGAGGGGCTAGCAGCAGCCAATGGGGACTTAGGAAGTAGAGTCCCTTTAATCCCTATAAGACCTCTCTAAGAATACAGTTTTGTAGCAAGGGAGGGTGGTGTCTCAAAGGACACAAGTCCTAATGACAAAGGGAGTGTGAGACTCCGATATGATCCCAGGGATTAAGGTGAGTAGGGGCAGGGACTTTTCTCTTGCTTTCTTATAAATGTTCTTATCATTATGAAACCATTTGGTCTTCAGTGTATTAACTCAGAGTTTATATTTTTTTTCTCACTGGTAGTTAGACTTTTGGGAGGTGGGGGATAGATAGTTAGTTCTTCACTGGAGGGACTGCAGCTAAGAAGTCATGACAGTTATTTGGGGCCAAGAGAAAGAGCCAAGTTCAGAACCTTGGAGAGCTACACATACCCAGTAGTTCAGGCAGAAAGTAGTGAGATAGCTAAGGAGCAGCCTGGAACAACTTAACACACCCAGGGCTGTGGATGAGACTAGGGGACTCACAGTTCCTTCAGGGGCTGACTGAGACTCTGATTTCCAGGAACTTGAGGTGGCATAAGTACCCAGGGGTACTTCATGAAACAGGTCTCCTGTGTGCTGATACTGGGGATACCGGGTGTGTGCCAGGGACTTGAGTGAATGAATGATCATACATGCAGCCCTGGAGCAGTGCAAGGTTTATTGGGAGAGACACTGATATAACTATGCCAACAGGGAAAAGCATTGAGCAGAGGAGAAGAAAGCTGGTTCTGCCTGAGGGGACCAGAGAGGTACCATAGTGGGGTGCTTATGTAGTAAAGACTCATAGGAAAGCAAAGCAGAAGCACCCCAGGAAGCTGTAGAGTAAATTGAGAAGACTCCAAGGTTTGAAAGGGCCCATGCTATCCCATGAGACAATGAGATCATTGGTGGCTTTTATGGGCAGGTGACCTAGGGAAGGGTGGCCAGGAATCAAAGACATAACTGCTGCCTATGTCAAATGGAGAGCTAATTGTACATGAGGTAGTTGAGGATGTAGCTCAGTGCTACAGCCTTTGTTTAGAGTAAATATAGCCCTGGCACACAGTGGGATGCTCACAACAGACTCACTGTGGCCTGAGGTGGACTCATGGGGTCTGCTCTGGGCTAGGTCTTAGAGGAAAAGGAATCTAGGTTATATCATCAAAATTGCCCATTATATGGCACTGTGGGGTCTCCAAAGGACTGGCATTATGGTTGATTTAGATGTGGGGCTTCCATTTTTTTCCTAATCCCCAACCCAACTCCTGGGCTCCAGCTAACACCTTCCTTGCGATTTTGTCAGAACTGGATTCTGTGGCTGTATCCCGGGCTTCTGACTGCAGACATGCAGCCTTACTACTTGATGTGGTAGTGGTGTACTGACATGCTACTTACAGGAAAGTCTGTGGATGCTGGAAGAACACAGGTATGCAAATGGATGTTTGCAATTACAAAGAATGGGAGGCTTAGCTTGGTCTTCAGAGTGGAGCTTACTACAGGTAGAAGAGAGGGGACTGTCTTAGTGACCTGCATGTGCAAAGGCCTAGGACCATGCAAGGCTCTATTCTAAGTATGGACAGTTGGTGAAGTGGATGGTAAGAATTGAGGCTATTGATATAAGTTGATGCCTCTAGGAAGGTTAAATAAGCTGTACTAGGGAACCTATAAATCTTTAATATGTGTGTGTGTGTGTTGTGTATACATACAAATATGAGTGCAGGTGTCTAATAAGTTCAGAGAGTGTCAGATATTCTGGCATTGGAGGTACAGGTGGTTATGGAAGACCCAATTTTGGAGTTCTAGGAACTTAAGTTGAGTCTCTGTAAGAGCAGTAAGCACTCTTAACCACACAGACATCTTTAGAACCCCAGCAACTCATAGATCTTAAGCCTAGAGATGGAATTAAGAAAAGTTACATGGATGACCTTTGGGCACAGATAGTGGGAGGACTGGAAGCTATATGCCTGGAGAGATGGAACACCTTCTAGTAGTGACTCCTGCCAGCAACATGAGAGAACAGTGAGGAAGAAGCCTCGTCCAGACTCTGGAGGCTACAGAAGGGGACTCTGAGGAGCACAGTCAGAGGACCTCCAGATTTGGTGTAGAGCTTTGCCCCAGGGTGTTGAGAAGACCATGACTTCTGTCTCCTTCTCTGGCAAGTATAAACGTCTTTCCCCAAAGTACAGTGGGGAGGTGGCATAGCCACCACATTCTCCAGAACAGCACAGCTTCTGGAGATAATGGGCTTCCAACTCAGAGCTGAAAGCAGACAGTCTGTTTCTCCTGCCTGGGACACAGTGGCTGGACAGCAACCTTGGGTGGAGGAGGCCTGTAAGGAGCACTGCTTCCTCTTTTTGTCCCTGGGCTCCTCAGTCATTGTTAAACACACCGTCCCTCTTTCTAATCCAAAGCCCCTCATCTGCCTGTCTACTAGATTCCAACACAGCTGTGTGCATGGAGAGGAGTAGGTGAAGATCTCCAGGGTCTGCTCATAGTGCAGACCTCAAGAACAGGTTAGAAATAGAAGACTAACAAAGACCTGGATGAGGAAACAGCGTCCCCACCTGAGGGACAAATAGCCCAACAAGCAGGAACCCAGCTTCAGAATTTAAATTCTCATGCTATGTCCCACAAGACTTCATTTTATTAGATTCTTTTGGGGGAATCTGGCTCCTCAAAAATCTGGGCTCTTAGGTTTGGGAAAGGCAGTAACGTATTCCAGTAATAGGACAGCTGCCAAGATTGCTCAGAGGTAGGGCTGGGAGCAGGCAGAGGAGAGATGGAAGGAAACGGTAAGTTCTTCCACGGGTCTCTTCCATCTGCGTTAGCCCAAGTCATTATTTCCAAAGCATTCTGACAGCCGCCATCCCAGCAAATAAATCAATAGTTTTAAAGGATTTGCAGGAATTAGTGAGAGTACAATCAGTTCAAGTACCCAAGTAAACAGGGAAATGAAACAGAAACTCTGGATGCCAGGGGCTAATGGCAACTCCAGATGCTATGGCCAGGGAATTCACAGCAGTCTGGCAAACTGTGGGATTAGGAGATAGGAAGAGAAAGTGTGTGCATCTGTCTGTGTGGCTGAGGCATAAGGACCATTTCCTGCCCACCTGTGTCCTCCACAGTCTCCTAGGAGACGATCTATCCCTAGTTCTCCATCCCTGTCCACATCTCTTGCTATTTGTGGGCAGATCAGGTCTGGGAACCACACCTAAATCCTGACCTTTCAGGAGGTGAAAACCTGGGGTCTTTTCTTGTTTTTCACAAAGCTAACAGTCTTTTATAGCATACAAGTCATGTCTGCTGTCATCCCAGGAAAATTAGGGGATCTTAATAAGCACAAAGAAGAAAGTGGGGTTGTGTCTCCAGTGGCTCAGGCCCTGCAGAGTGTGGAGGTCAGGACACTAGCCAATGGGACAGAGTAATGGTAGATGAAGAGCCAGTACCTCATTAGCTGGGGACGGAACAACTCAGTCTGTGTGCCAGTGCACCCATCCCATGCATTATACTGGCTACAGTCCACAGTGTTTTTATCACATGATGAGGTAGCTGTGGTTGAAAAGATCAGCAAGGGGCTGTATTGACACTCCCTCACTCTCCCAACCTTGATTTTGCTTTTCCCAGTGTCCTATGTCAAGCCTGTCTTCCATTCATTTTTGTCTTCTGGACAAGCACTGATGGGTGGAAATGCTGACTTTTGTCATATATATGCAATCACTAGTCCCCAAAGCCATTCCAGACACAGCTGAAGATGATTTGCTCCAAGTGGCAACCTACTGTTAAATACCCCAGGCACAAGGAGGGAGGCCTGTTTGGGTACACAGCCTGTGTGCTTGGGCCCTCTGGATCAATTTCCTCAGCCTGGTATGGTTTCCCGTTAGTACTGCATTTAATCATAGCTCTTTCTGCTCAGCTCATTCTTGGCCATCAGCTTTTCTTGGGAAGCTGAACTTACCAAACTCTGTACTAAATTCACAGATCTACCTTTTACAAAGTCATGGCTTATAGTTACTTAATAGTTGCCAGCCTTTGTCAGTGGACTGAGGCTTGTACATATACATGGCTCTGAGGGCCTTTTCGTAGGGCAAGCTAGATGCATAGTAGCCACCGTGTCCAGTTAGCTGCGGGTAGGCATGTGAGAGCATGCACACAGTGGATGGCACCACCTATATTCAGAAAGATGAGCCAGGGTCGATACAGGTCTCACAGCTATTGTAAAGCATCACTCCTCTGAGCTGGGGTCTGTGTGAGGGAAGACACAGGCTGGCCCATGGCATGGGAAGTGAGGAGGAGGAAGCCAATGTTCTCAGAGGCATGGTGCAAGATGGACCTGGGCATGAGACTCACTTGGAAACTTAAAAACAAACAAACAAACAAACAAACAAACAAACAAAAAAACCGACTGGTGCTGGGTGTGGTTATGCACACCTTTAATCCCAGTACATGAGGCAGAAGCAGGTATATCTCTGTGAGTTTTAGACCAGCCCGGTCTACACAGCAAGCTCCAGGAAGTAGACAAAATAGCACAGAGGGTTGATGTCCCAGCTCTAGTGCTTTTAAAGCTTATTATAAATATAAAAGGTTTGTGTTTTTATTTAGGAACTAAACGATCTAAGGTGGTGTAGAAACTACCAATTAATATTTACCATAAGACCGGAGCTCAGCATTTGGCTAGTTCGACTAGCCAGCTTGTGTAGAGGATTCCCTGTCTCGCTCTGTCTTGCTCTGAAATCACTGGTAGGGTGCTATGCTCATCTGGACTCTTATGTGAGTTCTGTGGATTTGAACTCTGTTCCTCAGGTTTGCACGGCAAGTGCTTTACCCCTGTGCCGTTTCCCCAACCCCACAGGCTTTCTAAGAGCTCCTCGGGGGATTCTAATGAACACCGAAATTAGAACCTCTGCTTTCACGGCCGTGAACGGCCGTTGGTTTTGCCTTTTTTATTTTCACTCCCCAAGTGTCCAGAGCTGCTCTCAGAGCGCAAAGACATTTACTGAAAAAATAAAATAAAATAAAATAAAATTAAGGAACGACAGCTAGACAGCTCCAAGAGGCAGAATTTCATGCAAATGAATGCAAATAAATACACACTTTCATACATATGTTTATGCAAATATTCCTGTGGTCCTGCAAATCACTCACTTGCCTGCAAGCAGCCACCTACAATTTCTTGGTGAGAACTCCAGGCAGGGGGCCTGGGTTAATGACAAGTGGTATCATGACCTCCCAGGATGACATATCTATTAGCAAACTCATTTCCTAAGTCCTAGAGAACAACACTGAACAGCTCTGTCCATTTCAGCACCTCCCCTAGGCACACAGACCCCACTGCTCACTCAAGGGTGCAGGGGAGAAGCAAGAACAAATGACCAATGGACAGTCCAAGGTTACCAGGCTGTGGTCAGAGAAACCAGCTAAGGCAGCGGATGGGTGTCTGAAAGATACTGTGGGGACTGGCTGGCTTTAGCTCAGTGCCAGTCTGGTGGGCTGGCATGTAGCTTGGCACTTGTCTTGTTCAGGCAGTGTGTCTCACTCATGTTGTCACGTGATGGTACCCTACAGCTCATTTGTCTCAGCGGGGGACACACTGCAGAAGAAAACATGGTCTTGTCGAGATCACAGCCTGGTACCCTGCTGTGCATCTATTTCCCCATCTGAGGTAGCACACCTCTGCACATTAGCCCCCCCACCCCCACCCCAGTGCCTGAGGTAGGGGGAGCTGAGCAGGAGGGAGAGTTACCAGGTGAATCTAAAGCCATGTTCTGGCCTTTAGGAACCCTAGATCAGGCTGCTTTGCACAGTTCTGGAATGTCATATGCAATTTGTTATTTCTCCAGATGCTGCATCTGGGAGGTAGATGCCACAAGTCTTTGGAAGGCTTTAAGATATTGAAAGGTAAAGTTCCCAAAGGCAGGAGTCTGTCTTGGTACACAGTAGGTGTTTAACACATTCCTGTTGACTGACAGGAGGAAGCATTTACTCCATCCAGCATGCCTTACCACCTTCTTAGCTCTTCTTACACATATAACCTGGGGAGGGCACAATGACTATTCTGGTATTTAGGGGAGAAGAGGACAGATAGGCCACAGGGTTTATATCAGGGAGAGGCAGAGCACTCTCAACCCATTTAGCCTGGATAGGGTCTCTGTAACTAATGTAGAAAGCAGAACTCAGTTCAGAATTCAAGTATGATTCTGCATCAGCAAAGACCTGTTTCAACCACCTTTCTGGATCCCGGTGACAACTACTCATCCAGCTCTGACAAAACAAACCTCTGTGGTGGTTTGAATGAGAATGGCCCCAAAGGCTCACAGGGACTGGTACTATTGGGAAGTGTGGCTTTGTTGGAAGAAGTGAGTCACTGGAGGTGGGCTTTGAGGTCTCAGAAGCTCAAGCCAGGCCTAGTGAATCTAATTCTCTTCTTGCTGCCCGGAGATCCAGATGTAGATCTCTTAAGCTACTCCTCCAGCACCATGTCTGCCTCCGTGCCACCATGCTTTGTACCATGATGATAGTGGACCAAACCTCTGAAAGTCTAAACCAGTCCTGATTAAATGTTTTCCTTTATAAGAGTTGCCATGGTAATGAACCCTAACTAAGACACTCCATGCTTCTAGAGCAGAAGGAAGCTCCACCATGTTAGGTTGCAAAACAACTCAGCCTTGCCGACCTCACAGGTCATTCCTTCTTAGTTCTTGTTGTCTCAACATTTTCCATGAAGAAAGCAGCCTTTATGCACAAGAAATTACTTTCCAGAGGACCAGCTAGATCCAGTTCTACCACCAGTCAGTTGCCCAGCTTCTGGGAAGGCCCATGCCTCCAAGGGTACTCTCTCTCCCCTTTACTTTCTCTGGCTGGCTTAAATCCAGCTTTAAAGGGCAATTCTATTCTTTAATTATTTTAGGCTGACCCATCACACCTCCAGCTTTTCTGGACTGTTGAGATTGGCTGCCTCCAGCTTCATAGCTGTTAAGTGATAAGGAATATAGGAGGTAAGGTCCCTCCTCTAAAAGGGAAGGGAAGGAAAGTTCTCACCTCCAGAGCCTGCAGCCTGGTTGTCTGGGGACCCTCCCAATGGGCTTGAGGTATGACTTGACCTTGCTCACCGCTTGACCAAAGACAGGCCACCTCTGAGGAATGCTGAGTGCCATGTGTCAGCTTCTGTAGCTAATAGCTGTCACTATGCTGACAACGAACTAGAAGTCCAGCCTGCCTTTGAGCAATGAGGCTACCTTACTTAGGATCCCAGGACTCTAGGAAGGTCATTTGGGGGACTATTGTAAAGAGTTCAGACCAGTCTAAACCTTAGAAACCGTAAGAACAAAGTATAGAATTTATATCTAGGGTCCACAACTTTAAACTCAAAGGTCCATGCCTCACGGAGAGAACAGGACTTGACACAGCCTAGCCCCAGAGGCTGGACTCCTGATTTAAAACCTGGGAGCGTATACAGCTGGAAGCAGTCTGGAGAATCCTCTCAGCCCCACGGTGCTATGAAGTCCCCTTTCCTGCTTCCAGTTCTCTGACTGGCACCTGACAGTGTGCAGGGTATTAATTATGGTCAGAGCTTTTCAACGTGCAATAAAAAGCCTTTTAAAACGTTCCGATGGGAGGTGATTAACTCTATTAAGTGGCATTATGGATCTTCCTATCTGTTGCTTTCATAAACATAGTTGTAGGCGGAATGTTTTATTATGGGCATAAAAATGTCCCGCATTACAATGCATAAGCACATATTGATGTTGTATTTCTTTACTGCGCTACCGCCCCAATCCCCAACCACTCCGAAAAGAAACTACATGTCTTAATAATTTATGCTCCAAGTTTTAACCAGGATTATCAATGGCAGCTTTTGAGCTTTCTCTTTTGGCAACACAATAGATCATAGTAAAAATGCACCGACAAGCGATGTGTCCGTTTGATTTTTTCCACCTGAATCAGCAGCCCAAATTCCAGACACAGCAGTTTAGGGCAAGGCGCACGCTGAAGAATTTAAGTCTAAGCATTTAATCTGTTCTTTCCATAAATTTCTGCTGCTTGTGCTTTATAATGATTCTACCAGAGGAAGTTTATTTATATCGCAGATTCCCAGCATCAGCACATTGAGAACACAACGCAATCGCTCAGTCAATAGCTTACAGCCATGTATAATATCACTCCGGAAATCAAAAGCCCATTTGAAGAAGAGAAGGCTCAGATTAAAGTCACTTTAAGACATCAATAACTTGGACTGGCTGAGGAGAAGATATAAATATCTGGCGTGCGCATATGCAAATAGGAACTCGGCAGACGCGCTACCTCTCGAGCGCGGGAACCTCCGGGTGGGGACTTGCAGCACGTGATGGCGGCGACGGGGGCGGAGTGGGCGGTGCCTCACTGTCACCCGGGAGGGACTACGCCTGTGCTGCATAATGCGCCTGCGCAATCCGTGGCCGCCAGTTTAGGCTGGGGGCCCCAGGCTGGCTAGGGGGCAGGGCTCCGGTGTGAAAAGCCCCAATGAAGGAAAGAGGCCATCTAGAATGACACTTGCGTCACGCAACCGGGGCGTTCATCTATATCCTGGACCTAGAAGAGCTTGCCATAGGAGGCATGTTTTCTTCCTGTATCTCCTTGTGAGACTGGCCATTATTTTATCTCCTTTATCCCTCAGGGTTAACCCCAAGGTCTGTAGGAAAACAAAGCTTCCAGAGAAAAGAACTTGCCCAAGACTTCACTGTTAGTGAGCCACAGAACCAGGATTAAGATGTGCTTACAAAAAATTGAACATTTAAACGACTGCATCTTGCTGTGTCCTGGACACTTTTCTTAGATGCAGAGCAGGTGCAACAGCCCAGAAAAGTTTAGGGTTCATTTGGGAATACGAAGCTTGGAGTTTGTAGAGTACGGCAAAGGAAGGGGCTGTCGGGTGTGTGTGTGTGTGTGTGTGTGTCTGTGTGTCTGTGTCTGGCTGGATTTTGATGGTTTGGAGAGGCATGGGGTAGGGTTGGCTGGTGGGACCTGAGGGGTGGGGGTGGGGTCAGGGGAGAAGAGGATCTCTGAGAAGAGGCAAGGTAAGCCTAAGGGGTCTGGAGCCAGCCAGGTCTGGTTAGGCTAGCCTGCAGTTGCAGAGGGAATGTTAGGCCTTAAGGAGGAAGGGATGACACTATTCACTGGGAGAGGCTTGTGGAATCCCAGGGATAACTGGTGAACCCATTGCCCAGTGACCAGAAACAGCCAAGGCCTTAGTGGCCAGGGCTTGCTTATCTTCTCTACAGCCTCCACTATCGCACTAAGCCACCTTAGGAGAAAGAAGAAAGATCATTTGAACTTTGTTGTGTGCATGGTGTGGCTCAACATAGGGTAGAGATCCATGCAAAGGAGAATGTAAAAAAAAAAAAAAAAAAAAGGTCAAGAGGGAAAGGGAGGGCAGGACATCTGAATGAAATTAGAAAAACCTACAGAAATGATTGCAACGATTTGAGGATGACTTTTGCCTGGATGTTTTAGCATAGTGCCCACCTCTGCTTCTGTGGGCAGCCCTGATCACATCCCTCTGTCCACACAGTCTTCTGTGCATGCACTCCTGCATTCAACAAGTGTTTACTGAGTAACGGCTCTGTGCCAACGCTGGGAATACAGCATGGAACAAAACAGATGGGAAGTCTGCTTTGCAGTGGACTTCTCACTCCAGGATATCTGGTGACCCACAAAATGTGCCCCTTTTTTTCTAGGGCTGGGCAGCTCAGCTAGTTCAGGAGAGCGGGGTAGTGATGCGGAGGGGTGGGGAAGCAGGTGGTGGTGTCTTCACTTAGGCATTGGCTGCATTAAGACCCTGAGATCCGGGCAGATGGCCTACCAGAGCCTTGGGGCTCAGTGACATATTGTTTCTCCTCCCTTTTCCTAGCAGCCAACGCTCCTCAGAGAACTAGAGTTAGTGGGGCACTTGAGCTCCGCACTGGGTAAGATCATGCTGTTCTGTTTAAATGATCCCTTCCTAGGAAATGGAACACACTCCTGCCCCTTCCTCCAGTGTTCTAAGCCACATCCCAGCTGTAGCATGGCAAAGCCAGGCTTGGTCAGTAAGAAAGGCAGTCGAGATCAAACACTGTATTCCGAGGCAGCCTGGCTAACAGTCTCTTGAGGCGCTCTCTTGGCTGTATGGAACCTTCTATCAGAGCTTCTCTCATTGCCTCAGAGTGGTAAGAGATGCCTCTTACATGGTGCCTCTGACTGATTCCTATCAACAGAGGCCACCTGCTCCAAGACACCAGTTGGAGTCTCGGAGTTCTAGTGGCTCACAGTTGAGTGCAGGGGTGTGATTCTCTGGACATCTGTCCACTCCTGGCTATGAGAACCAGCTCTTGCTGATTGCACATAGAAACTCTCGTGACTTCTGAAAAGCATGGATGCATATTTCCCACAGCTTCCTATAGAGATTTCGGTGGGAAGCTGCAGGGGCTCTGAAATAGTAGTTAGAGAACTCTTGAGGATGCCCTTCTAATTCCCCATGGAGGGCAGACAACCCCCATTGGATTATGGGAGACATCTGTGTCAATCAGCAGGGATGAGGGATGTGTGAGCCAGGGGGAGTTGGGCAGAGCGATCTCTGGTAGCTTGGGTGTGATCTTATCGAATGCTCCCAACTGGGGTACTCAAGGGATGACACACCACTTCCCTGGCTCTCTTTCCAGGAGTCCCTATTTGGAGAGAATGGGTGCCAGAGGGATCAGGCCTGCCTTAGGCTGTCATCTGGTCTGGGTTGTTCTGTGTGGGGTTCAGGGAGGCTTCTGGAGGAAGGGCTGGCAAAAGGCAGGATGAGGGTATGGTGGGGACGTCAGCTTGAGCAAGAGCAGTGACTGTCACACAGAGGTCCTGAGAAGCTGATTGGTAGAGAGGGCAGAAGCCAGGAGTGTCTTGCCAAGAGAACCCCTGGAGGGTTTGAACAGAAGAGAACCTGACAGAATTCACTGGGACCCCTGTGTTGCAGCGGGAAGCAGGAAGCAGGAAGCAGGAAGCAGGAAGCAGGAAGCAGGAAGCAGGAAGCAGCAGAGGTGAGGCAGCTACTCAGGGAGGCTGAGACCGTGAAGAGGCTGACTAGGCTGTGAAGAGGGTAGAGGAGGCTGCTCAGTAAAGGCTCAGTTGAAGGGCCTCATGTGGAAGAATTAACAGGCCAGGCGTCCTCATGGGTGACTAGGCCTCTCATGGCTGGCCACTCTGGGCTTCCATGAGGATATCTCTATCAATTCAAAGCTTATTTATCAGGGATGGAGTTGATCACCCCTTTGTGGTGTCACATGAGACAAAGCCATGCTGAGCACCCCCATAGCTGTTCCCAGAGCCAGACACTGAGGTATAAGGTAAATACAGGTTAAAGTCGAGGCTTTGGGATAAAAGATGCTTCGTTTCCATTTCTAATCTGTCCCTGACCAGTTTGCATAAATACAGGGTAGTAATCTCATGTTTCTGAGCCATGGCTTAATCTGTAGATGGGGGTCATGATAACCCCTGTTTCATAGATGTAAAGATTAGATAGGTCAATATGCAAATTGAGCTTGGAAGAACATTCTGGAGGGAAATAGCCTCCATAGCCCTGGGTGCTGAAGCTCAGAGGTCAGTCAAGTCACTCTGTACAGCTGCAGGGAGCATAATTCACCTCAGAGTCCTCAGGGATTTTTTTGAATTACTCTCACAGTTTTCTGGTAGGTGGCAGGCAAGGGTCTTGAGAAAAGGATACCTTTTTACATATCACATAAAGTTGCTAAATTGGCCAGAGGCGGGGGTGTTCTAAAGTCATTCACAGTTGGGTGGGGGAGACAGACATGAAAATAGATTGTCAAGATGCTCTGGTAGGAAGAGTGGAGTCTGCACGTGTCCCTGAGGGTTAGCTGAGGAGAGGGCTCACTCTCCCGTGCTGAGCCTGCTGCCTCAGAATTCCCACTAGAAAGCATTGCTACAGAATGAGAGAAACCTCGCTCTCAAACCCTCCAATAGTCCCCAGTCGGAGATAGACGGGGCTGCAGCCCTTAGAGGCCCCAAGTCTCTTTGCGCAGGTTATCAGTATAGAGATTCTCTCTGTGTGTTCAGTCCCCCGTGGAAAAGGCAGGCACTGAATACAAAATAAATACCCAGATCTCTGTGTGCCACACTTCCTGCCTGAGCTGTGACTCTGGGCTAACTCATAATTTACCTCATGTGCTATATAGGCTATCAGGAGGCTCCCAGCTCCTGAGGCAGCCTTCATGCCAACCCCTCCCCTGGAGGGAGGCACAGAGGCCAATATCCTAAAGGAGACCCAACAGCCTATGCTTAGCATGTGCAGGGACAAGGAGACTTCTGTGAACTTCACAGGGGACCCCAGAGTTAGACTGCTTCCTCCACCTCTGCTGCCTGCTCCCTCATCAGCAGTCACTAGATAGTGTCACTCCAGACTGGGTAGCATGTTCTGATGAGACGGCCTCACCACTGCCGTGTTCTGGGGTTAAAGGTGTTTGTGAAAAAGGGAGGGGCCTTCTTCATAATCAGCAGAGGGATCCCTGGAAGGCAAGACAGCTAGATCTGTGCTGATCTAGATTGGAAACACGGGGTTCTCAGTGGGAGGAAGCCTGGCAGAGGAGGCTAATAGGGGGAGAGGGGTGAAGGACAGGTGGGAAAGAGAACTGTGGGACGGGGGAGGGCGAGAGGGTAGGAGACCAGGGAATGAGAACGTGCTGGGTTCAGATGATTTAGAACCTCCAGGCTTGGGGCATATCATCAGCGGGCTCTAGACTCCTCAGGGAGCATATACTTCAGTGGCATGAGCCATCCTAGATGCTTCTGTCATGCAGCTGAGAGGTCAGGGAAAAAAAATACATCTTCACCTGCCCCTGAGTCCCTTTCTGGAGCCAGGAAGGCTCAAGAAACAGGATGCAGAGTGACCAACTAGCCTCTTTAAGCAATAGTGATCCAATGGGAAGGATAAGAAGGAAGAGGAGGAGGAGGAGGAGGAGGAGGAAGAGGAGGAGGAGAAGGAAGAAGAGGAGAAGGAAGAGGAAGAAGAAGAGGATTCGGCTCTATCCTCTTCCTGAAGCTGTGCCATTAGTCCTCCAGAAGAGCACCTGCTTAGGAGAACTGCTCAGGCCTCCAGCTCTGTACCAAGTTCCCATGGAAGGAGTCTCAAGCTTCCCTCCCAAGGAGGACCAAGGGATTTTTTTTTTCTACTCTGCTGAGCTCCGGCAAAGATATCAGCACATGGTTAATCTTCCTTTCGCTCTGAAATGCAGAGTAATTTGCCCGAATGGGGATTTCTGCATATTTATACTAATGTCTGTGTTTAAAGCTTATGAGACAGGGAATTGCTGAGAGATGTCCATTAGCAATATATACAGACTGCAGTTATTCCTTTATGGTGTGTGGTTTGACTGCAGAATGTTTTATTTCTACGGAAGTTGTGGGCTTTGCCTACCATGTTTTTCTTGTGTGCTAGAAGAAATCAATAAGCACAGAACTGAAAAGAGGCAAGGATAAAAGGGATGTGACCTTTTAGGATTTCTAGAGCCTTGAATACACGATGCCAGGAACTGCCTTTGTCCTCAGAATCTAAATTCGAGTAAGGGCTCAAGTGGATGGAATTTGGAACATTTAAGATGTGAACAAAACCTTAAACACCTTCTCTAGGTCAAGACAAAGCTGTTAATTCACAGGCCAGGAGGAGGAGCAGGGGTGTCCTGTCAGAGACCAATAGGACAAGAGAATGAAGGACCAGAGGATCCCACTTCTGGTCTCCATCCTCATCCCTCAATTTCTACCTGTGTCAGAAATAGATTTGCATCAGAAATAAAGGAAATCTCAAATCTGGGTCCACTGACAAAAGCTTCTTGGCATCTCCAGGTCATGGACAGTAAACAAAGTTTTTCGTGACGTGGAGGGCTGGAGGTTCAGGGGATAGTATGGGTGTCTAGAGTTCATGCGTAGGAACACTGGGTAGGCATGGGATCCAGGGGCTCTTCTTCATCAAGACTCTGGCCAGGAATCGTCTGCAAGATTCTATTCCTTAGAAGTTCATATTCTCCCTCTGTAAGTTTGATCTGTGTTAAATCCCCATGCTTCAACCCTTACCTAGCCTTTTCTGGATTTAATAGGGATTTTCGTTTTTCTGTCTTTTGTTAGGTAAGAGTCTCTTTATGCCACACAGGATGGTCTTAAACTCATGATTTTCACCTCAGCTTCCAAAGTGCTAGGATTACTGGTATGTGCCACTGTGTCTGGCTTCATATGACTTTTTTGTAGCTTCTGCTAGAGGACATAAGACACACAACCCCCCAGCAGGCTTCACGTACCTTTGGGCCACTTCTGCACTGTGGAGGTGATGCTTCCAAGCCTAGGACTCCAAACTGGGTAGAGGGATGCAGATGGAGGGGCATCTGACTGCATACAACAGCAAACTACTTAGGACGTGGCTTCTGCTTCCCCTGGGGCTGCCATACCTCATGTCCCTCCCTTTCCTCTTCCCTTGTATCTCACAGTTTTCCTGTTCTGTCATTTGCTGCAGAGTCTCTGTGATGTTGGGGATCTCCACTGGACCCCAGGTGGTCTCCTTCTGCTCAGCAGCTGTCAACACATGTTCCCCTGCAAGCTGGCCCTCGTGTGTGGGCCCCATTCCTTCGGCGGGAAAGCACTATTCTTTTCAGGCTCCAAAATAGTTTCGTGAAGTTGACGCTGGCTTCTCTCTTGCCTTCTTGCACAGTGATCTCTTCCAAGAGGTGCTGGGGTCCAGAAGAAGGACAGATGGTCCCCTTCTTTTTATAACACGGCCAGTCTTTTGAAGTGAAGCGCTATAAGCACAAGTTTGTGTTTAGCAGATGTTCTGTGGGCACAACAAGTGCCACTTTGTGCTCTTAAGCAACTGTGAATGGTGGTAACTGGGAAGGAGCCGGAAATGGGGCTTTGATGCAGATTCGGGGGGGTGGGGGGACAGGGGCCATGGCATGCTGGTTCCCGCACAGGCTGAAGCCAAGCTCGAGTCTGTTCAGTCAGTTCTTTTATACTTGTGCAGCCCAGGGACTGCCCAATAGTAGTTCCACGGTTCAGTGGCCATTTCTGTGGTGTTGGCTGTTGGAGCACACTCTTTAGCATCTTCCAGCTACACAGATCAGCTAATGGGCTATTCATCATGGAGGTATCTGACCTCTATGGCTGTAAAGGGTTGAATGGAAGACTTTGCTAAAGACATGAATGACTGACCCAACATGGCATCTGTTGAGCTTACCAGAAGTTGAAGACTGTGCTAAATGTCGGCAGGAAGCCAATTCCTATAGCCCTGCCCTGGTGGCTGGCTCCTCATCCGTTGGTGACAGAGACTTGAGGCATCAATAACGACGTCTAAATGGATGTGCTGCTGTTTAGTAGATTTCAAGACTTTCATTCATTTAAAAGGGCATAAGCTCAATTAATAGACCTCATTAACTTCAAAGATGTATCATCTTTGCTCAGAATTGGCTCCTTCATAGGATGACTGGCCCCATTAACTTTATTGCATTGGCAATACTTTGAGTGAGGCATGGGAGATGTAGCAACGGGGAAGAATTCCCAGGGCCGCCTGCCTCCCAAGCTCCAGTGGATCCTGTGGCCAGTGCTCTGTCTGCAGTATTCTCAAATAACCTAGTGCACTGTACAGACCGATTTTGGAAATTCCATACGTCTACCTTATCCATATGTCTATCCATCCATGAGCGAAGACCCCCAAGAGTCTATCAGTCATATAATGCTAGAATACATAGAACAACCATCATGGAACTTACTTATCATTAGCCCTAATGACAATACAACAGGGGCCTACAGGTATGGTATGGTAGCAGGGATATAGTCACTGGAGATCTACTCTCATTATGGCACCAACCCCTGTGTATCTTTCATGTCTGAGCCTTCATTTTTCATCTAGAAATCTGTCCAAATGGGACAACTGCAAGGAATACACAAACAGTGAGTGGGTAGGTAATGAACACACAGTGATAGGTAAGTGTATGGCAGCCATTGTCTGGAAAACATCCTTCTGGAAAACAAGGCTGCATTTTTCAGCTCAACCAACACCTTGTCTGGAATGGTAGTCCCTGACCGTGGTCTGAGACATCTCCACAAGGTCAGCTTCGTTTCCTTGATAGGTATCATGACTAGAAAGACCTAGCAGGGAGGTCACATGTCTACTTAACTGCTTTGTTGGGCCAGTGACCCCGACACTGGGAAACCTGAAGGCAATGAATGTTCTCATATAGAACAAAGACCTGGAGAGACAACTCTCAGGTGAGAGCTCTTGTATTCCAATTCAAGTGTGGGGACTGGAGTTCAAATCCCCGTGCCCACATAACAAGTGGCACAGCTATAACCCCAGCAGAGAGAGGGTAAGACCAGGATGGTTTTAGTGCTTGCTGGCCATTAGCCTAGCCAAAGAAACTCAAGCTCCAGGTTCAGTGAGAGACCATGCCTCAAAGGCTTAATAAGGTGGAAAACGATAGAAGATAATCCTCTGACTTCCAAATCCATGTACAAGTGTGTGTACCCACCATGTGCACATACATTACACACGTATAACCATAGTCACACACATTCTTTCTCTCTCTCTCTCTCTCTCTCTCTCTCTCTCTCTCTCTCTCACACACACACACACACACACACACACACACACACAGACACACACACACAGACACACACACACAAATACAAAGAAAGACAAAAATACAGGAATTATTTCTAATTATTTCTGGATGGAAAATAACTTCTAGAACCTGCCTGTTCAAATGGCTAGGGAGAGCAGAAGCTTTCAGAATTACAAGATGACACCCAAATCAGGGTTTTCTAAGGCTCTGTGGCACAGATCTGAATAGATAGCAAGGTATGTTGGGCCTCAGAGACTGGCCCCTGAAGGCACTCTCGATAACAATAAATGAGTATGGTTGACTATTCACTCAGTATTTCAAGGAGACCACGTTCACTAAGCAGGCATTTCCAAAGATGACATCGACCCATGAGACTTGATAGGGTGAGGGTCCCAACGTCCACGTTAGGGTTTGCTCAGGCCTTCTTTTCCTTTCTTTTTGGGATGAGTGTCCCCCTAGTGATATGTTCAGGGGCCACCGCTGATCTATCCCATGTGGCACCACAGAGGACGAAGCCTTGTGTGAGAGTATGAACCTGCCTTTGAGAACATACAATTTCTTTGGGATACATGACTCAGTGCCTGCTGCAGGTCACAGGCATGCAGGTCCTGGGTTTGTCCCTGTGCTCCCATCTGTAGGACAGAAGCCTGTCAAGATGGAGGATTCCCAGCAGCAGGGGAGGTGATTGCCTAGGCCACCCAGGCAATGGGGGGTGGATTCTCTGGGAATTTTCTAGTTCATTCCTGGGAATGATGTGACACTTTGGTGGTACCTTTAACATTGCCCCAGCCTGTGATATGAAGTATTTTTGTTAAAAGATGGCTCAGGAAATACCCTTCCCTGCTATCCTCTATGATGGTCATGGGGAGTGGGTTGCAAATTATGAATGGCTTGTCTCCCAGAAGAAGATTCTGACTTGAAGAGAGGGAGGTGAGCAGCTCTTCAGAGAGCACAGCTGAGCCACGTTAGGAATGACGGGATCTCAGTGGAAAGGCTAACTTGATCCTGACTTTACAGAGGTGAAATAGAGGTAAGTGCATGGAGATTGTGCTGTGGTGAGGGGCTGCCCTTTCTGTTTGACAATTACATGTATTTAAAGACTACTATTATAGCCAGGCATGGTGGCACATCCCTTTAGTCCCAGAACTTGGGAGACACAGGCAAGAGGATCTTTATGTGTCCCAGGACAGCCAAGTCTATTTCTTATTTAAAAACAAAACAATACAAAGACTATTACAGACTGGATTAAATCCCTTCAAAGCCATACCCACCCACTTGGAGATCGGCCTTTAAGGAAGCTACAAGGGTAATTTAATAGAGCCAATACCCCTTTAAGAAGAAGGCACAATACAGATACACCTCCATCCAGCAAAGACCAGAAACATGGCATCAAGGAGAGAGGCACCAGGTGACAGCGACCCTGCCTGCACTCTGACTTATATTCCCAGCTTCTGCAGCTGTAAGGAAACACATTCTGCTGTTGAAGCCACCCTGTCTGCAGTGTCTTGTGATGACAGCTGCCCCAGCAGAGGTGACTGTCACGAATTGACCTTGCCCAAGCTGAGGAAAAGCACATATGCACTGGCCTTGTCTGTAGACTGCATCTGAAGCACTGGGCAATGAATGACATGAGAGAAGTCATTTAGAACAGAGGCAGCTCACAGGTCTGTGTGGGATGGTCCTTTATGCTCCTGGGAAACTAGAAGGATAAAGAAATTTTGCTTGATGATGTAGTGAAACTCTTGAGTTTCTCTCTGAGGTGGGTGTAACACATACATGCACAAACATACGTAAACACACACAAACACACATCACACTTTTTATTTTTCCTCTTCAAGAAGAGAGTTGTTAGACCAAGAAAACAGGCAATGACAACTATTTCAATAGATGGCCACCTTATGGCCATTTTTTTTTCTTCAAGCAATTTGCACGATGTTTTGTGTTCCTGAAATACTACACTTGTATTATTTTTACCTTTTACATTTCTAGAATAGCGAGTGTGCTCCTGAATGGAATGGAATTTCAACCAAATTGCTTTTCATCGAACTGGTTTTGTGCCATGTGTTCTCCAGTTCTACTTCATGATGTGGTATATACCATTTATCCAGGCCCTCTGTACCATACAGAGGCAAGCAGCTGGCACCCCATATGCTCTATCTAAACATCATGCTTAGAACTGACGCCAGCCTCTGGAGAGGAAAGTTCTGGAACCAGTTCTGACTCTTCATGCCTTTACAAGTAACATCCATCAGCAGGTGAAGCCGATGTTCAGAAAACGGTTAGGCACAGGCACTTTGCCATTCAACTTCTGTCACACCAGGAGAGAGAAAGATACACAGTAAACTTTTGGTTTTGGGGTGTGTTTCTGATTTCCCTTTCAGGGATTAATGGTGGTCCAGGTGTCTCATCCCTAGATCCAAGTCTATGATGATCTAAGAAACTTTCACCTTCTAAGACCATGAAGGCCTGGAGATTGATGGATGTCTACCACAGGTTATTACCTACCAAACACCGAGGTAGGGAGGCCAGCCAGTAAGTAGCCTGTGTGTATGAGTGCCTGGTGCTCTGAGAAATAGGCATCCTGAAAATCACTAGGCAACCCAGTCTCAAACCAGGATGGCTTTCTTTGTGGACCAATTGAGAAGTAGGAGTAGTAGCAGTAGTAGTAGCAGCAGCAGCAACAGCAATTGTGTGTGTGTGTGTGTGTGTGTGTGTGTGTGTGTGACTCTGTTATAGACAAATCTTCGAATGTCAGTTCTGTATTAGGTACTTCCATCAAACACCCTTCCATTCATCTACTTTCCTGTCCCTTGACTGCCCTTAGGGTCTCCATCTCTAGTGCCCTTCTGCTTCCCAGCCTCTGCTGTTCTTATTGCTACTACCTTCTTACGTCTTCCAGTGGAGTGCAGCCTCTCCCACTGCTAACCCCTACCTTTCTCCTAAGGCCTGATCCTATGCCTGGAACACTTGGAATCACCCAGGGCCTCCTGCTTGGTAGAGGCAGAGACTGCATGGAGCACACAGCTAGCATGCTGGCTATGCCTTTTTGTTTGGCTTATGGGAGAAGCCACCTATGGGCTCTGCACAGAGTTGGAGTCTCAGAACACAGATGAGTTGCTCAGTAAATACCCTGGGGAACATCAGGGAGAGAGGTGACATGCCTCCAGCTTTCCCATGGCCCCTGAGTGTCACTGACATATGCTTTACCAGTCATTCGACGTTGCCTGATCTAGCTTGCTGACCTTGAGTGATGACAGGGCTTACTTGGGTCAGGGCAGCTGCTTTCTGTCCTGTGGGTCAGTGCCATTTTGGAATGGCCTGGGAAATGTCTCCTTCTTTTGTTCCCTCAAATTCTTAAAAGCATTTTGACTTTGAGCCCTGCCGGTGGGTGGGGCAGGATCTCTGACTTTGAGGATGTTGGGCGTATATTAGAGGCTGAAAGTCAGTATGTTTTTCCAGCAGCACAAGAGAGCACAGAAGCCCTCGATCTGCCTGTGCGCTGTTGAACAGGTGGGTGTGTGGCTGAGTCACCTCCTGTTAGGAGGATGACAGTGTCTCTGGGTGGTCTGGCTGCCTTTACTGCAGTAGGCTGCGTGCCTGCTCACTCACAGCCAAATGATCTGTTAACCAAACCGTTAAGCCCTGGACAACTCTCCAATTAATAAAGAACAAAGCCCTGAGGACAGAGCCGTGGGAGGGAAGGAGGGCTTCACAGTGGGCTAGAGCAGGTTCTAGTCTAGTGAAGAAGAAATATCTTGTGAGTGTGGACAAACCAGAGCTACACCTGCCTCCTGTGAGAGGGTGTGTGGGCAGGATGTGGAGACCTACTGGGTAAGGTAAGGATGGTGGGATTGGCTCCTGAGACAAAAGCAGTGGAGAGCAACTGCTTTTCTTCCCTAGCGGGAACCAGCGTAGGTAACCTTCCTGTGAGCCTACTGTGCACTAGGCATGGTGTTTAGACTTAATGTTATCTAACCTTCCAAGCTGGTCTGGGTTACAGACTTGAAAACTGAGGTAGGGTCCCACTTACCAGCACAAGGATGCTGGGTTAGGGTGTGGAGGGATTGGGAAGTCTAGCCAAGCAGCTGATCTGGGCTCCTGACTGCCTTCATTGCTGCCAGCCATACTTGCCTGACCTTGCCTTGGGAATCAAACAACACTAATTGTTTAATCTATTGCTGCATACGTGGATATGTACCTAATCCTGCCTGTGTATCCTTGGCTCCCTGATGTCAAGAAGAAGGTCACAGGATGCTGACCTCCCCTGATCGTACAGAGGACGAACGCCCTCCCCCCAAAATGAACAGTTCTTGGATTTGGGGGAAGGTGCCAGCAACAGGTTGGTTTCTTCTGGTTGTTATGGTGATGGTGGAGGATTGTAAAATGTTACAATATGAGAAGGCAATTTTCTGCCATTCAAAGGGGACCCCTGGGAACCAGGCCTTCAGACATCATGATGTTAACACATTCTCCTAAGACTTGGGAAAGCAAGCTGGTCTTTGATTCGTCATATTAACCTGAACTCCTAAAAGGCTATGGGTGCTACATGGTGGCACAGTTGGAGAGAAAGAGAGATCATGTACACTTTTATAGCGGTTATACTAGGCACTGTGCTAAGGGCTGCGAATAACATAAGTCAGTCCTCACAGCACCCAAAGAAGCAGCTCTGCCATTACTATATTAAAGATGAGGAAGCTGGGGTAGAATTTCAGACCCCATCTGTTCAGGGGCAGGTATTGTGTGGAGGTGCCTGGGTGTGGGAAGAAGCCTCAATGGATAGAATTTTAGTGTGAGACAGGTGTGGAGACTGCAGAATGACTTCACTGAGAGATTTTTTTTTTTTTTTGCATACCAGGATGCCCAAGGATACCGACTGCTTTTGAGAAAAGAAGACAAGTCACAGAGAGGCCTAGCTCTGTGCTTCCATCCATCGCACACTCCATATAGCTCTTGATGTGGACGACTGTTTTGGCTCTTCGGTTAGAATGGGATTCCAGTGAAGTGCTTACCCACCCCACCCTGGAGGCTCACAGTCTGTCTGAGGAGGGAAGAAGCACAGATGAACTGCCTGCCTATAGATGAATGATTCAAAGCATAGGGCATACCTCAAATAGAGAACATAAGAACTCGGCCTATGCACAGACCCATAAAGGATGAAGTGCAAGGCCGGTGGGTGTCAGGGACCGAGGTGTTAGGGGTGACTATCAGACTCCAGAGCACCTGACCTTTGGAGACACTTGAGGGGGGGGTGTCAGGTCAATGTCTGCATTTTAAAAAGACCACCCTGGCCAATTCTTGGAGCTTGTGCTCAAGAGACACACTTAGTAAACGACAACTGGCAGCTCTGAGTTTGAACCCTGGATGGACTTGGGATGACATTTCTGGGACAGCACAGGGAGGGTTGCTACAGCATGGGCAGTGTGTGGGCAAGTAGCTTTGCCATGCATTACAGAGAGAGCAGGGTGCTCTGAATTTGTCTGGGTGTGAGGCAAGGAGGGATGAGATATGCCTTAGCCCCAAGTTTGGGAGAATAGTCTCCTATCCTCTGCTAAAAAGTACCTCATGCCATCTCTCAGAAAGTGGCTCGAACACAGAGCTGTGGGCCATGTGAGCACCGTATGGGCAGGCTCGGCTGCTAAACTCCCTGGACAGGACAACTGGGCGAGATTTCAGTGATAGTGAGCAGACAACAGGTGAGGGGCAGTCACACCCACAATTCCCAATGGCTCTTCTGGACTCCAGGAAGACAGTACAAACATCCTCATCTTATATATTGTAGATACACCAAATATATACATCATATATACACCATATATGTATGTATGTATGTATGTATGTATGTATGTATGTATGTATATATGTATGTATGCATGTATGTATAGATGGCAGGGTCTCACACTCTGTAGCCCAGGTTGAACTGGACGGAACCCACAACGTAGCTCAGTTTGGCCTCAAACTCACAGCAGTCTTCCTGGCTCAGTCACCCTGAATACTAGGACAACAGGCATAAACAAGTGAAGGAAACAGAGTCTCTGAGATATCAGGAGGCTCACTCCGGTCATAACACTACTCCACTCGCATATATCCTGAGATATGTTCCACAGAGCATATCCAAAGATACTGTCTTCGCTGCTGCTAAAGTCCGGGAGCTGTGGCTCCTGTACGACACACTTGCAAGGACAGACAGAGCTCCTTGGTCTAGAGGTCTAGGGTTCGGGGTGGAGGAGAGAAACTGCAACCACAGAAGGATGTGGAACAATTCGTCATCATGTAGCTCCTTGGTCCTGAGGCTGAGGAGCCCAGCTCTGCAGATGGATCATCATCATGTCCCTACATCAGACCTACAACACTCTACACCAGAACAGACGTGTGTCCCACTGGAGGAAGGGGAGCAGTGCTGATAGCGTTCTTCTCTCCACTCAGGGAGGAAACAAGACAGTCTTTCTGCAGCTCACCTCTGGATCCAGGGTCTGGGGATCTTAGAGGTCTCTAGCCTTGGTCTAAGCCACCAACAATCCCTGATGAAAGATGACAGAAATCATCTTGTTCCCAGCTTGCACCTCTGCTGTGACCTCCTGGTGATCGCTAGCAACAGGGTCATTAGACCTCAGTCTTTACATAGGCTTGGGTTCGGCTGTACTTCTCCCAGAGGATCAGCCCAGAGGTCTGTCCCCATCTAACGACAAGCCAAGCACACCAGGTCTTTTATAAAGACTAAGATGGAACTAATTCCGTTTTCCTCCCTTATCACTTTGCACACATGAAATCTATTTTTAATTACCTTTCAATATATAATCTAAAAAAAAAAATCCCACAGCTTGTTCCCACCCTCAAATTGTTCTTAGAGAAAGAAAGATTTATCTTGTAAGTTTCTTAAGAAAATCTATATGTGCTCAATGCATTTAAATAACACTCATTAAAGCAAACCGCAGGCATGCTGGCGTCTCTAGTCACAGATGAGAGACAATCACTTGACCTACTGCAAATCAAAAGGCATTTTGCACACCACCTTTCTTTTTCAATTGGTTAAGTTTTAAATTAAAGTCCCAATGCCCTTTTTGGGAAGGCGGACTAATAGAGCCTCGACTAAAAATTTCGTGCAGTCGATCGGAAGATAATTACAAGAAACAAAATGTGAAATTTTAAATCAGGGCACTAATGAAGTCTAAAAATACCAGTGGCCCATCCCTCTGGCTGGCAAGACCTGTTCTTCATGGAGGGGGATCTCTCTGTATAATTACTCAACCCCACGAGAGGCCAGGTTGTCTCACCAAACAATAGTAAGGCAAAAATCATAGGGCTGTAATGAGCTAGACAGTGCATGGTGGATCTTATTATAAGGCTGGCCAAGGTTTCAAACAGAGACTAGGAGAAAAGGAAAATTCTTTTCTTTTTCTTCTTTCCTTTTATTTTTTTCTTAAGCGGAGTTCTGATTTGTGTTGATAACATCATGTGGTGCCTCCTGTCCCCGCCTGGAGCCAGCTGTCTGTCATTTAGGAGTGTGAAGTCAATTGGGTTTCAGGGATGTAAAAATCCCTTGGGGGGGCAAAATTAAAAGTGACCCAGATCCAAACCCTCGAGGTGATGTCAGGAGGATTCCGACTTTCCCATGGCAAGTTGCAAAGATTTGGTTTCAAAATTTGGGTTTCTTATTTTTTTTCCCTAAATGTAGTTGTTTGACATTAGACCTGACAGATAAATTACAGCTTCAGCAATAAAGGCTTTTAAGATTAGAAATGAAAGGAGAGAATTTACTTAAAAAAAAAAAACCCAAACCCACCCAGGTTTGAGCGCTGAGCATTCATACATGTACAGTTCTTTGTCTTCTGTCACAAATACAAGGGGCTCTGCCTGATGGCAAGGGCCATAAACAGACAGGTGAATTAATGTAATCTCTGGAGGAACAGCTGGTCTGGTGAACACCAACGGGAGCAGTGTGCTGGACAGGCCACCCATGGTCACTGGCTGGAGGACCCCAAAGCCTCCCAGGAGATGGGGCAGGAGGTGTTTCTGGAACTCTGCTTCCTGTCTCTCCCTCAGACCCAGTCTACCCTGTAGGGATTTATATAACAAATGGCACGGGGCTTCTCTTGTCTTTTTCCACCTATAAGGCTTGGGACCACAGAGGTCAGGCTGCACACTTTGGTCTCCCACACTTGTCCCAGGAGCAGTACTGTAACGGTTTACTGACCTGGTAGGCTCAGCAGCCTGATCTTACTAACCTGTGTTACCCCACATCAGGGGTGAAGGTGTTCGGGGATAGCCAGCAGTGTTTAGAGAGATGGATCCTAGGCCAGGGGAGTCTAGGGCCAGCTAAGCTGGTTGGTTCCCTTCTGTACAGAACAATTCCTTTTCTATAGATATATGTCTTGAACTTGAAAAGCCAGCAAGACTTTTCATTAGAGTTCGCAGGCTCTTGCTGTGGGGACACTGAAGATGCTTAATGCTTCTAGCTTTGGAATAGCCTTGGACAGCTGGAACCCCACAGCCTTTTGTGTCAGAGTTGATAGCTCATAAAACGGGGATGAGAGTTTTATGTGTGCTTGCACAAGTGCATGCGTCGTGCTTTTATTCTTTTGGTTCTCTCTCTCTCCTCTCTCCTCTCTCCTCTCTCCTCTCTCCTCTCTCCTCTCTCCTCTCTCCTCTCTCCTCTCTCCTCTCTTTTTAAAGAGAAGGGTTGCTAAACCAAAATAGTTAAAAAAAGAAATCAATTTAGTCTCTCTATAAAAAATAAATTTTAAACAAAGCAAGAGATTACCAGATTTTAGATATAATTTTCTATAATTTTGTCATCTAAAACTAGTTAGTGCTGATTTCCCAAACAAAGGCAGTCACGGCACACACAGGTACATGAAACCCCACAGCGAGCTAGGCATGGGCTTCAAGGCTGCAGTGCTCAGCAAGACTAGAGAATGGCTCAGAAGGACAGGGACAAATGTCTGGAGAACAGTGGGCAGAGAATGGCTGCAGTGTTACTCTGCTAGGAGGCAGGGACCCCTGAGATAGACTTTGAGGTATTCTGTGGAAAAGCCATGGCTAGCTGTGTATACTCTCTAGCGCCACCTACTGGCACCTTTGAAGGAAGCATGGACACCCCAGCAGCCCAGAGTGCTTGACAGGGACTATCTTGCCTCCTCCTGTCCCTGGAGCTGCCTAGCCCTGGATGAAGCCTGATAACCTCCTCTCTGCACATCTCAGGATCAAATCTTGGCCAGTCTGGGGATGTTCCTGCATTAGGGAAAGACACAGATTGTCTCAAAGCCCCCAGCCAACCCTCCTGTCCTGCTTAGGCTGGAGCTTGTGCTGCGAACTGTGATACGGTTTTCTTCCTTCCAAGCTTCTGGTCCCAAGGAACCACCTCTGTGAGCTTTGCAAGGAAACGCACCTGGGACTGGGGGCTGGTGTCCTGTGAAGGCCAGTCCAGAGCTGTTCTTCCCAGGGACTCACTTAAAACTCCAAACCTCAAGTGGCTCAGGGTGGTAGGAACATGTTTGAGCCCTGGTCCGGCTCTTGTTGGTAGTTTGGTGGAGAAGGCTTGACCACAGGCACAGATAGTGTTTTGAATGTCTTTATGGATGGAAAATGGAAAAGGTTTCCATGGACTGCTCTAGTGGCTTCTAAGATGAGTGGGTAGCTTGGTCTAGCCTGGGAGTCAGAGGTGAACATGGGCTGGGCCCTGGACTTTCAGGCTCCTTTTTCCTCCCCTCCTTCTTTCCTTCTTCTCATCTTTTTTTCCCCTTGCTCTGTGAATCCTGTTGTTGCTTGTCTCAGCCTCCTCATTAGCTTTCTGCCTCAATTATCCCCCAACTAAATAGGGAGTTCCTGCCACAGTTAGGTGAGGTCAACCAAAAGAACAACCACAAAACACACTCCTGACATCACTGTGCTGGAGTGACCAGGCAGGGAGATACAGAGGTACAGACCAGGCACACAGTGAGTCGTGTGTGACAGCAGAACTTACCTTTAGGGTGCCCTGGGTCGGTGAACTCATACTTCCCAACTCCAATGGTCCGAAGCATTTGTAGCCCATGGGCTGAGTCTGTGGTGGGGGGCCCATTGGTGGCAGGAACACTACTGGGGAGAGCGGCAGATGGCTGGGCTGGCGGAGGTGGAGGCAGCAGGGGCCCTGCCATGTGGCCGTTGCCCACAGCAGTGGGTCCCGGGCGGGCTACCTGTCCCACTCCAGGCAAAGCGGATACCGCCAGGGGCTGAGGGCTGGCATACAGGGCCTGAGCAGGCATGTTCACCACCACATTACTCAGTGGTTGGGAGGGCGGCTGTGGGAGTGAGTAGTGGCCTGGTATCAGCGGGAGCTGGGGTCCCACATGGGGAGGCAGTGAGGGAGTCACCCCGATGACCGGGGCCTGGACGTTCACAGCCGGACTGAAGGTGGGAGGCTGGGCCACTCCATAGGAGTGTGCGATCAGGGAAGGCTGGTTCCCGGCGGCCACCGTGGTCACCCATGGCCCTGTGCCTGTAAGGGAGATGGAAAAAAAAATGTTATTCTGTCAGTTACAGTCATTCAGCAAACACCAACTGTCTCAGACCTTGGGCTGGGACCAGAAGTAACATCTGGTTAATAGGCTCATGTCCGAGCACTTAGCAGTTTAAGAATGTGATAAAGCAGGGTATAGGGGTGCATGCCTTTAATCTCAGCATTCTGCATGCAGGCTGAGGCAAGCGGAGCTCTGTGAGTTTGAGGTTAGCCTGGTTTACGTAGCGGGTTCTAGACCAACCAAGGCCATATAGTAAGACTTTGCCTAAAACAAACAAAACAAAACAGCAACAGTTGTGGGAGGTGCTTTACAGGATGTGAACAAGTGACAAACGACTGTGGGGTCCAGAGAGGGAAATAAGATTTGTTTGGGAGAAATAAGAAACAAGAAAGTAGAAGGAAAATAACCAGAGGCATTAGTTCAAAGAGATCTCAGCTCATGTCAGCTCTTCTACCTGTGAGCTAAGAGCCCTGGCAAAGAGAGCCTTGGTTCTCTCTATCATTCATGAGAGCATCATTCTTTCTATCTGTTCATCTGGACTGAGAACGGAAGCCAGAAAGTGCATTTGCTAGTAAACAAAGTAAAAGCAACAATGTGTCGGATAGACTCGGTAGATGCTACATTTGTGTTGTACTGCCTCCTTTGCTGGAGAATGGCAGTGGGTGGGAGTCAAAGAGGAAGGGGGCAGGCAGTGGACATTGTTTGCTGGGGTTTCACGTGGTCACAGGGAAACTCAACAGTGTCAAGCGTTTCCAGGCACGAGGAAGGGGTACATGGAGTCTGGGAAATATTGGAAGAGATTTAAGAGGACTCTAGGCTTTGTGTCAAATACCCTTCACACAGCCAGCCCTGTTGGAAACAGGAGAAGCCCAGTTTAGCTCTTTGGGTAATTTTAGAAGGATAAGGAAGTCCAGACACCCCTCTTAGGATGTAATGCAAGATGAGAGGCCGGTTGGGCCCAGGTCAGGCAGTGCAGGGCCTCTGTCTACCTGGAGCTTCATCCATATGGAGGTGACCCAGGTGGAGGTGACCCAGGGGACTTGTGAGGAAGCTGAAAGATACGCTGACAGAGAAATCTAGTCTGGGTCACCTCTGACTTAATGAACCTTTGCTTGGGATCTCCATTGCCCTGTTCAACCTTAGTTTTCATGATTCCTCTGAGGTTAGGCTGAGGATGAGGGGACTGAGGCAGGAGACTGGGAGCTCCAGAGGCTAGAAGGAAGGGCTGGGAGTTCCCTCTCAGACATTAGATGAGGAGGAAGGATGGGAGCCGAGATGGTAAGTGACAGTCAAACCCGCAGGGCACTGGGTGAGGATGAGAGGTCAGAAGGAAACGGCTCTGAGTCCTGGTTCTGGTTCTAGGTAAGTGACACATACATCTGTCCCATGTTAGTATCCTCGTCTGCCGCAGGCACTTAATACCAGCATGTAGGACGGCTGCAAGCCTTGTGATCACATGCAGAACAAGGCACACAATAATGTGCAAGAAATATTTATGGTTTGCGTAATGAGGGAGGGAGCCTGCAAGCCAAGAAACATTGGCAAAGCGCTGCTGGCTAGATTCTAGAATAGGCTGCTGAGGGGGACCATGTCCAAGCTAAACAGGGGAGGTAAGATCACCATGAGCCAGTCTGGCCGGATATCTCAAAGCCAAGCCACCCCAAACTCAGTGCCCCCCGGGACTAGCTAGGAGAGCTGGAAACATGCATCAAAATGTCACAGCCTGGCTGACAAGGCCCCAGAGAGCTTCAAGATGCTACACTATGGAGATGATTCATTTTTGAGGAGATGAATGTGGGAAAGAGGCTGGAAACCTACAGGGAGGCCTCTAGTCACTTACTGCAAGCCCTGACCACTGTTTTTAATCAATGACTTGGGAGCTACCAGGATGAGCTACAGAGGACAATTTGAGGCAAACTGGGGACAGAGTACAGAAAAAGGAAAGGAAAGGAAAGAAAAGAAAAGAACCCCAAACAAAGCACAGCACCTGAGATTACAGTGGCCCCATTTGGTAGAGTTTGGAGAGATTTGCTCTTGTGTCCCCAAACCCAGATGCCTGAGCCCAATTATGAAGAGGTGGCTTCGTGACAATCTTGAGTCTTATTGCTGGGGCAGGATATGATATGCCTTTGGGTTGAACAGCTATGAGCAAGGGCTGTAATGACCAATGTGGAGGTGCTGAAGGAAGAACACTGGTCAGGCAGAACGTAGGCTGTTAGCACCAAGTTGTGGCTTGCACTCTAGAGGGATGTGGAGTACCTGTCTGGAAAGTAAAGGAACTGGATTTCATGGGTCTTAAGACTGATGAGCCTGGGGTGTTTATCTGGCAGAAGATATGGAACTGGGGGTGTCTTGAGGTATCAGTACCAAAGTGGGGATAGGATAGGGAGCTCCAGGAGCAGTGGGAGGTCAGAGCTGTCAGCAGGAGGACCAAGATGCTGTGGAAGAAATCCCAGTCCTGGGACTAAAGCATCCTGGTGCTCATGTAACTATGTGCGAGCCAATAATATCTCCCTGGAACTGTGACTTGAGAAACTTAGGGTCCCACATATCCTAAGCTGGATATCTGGGCTTCTGCAGACTCAGAGGTCAGGGTCTCTGGAGAAGAACAGAGCACCCAGCAAGTAGGTATGTCAGCTGATGAACACGCACCTGGATTGTCGCTCTCCCTCATCTGTTTGGAGGGTGGCTCATCAGTGTCCCAGGGTGTGGACTGATTGACAGGCGTCTGTCCCCATCGGATGCTTGTCGTGAGTCCCTGGGACTGATTGTCAGCTTTGGAGATGCCCGGAGCCTGTGGGAAGCAGATGAGAATGGTAAGCATAGACTGTCCTAGGACCATGTCTGGAACATGTTCCTTCAGCAATATCCTTAAAACTTGACCTTTATCTACTGGGTTCATGGGCAGAGCGAGAGCGAGGGAGAAAGCGAGAGAGAATGAGAGAGCGAGAGCGAGAGCGAGAGCGAGAGCGAGCGAGAGAGAGAGAGAGAGAGAGAGAGAGAGAGAGAGAAAGCGAGAGAGCATGTGAAAGAGCGAGAGAGAATGAGAGAGCGAGAGAGTGAGAGAGCAGAGCGAGAGAGAGCACGTGAGAGAATGAGAGAGAGCAAGAGTGAGAGAGAGAGAGAGCAAGCGAGAGAGCATGTGAAAGAGTGAGAGAGAGCAAGAGTGAGAGAGAGCAGAGCGAGAGAGAGCATGTGAGAGAATGAGAGAGAAAGAGAAAGAGAGAGAGAGAGAGAGAGAGAGAGAGAGAGAGAGAACCTGTACCCAGCCCCACTAACACTGGAACCCTTGCCCTCTTACCAGGAGAGATCATGGGATATCAGGACAGAGTACCTACAGGTTTGGATCTGATGAGCTCCTGGCCTCCAGGAACTCCAAGCTAGTGTCTTATTATGTATCTCTAGAGCAGCCTATCCCAGGGACTACTGTAACTGATAGAACACTGTACTTTGGTTCAAGATATGCCTCAGCCATCAGACTGTCATTAACCCACGATAACCCAAATACTACCCACTTATCCAGGGTATGTGCTAAGAGCACTGACGGTACCTACTTATTCTCAGTCTATCAGGACTTTTACTTGTGGCTGTTGACTGAGAATTCCGAATGAGGTGGCTGGCAAATGTTCACACTGCAGAACACTACCATCAGGTGGCAAGTGAGGGCCACTGCATGCTCCCCACAGATGCTCTTGAGACTCAGGTACCCCATGGAGAAAGGGAGGGAGTTACAGGAGTTAGTTGGGCAGGTCAGGTTATTTCCCCAGGTAGGAAGAACCCAGAGCTCCTCAGAGCGTGCTGTGTGAACTTTCTGACTTAGCTGTATGCAAGAAAAGGGTCCTCAGAATGAAAACAAACATCAGGTGACACTGCCCTCCCCTGGCTACAGTTCCAGAGAGAACATTGGTTACTAAGAAGAACACTTTCTAGAAATTTATAATGAGACGGCACAGTGTCCCCACTGTGATTTTGATGGGAAAAGCGACCACAAGATTAGACCCATGTGATATCTCTATGAACTGTCCTGGTGTTGAACAACATGTGTGAGGACCCAAATGTGAGTGAGACGTTATCCTTGGATGAGAGGATTCTGGGTGACTTCTTTCGTATGCATTTCTCAAAATAAATGGTTCTGGGAATCGAACTCAGGGCATTGTACCAGCTTTGCAGGTGTTCTACCACTGACCCCTCCCCAGCTTCTTGTTTTGTTTTGTTTTTTTTTAAAGGGTTTGTATTCCAGGCTGTACTTGAACTCATGGCTTTCCTATCTCTCACTACCAAGTGCTAGTTGTGTATTGTATTGTAATTGTGTTTCACCACATCTAAATACCAAATTTTCTATGATGGCCATTATTTATAAATAATTTAAAAATCCTAAACATATTGTAGAGTTTGGGATAAGAAGAGAACTGGGATGCAAAGGAGGGGAGGATCTCAGTGGAGTTGGCTTTGAGACAGGCCATTACAGCTCCTAGAAATCCAGCCATGCCTGTGGTAGCGTGTGAGTTGGGATGAGGGGCAGAAGTTCTCCAGAGACACTCGCAGACGTATCTTCAGGTGAAAGCCACATTTTGTGTAGTGTCTTCTGATGAATGCCTGACTCAGTGATGAAGCTGGAGGCAGAGCTCCCTGTGGGGCCTTTGAGGAGGGTGATTCCCTGGGTTCTAGGCCAGGCACATAACAGGGATGTGGTCAGTAGGCTGGGCAGGGCTTCTGGAGCCCTGAATCACAGCCTTTTGCTGTATCACACTTTGGCACACAGTGCCTGTAGTGGGGCCTGCTGGGTGAGCAGGAGCCAGGCAGCGCTGAGCTAATTACATTATGGTCCACTTTACCTCTGGCCTGTACTTCAAATGCTCCACTTAGGCGAACAGGCCATGAACAGAGGAAGAGTCTCCCAAGGAAAAAAGAACAATTCTTCAGACAAGCATCCTGATCAGAGGCCCTACTCTTGCTTGGATGAGAGAGTGGGAGTGGAAAGTAATATACAAAAGGGGAATATGGCCATATTGGAAGAGAGCCACAATCGTGATGAGGCATAGGAAATACTGGGGAGGCTTTCTCAGAATTCTCTTAAGAGGCAACTTTCAACATGTGCTCTGGAGGCAGAAGCTATCTAGCAAGCTGCTGCCCTTTCTCTGTTTCCATGTTCCAGGATTGTGGTGGTTTTTGAGACACAGAAATTGCTCTTGAAATCAGAGGCACCTGAGCGGGAAGGAGGTTATGCTATGCCTTATTCAATAGCCTTGTTTACAGGGCGCATTTGAATGCTGTGACCCCCACACCCCCATTCTCCAGCTTTCTGGTCAGCAGGCCTGTTGGCTGACAATGTGGAAACCTTTTCTGCCAGGAGGGGGCGCTGCAGCCCCTCTCTGTTGCCTATAACCCAGCGGTTTCCCAGATAGGAAACAGCTTCGCTCAAGATTTCTGAGTCCTCTCCCTGCACTGCTGGATCTCAGTTTTCTAGAGTTTGGGTCATCGGTTTTTGTGCTATAAAACTTCCGGGGTTCTAATGTTTGCCCCGAAATTAGGGGAGTTTCTAAACTTGAAAAATTGCACACTTTCCCCGACAAAAAAAGCTTATGTAGTCTTGGTTTGTTTTTTGGCATATAAGTATTGGGCTGGGGTCTTGTTTTATGAACCAGCTAGGGCAGTGGTGAGGTGGGTCATGCTATTGACCAGGTCTTGCTCTCAGACAGAACAGTGAATGCTGTGCACAATGTAAACTCCTATGTACCCCAAACAGAAGCTGGGTACTCTGGGTATGCATAGGCTAATTCAGAGCGGGGCGGGATGTAGGGGACTACCCAGTTGCCAGCCTCCTGTTTGTCTCTGTGTCTATTATGATCAGCACAAGCATTTCTTAGAGTGAAGAAAGCCGCTCTGAAGTTCACTCCCCACCCCTTTAGGAATGATAAATAAAACCACTCACATTCTTTCTGCTCTGTGCTAGCAACATCTTAAGCTGCAAGCAATTTGCAGTTTAGGAATTTTTTATTTTATTAAAGCAGTCAAGTGAATATTCCTTTCTTGATTCTGTCAACAAACAATCTAGATGGATGAGTGTGTGCCCTTTGCAGAGAAGCCCTATGGCTCTCCGATGAGCCATATATGGACTGACCAGTAGTATGTGAGGCAGGAAGACTGACCAGGAGGCCTCTCTTCCTGTCAAGGATTCTAGACCCCCAAGTAAGTGCATGCAGAGGCAGACTCCGAAGGTGTCTGGGACCCTGTGTGGGTCTGGGACTCTAGCTCTGAATTTCTCTCCTGATCTTGAATTCTCACACATCTGGAACCCCAAGGAGCAATCCGGGCTTTCCCTAGGAATGAGGGCTTGCCTTAGAGAAGGAAAGCAGGGCTGGGGTGCGGGTGGGGGTAGAGGGTGGGCTTCCAGTACAAGAAAGACCAGCTTCCCTGAAGAAGTGGGCTGGGCAGGGCCTCCTTCACTTCTCATTTCCTCCCGCTGCCATTCTCTGCGACATCTAGGAAGCCACCTTTCCCTGGCCCTGGCTTCTGCTCCAGTAACATAGTGGGACTCATCAGGAGAGGTCTGCCATTATAGCCTTCCCTTGCTAGCTCTGCAGACTAGCCCTATCTGCCCATCACTGGGCTTGAGCTGGTTTCTCTCAGCTTCCCTTTAATGAGATGCTAATGGGATGCATCATTAACACAGCAGCTTTTTAAACCTCGGCTCTTGTAAATTTTCAAAGGTCACATTTTTACGGTGGCTGACAGCATCCTGCTTCTTTCAGAGACTGAAGAACACTAAAGACCCGGGTCCTTTATGGCTGAAACTCTGTGAGGTGGCTGCACAGGCTGAAGGTGCCTGCTGGCATTGGGCTGTCCTCCCACAGTCCCCAGCAGCTTCCCAGAACAGGAGGGTCACCCTCTTCCAGCCTGGGGAGACCAGGTACACAGTTTCACACGATCCACAGTGTTGCTCTCCGAATACAAAGATCCCTGGGAGAGGGGTCAATGGGGATGAGCCCCAGCTGGGAGGCAGAGGTACTTGAACTCCCACAGAGGATCTTCTGCTTAAACTGAACATTCACAAGTCTACTGCAGCCAGAGGGCCTGCTTTCTGCTGGTCAGTCCAACAAGAGAGAGGACTTCTCTCTGCTTTGCACAAAAATACCACAAAGAGATTGGCAGCGACCAAGTGGTCAGGAAGGTTTGAAAGATGATGAGGACTCAGGGTCCCATCTCACCTCTCTGCATGACCACAGTGCTCTGCACAGTGCCCGAAGGTCCTGTTGACCCTGTCCTGCCAGGCAAATTCCATGAAGACATGCTCAGTGGTATGTCTGGCCCAGCAGGTGCTATGCCTGGCATAGCTGTCCGCAGGACGAAAGCAGTGACATCACTACTCAGTTAAGGAATGAATGAATCTGAAGAGCGTGCTTCAGGAAGGAGCATGGCATTTGCAGGTCATGGGGCAGAGCCATGAACAGTCTGCTTCTCCTTGCTAGGGACCATTGGCTGACTCCACAGCCATGGAGGCTACTGGAGGCTACTCAGAGGCTTGGCAAACCTAATCCACTAACGATGTTCAGAAACTATTGATCACCCTCTCTCATGCCTCCCTGAGTACCTGGATGTGGTAGAGGGGTAGGAAGTTGAGGCCGACCCTTGCTAAGGACAAGAGTATATCCTGAGAAATTCCAAATACAGTATCATTCACTCTTCCCAAAGATATCAGAAGAGCCAGAAAATCCTAGAAAGCTTCCAGAATAGATGGGCTGGCAGTGAATCACAAACGTTCAGCAGGATTGAGAAATTACCCTCTAGAGACCTTGGTCAACTGACACGTTTCTACCCTTGACACAGGATGGGGCCCAGTTCATCCCTTCACACGCCCATTTCTCAGGTCACGTGGCTGATGATGGCACCTGCATCTTACAGACCTATTTCCAGACTAGAACTTGCAGGCCTGATGCCTTGTTATTGGGTGGAATATACAGCTGGTGTGGCTGTATCTCCTGACTGTCACCGAGCATGGTACACCTCATGTCAGTGCTATTTCCCTAAGGTGTGAGAATCCCCTTCCTGGAAGAGTGCCCAGAGTCCGATCCCCCAATTCCTCAGTTTGCTTTTGTTCTTACTCTGGTCCACATGATAACTGACTCCTAGTTTTGTTAACGGCGGCACTCATGCCACAGCTAAGAAAAGGCACAACAGCCAGGTATGGTGGCTTATGCTTGTACTCCCAGCACTCAGGAGTCTGAGGTAGGAGGACTGTTGTGAGTTCAGGTTATTTAAAAAACTGCATGTCGGCTAGAGCTACATAGCAAGATTTGTCTCAAGAATAACACAACACAACACAACACAAAACAAACAAACCCAAATCCACCCACCAACTAACAAACAACCAAAGTGTTAAGGACGCAGCTCAGTGGGTAGAGCCCTTGCCTAACATGCACGAAGCCATTAGGTTTGATCCCCGGCGCTGTATAAAATTGAGTGTGAAGATCCACTTCTACAATCCCAGACCTCAGAAAGTGCAGGCAGGAGAATCAGAAGGTTAGCATCACTTGGCTAGTGAAATGGCTCACAGGGTAAAGGCGCTTGTCACCAAGCTTGGTGACCTAGGCTTGATCCCTGGGACCCACATGGTAGAGAGAGGGAGAACTGATTCTTGCAAGCTGTCTTTTGTTTTGTTTTGAAGACAGGGTTTCTCTGTGTAGCCTGGCTGTCCTAGCTTTGTAGACCAGTCTGGCCTCGAACTCAGGAATCTACCTGCCTCTGCCAGAGATAATGAAGAGTCAAAAATACACAGGGAAAATGAAAATAGCAGCTGTGTAGGCCAAGGGGCCTCTTAGCCTTCAATATGGCAACGCACTACATAATTCAAATTGAGAAAAGAACATGTAGGCCTAGAACTGCTGACAGAGCACAGGGATTTGCCATGACACCCACTCTGAGTCTGTCTCTGTGTGTATGTTGTATGTGCACACGCGTGTTGAGGCCAGAGGTTGATGTTGGGTGTCTTCCTCAATCACTTTCCATCTCAGTTTTGAGATAGTATCTCTCATTGGTTCACTAGCCTGGCTGATCAGTAGAGCAGCAAGCCCCAGGGACCCCTCAGTATCTGAGTCTTCAGTGCTGGGATTACTGGACTGTGACATTTGTTGTACGCTGTATGCTTTTTATTTCCTTAAATGTGAGTGCTGGGTGTCTGAACTCAGATCTTGAAGCTTGACCAGCAAGCACTTGACTGAGCTATCTCCCCGCCCTCCAGCTCTTGGTTTTAGGAACACTCACAGCTTCTGCCCTGTAGGCCAGACACCGGATCAATGAGTACTACCTAGTGATTGGCATAAACATTGGTCCCAACCAGATTTTCTGCATCCCCACACACAAATTTGTGAGATATTAAAAAAATGCTGTTAAGCTACTAACAACAAACAAACAAACAAACAAACAAACAAAAAGAAAGAAAAAAACCCTGAGATATACACTTTACTGTGTATATTGTAAAATACAAGAGACTGAAAGTCACTTGTGTGTTACTCTTGGCAAATGCATCCCGTGTTATCAGCATCCTCCAGCATTTCACAGAGGACTCAGGGCAGCATAAACACAGAAGGGGCTGTTACCCTGTAACTACGAAAACAAGGACATGCAGCCTCCCTTGGAGCTGCCCCAGACGGGTGGTGGGAGTAAAGCGGCCTTGAATGAAAAGCTGAGAAGCCACGGGGAAGAAAATGCCAGCAGTGAACCTGGAACTTGCAACACTGTGACCTTGATCTGCTGCCCTGTTCTCACCTCAGGACTCCCTGAAGTAACCACCCAAACCGGAAAAGACAGGTTTGGTGGGCCCATTCCTGTAGCTCTTAGCTCTAGATTACTGTAGGTGGTGATACATCTTTAATTGGCTTGGGCTCCACTGTGGACAGAACCATGTTTCCTGACTGCCCTGTACATTTTAAGCACTCTTCTTCTGAACCCTAGCAGTCAGGGAAGAGTAATTTGATCTGCCTTGCAAGTAAAAGTATGGTCTGGAAGTTTGAGCCATCCTGGGAGGCTCCTACAGCCCTGAGTCCGAACACTACGTGGAGAGGTGGCAGAGACTCATGGACTGGAAAGCTCATGGGTTTGGGAGTAGCAAAAGCTGTCACTTCATTTTTGTTTTTATACCTGGAGGTTATCACTCCCATTGCTTCTCTGAGAACAGCAGGAACTGGTGTCTGCAGGTGGCAGAGTGGGTAGGATTCAGGCACCTCGAACCACCAGCCCTGGGGTTGCTCTGGGGAATCAATCACAGGATAGCAGCCGCCGGCTCCAGGGCTGAGCATCGGTGGGACAGCCTTTCTCTGCAAATGGCTTTTTCCCTTCCTTCCAGCATCCCTCTTTTTGTGGGAAGTGGTGAGGACTGAGGACAGAGTGTGCCCACTTCCCAGATATTTTATATTGTGATTCATATAGTTAGCAAAATCACATACACAGCTGTGAGACCTCAAGAAGGCGAGTCTTAGTTAAAGGAATGGTGTACTATTGGTAGAAGTCACATATGGGTGTGAGATCTTTTGGTGCCTGGGTGTTTTTTTTTTTTTTTTTTTTCGAGACAGGATCTCTCTGTGCAGCCCTGGCTGTCCTGGAACTCACTCTGTAGAGCAGGCTGGTCTCGGACTCAGAAATCTGCCTGCCTTTGCCTCCCAAGTGCTGGGATTAAAGGCGTGGGCCACCACTGCCTGGCTGCCTGGGTGCTTTTAAACTAAGCTCATGAGCATGTTTCCAGACTGTTAGGGCTTTTCATTCCATAGTATAGTGGTACAACTGTCCAGCTGCCACCACTGCAGTGATCTCCAACACGAGGCATATGAGATACATCTGGAGGATTCCTAGAAATGGACCATAGTCCTAGAAGTTCTGATTCTGTAGCTCTGGGGCAAGGGATGACCTAAATGTGCCGCTTTAGTAAACTTACAATGTTGCTGATTTAGCCCCACCCTGGGGGCCTGTTCCCCCGAGTCAGGGGTTCTAGTGGCTATAGCTGCTTGTTGGATCTTAACTGGGATGGATTTAAGGGCCTGGCTCATGTGATTCATGAAAGCCAGCTTCTTGGGTAGGCCACTGTTGAAGACTCCTGCTTTGTGCCTAGGTTTCCAGGCGTTAGAGCAGTAGTTCTCAACCTGTGGGTCGCGACCCCTTTGGAGGGTTGGCTAAGACCATTGGGAAACACAGCTATTTACACTATGATTCATAACAGTAGCAAAATCACAGTTATGAAGTGGCAACAAAAATAAGTTTATAGTTGGGGGTCGCCACAACATGAGGAACTGTATTAAAGGGTCTCCGCATTGGGAAGGTTGGGAACCAGTGGGTTAGAGGATGTGTTGACCTGCAATCCCGTGAGAGGAGCTAATGGCACCTAAGAGTGCCTCAGTTCTTACTTCTGATTGCTATTGAGCTACAAACAAGAAGCACACAGTTAAAGCCCCACTTGATGTTTGGGGGGGTCTCCTGTGACCCCCTTACCCTCTCTAGCCGGGGTGGCCTTTCTCGGCCCCAGGTCTGTGCCCCTGGCCTCCCCTTCTGAGCCCCACCAGAACACACTGCAGAGCCTGATGAAATTTCTAATAATACTAACCAATGATGTGTTAAATTGAGACACTTCTGGCTCGGCCGCCGGAAACCCGCACGGCGGTTTAAAGGACCAGCGCTTACCTTTCTCTATCAATTTGCTGCTAAATTACTGCTTTCAGAGAAACTTATAGAAAAGTAATTCTTTATTTAAATTTTAATTTCCATCTTGTCATTTTAAATATATATTCAGATTCCAATCATATTACAGAATATGATGATGTCTCTGGCGGGTAAATGACCCCGCTAGGAGCCTGGGTGGGTACAGAGGATGCAAACGAGTGGGTGGTGGGGAGGGGCTTAGCAAGGAGGGAGAGATCTCAGAGACAGGCTCAGCTGAGGTATAGAAGACAGAACTTCAGAGGCCTATCTTGGTTGGGACCCTGCTCTCTGATCCCCCGACTTTGTGTGCAGTCCTGAGGGCCACCTGTAAATGCCATTTGCCATGCTTGTACCGCGGTGTGAACTGAGCTGTAAGTGAACGCTCGGTGAAATGGGGCTGCTGGGCCAGCCTCAGCCCTGACAGCTCGTATCTAACCGCCTCCCACCTGCCAATGGTGGACATAGCTCATTTCTCTCCAGGAAGAGCTCTGTATTCTTCCCACCAAGTTACTGGTAAGAGTCATATATATGGTCTAGCAAAGTTCAATAACACTTAGAGGGTGTGAGACTTCGGACTCTAACCCATGACTAACTCTACCTGTCTTAATCTATTTTGCCTTAAACAGACCATCTGAAGGCCAGCTTGGTGGGTGGGGCATGCACCTCCTGACCTGAGTTCTAGGGGAATGATCCAGACAGTGGAAGGACAGCTCTGACTTCTCAAAGTTGTTCTTTGACTTCCACAGGAGTGCTTTAGAATAGCCCTTTGTTTATTCCAGCCCCACTGGATGAATGAATGAATGAATGAATGAATGAGTATAATAACCTCTTTTTTTTTTTTTAAAAAAAAAGAAACTACCTGAGGTGGGGTACACATTATAATAAAAGGAAGTGAACAACAGTTACTGTCCCATGGGTGCCTGCAACCTGCTAAGTTCTGGAGATGTCCCCATGGTACCCTGATTACAAAGGCAGGAAATGTCTTATGGCTGAACAAGAAGCTAGAGCCTGGGCCAGACCAGGCTCACCATTTTGATAATGGTCAGGCTCACCAGACTACTCCAGAGGGGACTAATGTGTTAGCCCTGAACCTGACCTACTTCCGTCTTGAAGGTAGAATCCCTATGACCCAATTATTTTCTACTGGGTCTCAGAGTCTTAGAAGCACAAGTTCTATGACCTTTACAGTGTTTTGGGATACTCAGAATATTCCCAGGTTGCCTTTTAGGGGTTGGCATCCTCATCAGCAGGCTGAGCCATCAGTGGGCTGTACAGTCTGAAGCCATACACACCACACTGTTGGGTAACACTTTGAGCTCTTCCTAGGCACCTCCAGGATGATGGCTACAGTCTATCTTTCCTCTACTATGTCCAACAACTGTGCCTTCTCCTCTGATCATTGTATATACTAGTGCCAGAAGGCCAGATCCATCGGTTCCCATCATCTCTCCTCTTCCCTCAAACCTTAGGTCCAACTCATCCCTGACATCCCCCTTAGCCTCTGCCAGTGTGATATGGGTCTTCCTGGATGGGATCCAGTTCCTCCATCTCAGATTAGGGCTGCACATCTGGACACGTCTGCCTCTTCAGGTACGTCCTTTCTATTCATACTTCCTCATTCTCCCTCCTCGTCTTACCAGCCCCTTTCCTTTAGCTTCTCAACATTAGGCTGAGGGAAAAAAAATGTGGCCCTTTCTTCTTGCATCACATCTTCCATGGGCCTCCTGTCCCTTCCTAGGCTATGGTTATTTACGCAGCCCAGGGCTGGAAATGCCTCGTATTCCTCTCTGCTGGTTCTCAGCTCCCACACTCATTTCTTCAGCTTCAGAGAACCAACCCTGTCTTAGGACGATCACCCCCACTGCCCATCCCTGCAGCATTGCCTGTCCTTCCCCTCTGAGCCCCAACATCAAGTTCTTTTTCTTCTTGAAATTCTCTTCCCCTCTCTTTCTGTCTTCCATATTTTCCTTTACTTAACTTCATGCAGCCCCTTCCCTGTGCAGTTACTTGTTTCTTCTGCCCTCAGTTCCTGACTGCGGGTCATACCCAGTGCCTACACTAGCCCCTAGGCCTGCTCTCTCTCACCCAGGTCCTGTTTGGGTCCCTTCTTCTTTAATAGTTCTATCCCTAATAGGAAACACTTGTGCGGCAGCCCTTTGTCTATTCCAGAGCCCAGCTTTCTATAGTACTCAGGGAGTACATTTGCTTTTCCTCTCCCAACATCAAAGTCTGTTCCTTAGAGATGTATATGCTCAGAGTTCAGCAGAGACGGCCTCCTTTGCAGACGTAAAGCAACTGTGGACAGGCTGGCTTTTGCACCACGGTCTTGCACATGCCCTGTCCAGATCTCCCTGGGCCCCTTGCACTAAACCCCCTTCTACGGTGGGTCTCGTGGACAAAAGACATGATAAATCTGGCAGAACCTTACAACTCCGTGCTTTCAACTTTCCTCTAACAACTTTCAACCGAAAACTTCTTAGCCCTATTTCCAAGTAACTTTTCATCCATTACAAAACCCACAAAATTTTCAAAGGGGCTTTGAAATAAGATCACCTAGGAAAAAAAAAAACCCTATCACAAATGAAAGTCTTTGAAAAGAAAGAGGCCCTTTCCTGTGCTTCAGCTCCCCTCTGATACCATTCCCTTTCATTTTACAGAAGGTGTAGGGCAAGCCTGGCCCTCAGTGGATGCCTGTGATGTGAGGGAGCCAGTGGCCCAGACGGACACACAGATGAGGGGGAGCGAGGGGCAGCTGCTGTCGAGCTGCGCTGGGCCTTTCATCCCCCTATTCAATCAGTCCTCACAGCGCCCCCAACGGCTGCTCCTTGTAACCTGCCTGTCTTGCTCTGCGGGTTCCCGGTCACCTGGGCATTGGCTAGTTGCTTTTCCAGCACACACTGAAGACTGCCTTCATTCTTGTCACCACAGTGGGCGGGAAGGGAGGCGGCCGGAACAGCCCCTACACTGGCCTTTGTCGGGACATTTCCCAAATGCCAGCCCTGCAGGCAGCAAGCACAGGATCACTTCTTGCCCTCCCTGGGGTCGGCTTCTGATGCGCAGACACACACAGCTAACAATACTCACTTCCGAGAGGAAAGCCTTTGTTAAGTTCAGATTTAACATCGTAGCAAATTTGGTGAAGGACAGTTGTGGGCAATTGTGCCAAACCTGGTTCTGGAGAGGGTCACAGGCTCCCTGACTAGACCACCTGCTAATTTGGCCAGGCCCTCCTAGGCCTAGACGCCATGTGCTTAATATGAATTCTGAACCAGGCTTCTGGGCCTCCCAGCCACCCAGGGGAGACACAAGAGACTTTAGAATGGTTTGGCTGTGACCTGGCCTTGCCTGTTGCCCACTAAGACTTCCTTCCCAGAGAACATTCTAGAATCAACTAAGCCATTCTAGCATGAAGGGCCCCTAAACTGAGTTCCAGCCCCTTCTTTAAACCTATTAACACATCTACTGACTTTTTAAGCCATTCCTATTTTTCTAGTGGTAGCTGCAACAGATCATTGTGATCATTCTTTTTAAAATTACAAACACTTGCTCGGCAGAGAGAACTATCGTCATATCTCAACCTCCTGCATGAGAGCGCATCCTTGACTGAGCATAGGACTCAATGCCAGGAGACACAAACCTGACTCAGACATCTTCAGCGACCTCATTAGAGGCCTAACAAGAGAGAGGACTGTGGCACAGTCACACTGAGAGGCATACAGGACAAAGAAACAAACAACACAGCACAAATATCCTTGTGAGGTAGCTCCTCAGACAGGGAGCACAGCAGAAGGAGTAGAGAGTCTTATCTGAGGGACTTCAAGACTCAGAACCCAAGCTTACAATCGACCACAGCATGGGGCTTCAACTCAGTGAGATTCCCCAATATGGACATTCCAGAAGCATGCGCTGTGGACTCGATTTACATTTGTCTGCTCCCTGGTGTTCTTTCATTGGGTTTTTGCCTGCATAGTCTCTGTAATGATGGTAGCGTATGGATAGGTGAGGTTCTTACTCCCTTCGCCTCAGTCCAGCTCAGCTTTCTTGGTTCAGAATGGAAGCAGTTAAAAGTGATTTGTTTGTTTATAAAGGAAAACTCTCTTTCAGCATTGACTCATCTCATTAAGCTATGGTTCTCTTGCTGAGTAGATCGAGTCTCTCCATGCTCAGGATACATCTGAGTCTGTCCCAGCTCCAGGGCTATGATTGACATTGGTAAAGGCTTAAGAGGTCATGGAAGGGGCAAGAAGTACAGGGGAATAACAATTCTGTCCTGGTGTAGCAGAAAGACTTTCTTTCCTCAGGACTGATACTAAAAAGTGGGGTGAGTAAACATCCATGTGTAACCCTCCTTTCATTCAACATCTACCCATCCGTTTACCAACCCACCCATCCACCCAACTTCTGAGCCAGTGAGCTAGCCAGCTTCCCACCCACCCAGCCACCCAGACTCTCAACTAGCTATCCACTAATCCACTTACCTATTTATTCATCCATGTATCCATCTGCCAATCAACCCACTTATAAACTATTCTATTCATCCACCCATCCATCCATCAATCCATCCATCCATCTACTCACCCACTCATCCATCATCTACCCATCCGTCCATCCATCCATCCATCCATCCACCCACCTACCCACCCATTTATTTTGTGCTTATCTACATAAGAAACTAACCTATGCTGGAGATCTAGTCTTGAGCAGCCTCTGGCCTCAGAGACTACAATCCAATCACGGTCCTAACAGCTGTATCAAGTGGACCTGTAAACAGGATATCTTTCAAGCTTTTAAGGCTGAAGAGATCTTTAAGGCTAAGATCTGGTTGCCTCTCTCTGTTCCTCACTGTCTTAACTAAGCTGCCATAACATAATGGTATACTACACACCTAGTATGTAACTGTCTAGCTTAAACAGCAATCACTTCCCCCTCACTGTTCTCGAGGCTGGCCTACCTGAAATCAGGGTGCCACCATGGTCTGTATGGATGAGATTCCTCTTCCTGGCTTACAGACATCCGGCTGTCTTTCTGCCTGTGTGTTGATATGGAGTGAAACAGAGAATTCTGGCCCCTATTTATCATCACAAGAGAATAAGGGCACTACACTAGGAGGGCCTCACTCCCACGACCTCATCTAAACTGTAATATCTCCTGAAGTTTCTAGACTCAAAAAACCATCACAATGAGGACAAAGGCTTCAACCCACGGATTGTGAGGGATAGAATCAAGTCCACAGCACCCGCACAGCATACACGCAGTGGGTGTTCAGAAACACGGTCTCTATCAATCTATCTGTTGTTTTTCTTGTTCCGCTTTGCCCAGCAGACCCTTGGGGGTATGTTTAATGGGGAGAGTTACCCTCAGACCTGACTAGCATGTCAATCAGCACCCCCACCAGCCAAAGCTCTAGTTTTTACATAGCTCCCCCCCTTATCTCCCTCCATCCTTGAAACAACATAATCTCCATGATCTCTAGTCTTTCCTGAATGCTGTTGAAAGGGTTGTTGTATTTATCTCGGTAGAATCCGCCGTGCCCCTGTGCAATTTTCCATTGTCATGGTTCATTTTAATTTCCTCTAAGGCTGTTGGCCACTCTCGTGTTCAGAAATAGCTTGTTCCACTTAATAAAAGTGCTTAAATATGCAGACACGAGAAGTTTCCTTGGCTTGTGCCTAAACACTACTCTAAGTAAAATGAGCAGTTCCACATCTCGTCTTGTGCTGTAGGGCTGAGCTCAGATCCTGTGGCTCCCTGGAAAGAAACTCTGAAGGAAAAGTTCAAGGGCACAACCAGGATCAACAAATGTCTTGGTGAGAACTTCCCCAGCCTGGGTCATGGCATCATGGGTCTTGTTGAGTCAAGCCCTGCCCCATTGCCTTCACAGTGCCTCTCTAAGACCCTGCTTCCCTTTTTCCTCTATGTAATAGACTGGATCTGAAATCTCTCCCCCAAACCCATGTGTTAAAAGCTTGGGCACCCAGCTTGGCGTGGGGACCTAGTGAGAGGTTTTAGGTAGATACAGAGATGTAGTTTCTTTTAGAGTTTTGTTCCTGGGTGCCAGAAGGTGAGTGGGTTTGCTTCATCCTTGGTTCCTGCCATGGTGTACTGTGCAAAGTCCAAGGCAACAGGACAGCTGATGGTGAATGGAAACTTGGGAAATCGTGAGCCAGGATAACCTTTTCCTCTTTGTCAGTTTACTGCTTTCAGGAAAGCTGGTAACAGCATCTATAAAACAGTCATGAGACTTCTTCCCTGAAAGGCATATTTCAGTGAAAAGCAGACACCCTCTGCTACTAGGGACAAGAAAAAGGTGGTGGTGGTGGTGGTGGAGGAAGAGGATGCCAGCAAGTGGCAGCAGTCATTGCCATGGTGGGGGGCACAAGAAACATGTAAATGTTAAGGACATTTTACAAGAAGGAATACATTCCAAACACTAGTGTTCCTTCTGGATCAATTTTCTCTGGGTTGCGGAGGCCCAAGAATCTTCCGAAGGCTGTGGCACATCAGGGAAGGATAAAGGAGTTGAAAACAGGTCGGATCTACATTCTGGATCTCTGGGAGGCCAACCCTCTGGATCTCTGGGGTACCAGGTCACAGCCAGGGCATGGTGGCCTCTGTGGCTAAGCTAAATTACATGAAAAATATAGGACATGTATTGATCTAGGTGATCCAGTAACCAGAAGTCACCTTCCTTTTGCTTAAATAACCAAAACTAGGAGAGTGAGAGTCCAGGCGACATGGAGACTCTGGCATGGGACTGGGGGTGAGTGGCCCTATCAGTGTGATTTTATTGGCCTTGGAAAAATCAGCTTCTGTCTGCTGCATGTTTGGCCCTCCTGAAATGGAAGGGCCAGAAAAATGTTTGTCTAAGAACTTTAGCCCTCAGTGCCCCAGCGATAGACAGTGTACAGACAGTCATTATTGGAGCCTAGCACTTGGGTTCACACGGCTTCTTATTAGAAGTTGGGGATCACCTCAGTGTTATCACCCCTAGAAACTGGGGTTTAAATGTTTGGAATAAGCCTTACTCATCTTCACGGGGCTTTAGTACAGGCACTGAAGCTCCTTTCTATATTCTTGGAGAGTTAACCTATAAATCTAGTCTACATATGCAAAGGTTAACAGAGATGCAGGCTGAGACTGTTGGCCCAGCCAGCCAGCAGCCACTGAATCTGAAACTGAAAGCCACAGCCCTAGAATGACAAACACCTAGGGACACACACACACACACACACCATACCCCTCTAGCCTGCTAGCTTGCTTGGGCTGCAGGGACCTGTAGCCTCATAGGGCAGGAGCATCTAGCAGACTCTGGTCTCTCCCCAGAAACTTTCCTTCTTCAATAGCTCCGCAGCTTCTCCCATGGTCGCTTTGAGTTTCCCTCCCTGATACTTTTTCCTAAATCAGCTTCCAATCTGACTCATTTCAGTTTTAAAACAAGAAAACATCAACAAACACTATGCAGGGAAACAGATGGTAACAATTACAGGAGGAAGAACACAGAGCTCGCTCCCTCTACCAGGGGCATGTGAACATATTTTTCCCCAGACAGCGGTTGTCTTTCCAGCTATTCCTGTGTAAACGTGGGCATGGGGCTCTCTTGGGGGCCACCCCTGCTTCAAGAGTCAGGCTAGCACTACAGGGGTCACAAGGGTTACAGGGCACCTTGAAGCAAGTCCATTGGAAGTTTGGACCTGGTGGTTCTCCCAGGAGGGAAGAAAACCTGTTCCTGTACATTCTAGGCCATCATAAATGAATATGGCACCTCATCACCACAGGTCCAAGAACAGGGGTACTGGCTACATCCCCTGCATACTAGCCATGGCCAGCCCTTTCTACCGCCTCATGACACTATGTCACGTACCAGGCCATGAGCTCCCGAGGGCATGGTTTATTCTCTCAGTTGGGATGGCAGTTAAGAGCTGGGCTCTGGAGTGAGGCTGCTGGTCCAAGCACAAGGGCTGTTGCCATTTATGAGTGGGGAGGACTGGGGTGAACTACTGCTGGGTGCCGTCCTCACCTCACCCCTAAGATGCACTATTTCAAGTCCCCTCCTCGCATGACTGTGAATTAATGTGTGCAGAAGAACCAACACCACACCCAGAGCACAGTGGGTGCTGTGTGCTGAAGCTCTGATGGCAGCTACTCCCTGTGCAGATGGCCAGCTTCGTGTCTGGTGCTCAGTAAACAGGCCTAGAAGCTTGCCAAGTGGAGGGCTGAGGAGGCAGGCGCCAGCTGGTCATGAAGGCAGTGGCGACGCACACTGATCAAAGCTGAGAAGACCAGTCCTGGTGTTGGAGTTGGGGGCTGGAGGGCTGGGTCTGAGAGGAGATGGCCAGTGTCCCGAGTCCCGAGTCAGAGTTTACCACCCTCCCTCCTACTCAATTTGCCAAATGTCCATCTTTTCTGGTAAAGGTCGGATGAGGCCTTTGCCCTCCAGGATGTCAAAAGGGCAGTGAATCAGCCAAGAAAACAAATGAAGCCCAAGGAGGCCCAGTGCTATGATTGGTCCCTATCTGTCAGGTGTCTGGGCAGGTTGTCAGGGATAAGGGTGTGGACACAGGATCTGGAGATGGCATACCCCTCTGGGCAAGGATGCACAGTGCTTTTTAGGGGGATCACAAAAGCAGGGCACGATAATGAGGGGCTTACCCCATTCCTTCGTTACATAACTGCTCAGGCAAAGATGTAATGGCCGAGTCTGTTTCCTCATAGGCACACTGAGAATTACAGTCAATTATCACTCAACCTGGGTGACACTCGGAAGGTTGTATCCCATTGTTTCCTAGGACAGCCCAGGGCTTACTGCAGGCTGCTGATGTACACCTGCCTTTTGGACCAGATTCTTCTGAACATCACTGTGGTCCTTGACACATTCTCACACAACCCTCATGCAGCAGGAACAGCCTCCGACATGCCTGTGACCACAGATGTCTGCACATGTTCACACACAAGTCTCCCCATGCACCTCAGCATGTGACATCTGGTTCTGGCTTTCACCCTTGGCAGGCTCTCTGGCAAGCTCCTAGCCTTGGGGGGGTGCTTTAGCTGCCCCAGAGGAGTATCATTCCAGGCTTATTGGGAGTGTCAGACAGAAGCAAGTTGGGGCAGCTCCAGGATGTAGGACTCTCTCCCTTCCTCACTCCATCAAGGGCTGCCCTACACCAGCAGGCATCTCAAACCCTCTGGAAGCACTCCCAAAGTGATGAGGGGTACCATCCACAGTTCCTGCTGTTCATTTTAAAACGTGATGTTTCCATTTGCTCTTGGGGGCTCAGCATCACATTTTCAGGGCGTTCATTTCCTGCCTAGAGGAGTCTGTCTCCTTCACAGCGGAGCGGAATGTTCCTCCCCCTAACCTTTCTTCATCCCTCCCTCCCCTCTTCTCCCTCCCCACTACTCTGCCTCTTTATTTCTTCCCTCCCTTCGATATATGCCCAGGGAGTGGCACTATTAGAGGGTGTGGCCCTATTGGATTAGGTGCGGCCTTGTTGGAGTAGGTGTGTCACTGTGGGCTTTAAGACCCTCATCCTAGCTGCCTGGAAGTCAGTCTTCCACTAGCAGTCTGCAGATGAAGATATAGAACTCTCAGGTCCTCCAGTGCCATGTCTTCCTGGATGCTGCCATGTTCCTGCCTTGATGATACTGGACTGAACCAGCCAGTAATCTGTAAGTCAGCCACAATTAAATGTTGTCCTTATAAGAGGTGCCTTGGTCATGGTGTCTGCTCACAGCAGTAAACCCCTAAGAGACTCTTTTTCCTCTCTCTTGATTTTCCCTCCTTTCTTTTCTCACCATCTATTCTCTCTCTTCCTCTTCCCACCCTTCTTTCTTCCTCTTTTATCTTCTCTCTCTCTCTCTCTCTCTCTCTCTCTCTCTCTCTCTCTCTCTCTCTCTCTCTCTCTCTCTTTCTCTCTCTCTCCCACCTCTTCCCTTCCTTGCTCTTTCTCCTAGGTGCTTCAGGAAGCCACAGTTGGCAGCCCTTCATTAGTCTCTGCCACAGCCATAGCCAGGCTCCCAGAAGGCAGGAGAGAGAGGGAGAG
>NW_021604770.1:314700-333704 GCF_004785775.1 Grammomys surdaster
GAGAGGGGGAGAGGGGGAGAGAGAGGGGGAGAGAGGGAGAGGGAGGGAGAGAGGGGGAGAGAGGGAGAGGGAGAGAGAGGGAGAGGGAGAGAGAGAGAGAAAAGAGACCCAGGCTAGCCTGGAACACAGCTTATCTGGGGTTGGGGTGAAGGGCTCACCTGAAGCAAATAATGGCAACTGGAAAGCATTAGTGAGCCTTGGCATGGCTGGACTGTTCAACTGCTCCCACAAAGCACCTCCTTCAGGGAGGTCAAGTAGGCCTGAAGACTAAGCTGTCAGGTTTCTCAGCTTTGGCTACTGCGTGAGAACTGAGAACACAGATTTGATGCTTTGAAAGATCAATCCCTTCGCATGCACATGCCATCAACCAGGAGGCAGGGTTTGGAACATTCAGGTCCATCAGGGTTGCTCCTGCCATGGGAGTGGGCATTTAGCTGCCAATCCAAGTACTGGGCTCACTCATCATCCCCCTGGATTCGTAGATGTGGGTTTCTTGAGCTGGGGATCAGGCTTTGTTTGCTCTAGCAGAGGACGCTCATCAGAACGGACATCTGTCTTAGTGGCGTGGTCTCCACCCTTTAAAGGATGGTGCTTCTCGAGGTTCTGTGAGCTCTGCCACTCCCTCTCACCTTGTGGTGGGGCCCTGCTTATGCAGCTGGACTTCCTGCTCTATTCTCAGCTCTGTCACCTGTACATTCTTGACCTCATGTGTTTAAAGGCCTGTTCCCATTTCCCCATATGTTTTATGCCTGCACCATGGACTCGGCTTGTCCCCATCCCCCTCCCAGCCCAGGCCTGTACTCTCTGTTATGTGATATACCCTAGAACTACTGCCATTCCTATACCAGAGCAGGAACTTAGAAGCTGGCTCTAATTGTCTCTACCTTGCTGTAGCCACCTATGACTTATTCCAGCATTCTGATCACCCAGCCCTTACCTCTGTACCTATCTTGTGCCTCTGCCCTTTCCTGGATTTCCCATGTTACCTGGGTGGGTGGGTGTGGGCTTCCCTGCTCTCTAATCTGGAAAGTAGCTACTTCTCTAAAATATAAAATGGACATATAATTTTCCTTCCCAGCTCTTCTAATCCTGTAGTCTAAGGGCAAGCCTGAACTCCCCTCCAATTTGGCCTGCTGGACCTTGGCACCACCTCCAACTCCAGCCTGGGACTTCATTTCCACCAGCCTGCACAGGTAGTCTGTATGTTTTGCAAGGCCTTGTCTACTGTGTGTCCATTCACTGGAGTTGCTCCCTACCATCCTTGAGGAGTTAGTCAATCTGAATTTTCTTAGAGAAGCCTTCCCCGGTACAGGGTAGAGCATCTTTTCTACAGTGGGGAATTTCTTGAGCCCAGATGTGCCACTAAATCTGAATTCCTATATGCTCACCATCTTTCTCTCCAAGACATTATGAGTTCCTCAAAGCAGAGACTGTCTGTAGCAGGATACTTATTCTGCTACATTGTATTCACAGTGGAGCTCAGTGATTAGGCAGTAGAGAGGAAGTGGAGCTGGGAGAGAAAGAGAGGAAGGGGAGGGGAGAAGAAGAGGAAGGGGAGGGGAGAAAGAGAGGGAGGGAAGGAGAAGAAGGAGGCTATCAGCCATGGAGAACCACGGATGGGTCAAAAGCTGTCCTGGGTAGCAACTTCTATCAAAAGGTTAGATACTGGGTAACAACTCTAATTGTGTGGGCATCTTGTTGATTGAGCATTTCTAAATATATAAATCCTTTAGATAATCATTAAACTTTAAGAGTCTCATTTCTCTGCAAGGATGCAGATATTGTCTGGGGTTCAGCCGAACTTTGTAGATGCAGCATGTAGGATTGCCAAAGCCATTCCCCATGATGGTGTCTTGTGGGTGCCAGGGCCTGTACATCTAGCTAGCTGGAGCCCCAGTCAGGGCAGAGGAGCAGTAGGAATATGGTGGCTTCCCAGGAACAAGCTGGACTGGGCGCCGTTTTCTAAATATCACCCCTACAACTGTCCTGTGTCTCCAGGACAGGGGACAAGCTGTTATTAATGTTGAGTGACATGGAGGACCGAACTGGGTCCTAAATGGGGAGTTCTCTCTCCATGGTGCTCTGAGGGTGGGGCCACCAGTCTAGATTCTTGTGGTTGATAGCTCCACCAGTGCCTCAGCCACGCCCTCCATGTCCCTGCCTGGTATCATTCCAGGGCAAAAGAAGTTTTGAGTCCTTTCTTTCTAATCAAGCTGTCAGAACGGAGCCCGGACAGCAGACATTGATTTTTCTGAGTGGAGACTTCTCTCATGTTCCTCATCATGATGGCCAGTCCCTGCTTTTAGACCTTAATCTCTTCTGTCACTAAAGACCCCTATTTGCTTCAGTCCCACTGGGACCTGCTCTACAGTCAGCATTGGTGTTTCACTCTGGGTCTCAGACTGGAAAGAAGCCACAGCTAAGACTGTGTGACTTGATCTTGCATCTGTTTTTTTGTCTTTTCCTTTTTCCCATTCAGTCATTCTGAGGTCCTAGGCTCGCTGGGAAACACCCAGCACCCTTACAGTAGCCCCAGTGGCCCAGGTCTGAAGCAGGCCCCTAGCACTGCAAAGGAAGGAGGCTTTTAGCTTAATCCTGAAGATGCCCCTCACCCCCACCCTGGTGCAGTCAGTTTGTTAGGTTCTGAGCCTTCTCCTGTAAACTGCCACAGGTTTACTATTTAAAAACCACATCATTTAGGTGCTAGCTCAGTGGCTCAGTGGGTAAGAGCACCTGCTGTGCAAACATGAAGACCTGAGTTTGAATCCCCAGCAACCATACAAAAACCAACAGGATGCTATAGCTTGAGGGTGTGTAATTCTAGCATTCTTGCAGGGAGATGGAAGAATCCTGGAAGCAAGCTTGAAGGCCAGCTAGCTTGGTGTATGCTGTGGAAAAACAATGAGACCCTGTCTCAAGGGAGGTGATGACTGGCGTTTAAGGTTGTCTTCCGACCTTGGCACATGCGCTGTGGTGTGTGTGCATCCACATTTACACACACAAATGTGCACACCTACCCATTGGTAACTAAGCTTCATTCACATTTCCCCTTGTTTTCTAGCAGGGTGGTCATCAAGCTTACATAACAAGGACTAATGCTAGAACACCTCTCCCCCAACAACAGACATGCTGCCTCTTCCTGGCTGAGTAGCCTGCAGCTCCTGGGCTTGTATCTGGCTGCATCAGAGGAGAGACAGCAGTGGTGTGCACAGTACTGGCCTCCTGGAAGAAGCAGTACTTGCCTGTGAAGATGACATCCTAACAAGCACCCTCATCTCTATTCACACTGTTCTGGGGGCTTCCATTTCTCTCAGCAGAGAGGAGAAGCTGAAGCACTGTCTGAAGACACCAGCCTCACTGATGCCTTTCGGATTTGGTGACTCACTCCTTTCCCGATGCCAGACCATGGGCTCAGGAAAGTCTTTTGCTCCCTGCCACAATCATTGTCATCTATATGTGTCTGACATAATATAAAGGAATTGGAGACTAGTAGGACCGCAGGATTCTTGTCTAAGTCCAAGGGCCTGAGACCCAGGAGAGCCTCAAGTGTAAACTCCACTTTGAAAGCTAGCAGCCTGGAAACACAAGAAGAGCTGGTATTTCTGTTCAGTTGAAGGCACACACACACACACACACACACACACACACACACACCAGGGTCCCAGGTTAAGAGCTTTGAAGGAGCCCCCCTTTAGTCAAGGCAGGGCCAGCTTGGTGTTCCACTCAGACCATGTGATGACTAGTCTGAGGGGACACTGGGACCAGCTACCTGCTTTCCTCTGATTACTGATTACTGATTCAACGTTAATCTCCTCCCCAGACACTGCCGCAGACATCCGCAGAATGATGTTGGGCCAAATATCTGGGAGGCCCATCAAGTTGACATATAAAATTAACCATCATACCATCTCCGACAACTGCCACAATTATATTGCCTTTGGTTGAATTTTTATTTGAATCTGTACTCTGGGAAAGAAGGGTCCAGGTGAGGGGTGGGTTCAGGGGAGAAATGATAAGAATCCTAAGCAGGGCTGGAGAATTCCTTCCACGAGAGGATGCAACTTTTCCTTTGACTCTCCCTCCTAATAAATCCTGCCCACGCTCCACCCCCAATCCTTGGAGACACTGTGTGTGACTTTCCTCCACCCCCTGGCAAAGGAAAGAAAGAATACAGTCCCGGGCACATCTGCTCCCACACCCTGGCATATGCTCTGCCTAGTTTGCCTCCTAACTGCTAAAACTACACGGGGCAGGCAGCTCCTTCCATTCCAGATCCCTAGGGTAGCTCAGGGGGCCCAGCCTTCCCACGCTGCAGCTCGAAGCATTACTACAGCACCAAAAATGTTCCACTGGTGGTTTCAAGATTCCTAAAAAATAGATTCAAAACATCTTTAATACTCTCTGAAGAGGCGACACATCACAGGAAAAGCTGTAACCTTTAGTATTGCTGATATCATCCAGGCTGTGGGCTGGCTAGGAAGGCAGCCACAGCCAGTTCTTATTCCTCGTGGCTATGGCTGCCGCCCCAGGTCTAGGACCCTTCCACTCACCACAGGAGGAAGTGGCTGCCTGTCTGAGTATTTGCCTAAAGTGCTTTTATAGAATCTGAAAGGAGTCATACAACTCAAAGGCAATGATTTTTCAAGAAACAGCCTTTCCTTATTAACACGATATCCCTGAAAATAACACCGCCTGTCTCAAGCACTAACATGCCCTTGTATAGAGCGCATTTTTCTGCTTTCTCCCCTCAACATGGAGCTGCGAGCAAAGACTTGTGACTGAGTCTTTGCACTGCAGAAGCCAGCCAGACAAAGGGAGAGCTCAGTGGATTACGTATGAGCATGGTGATGACAAAACACCATCATGCACTGGGGTATAAGAGTGTGCAGAGACCAGCAGGTGACTCCCTTGGGGTCTGTGACAGGTGCCACACCTGGCCAGAGGAGCATGAAAAGGAAGGAATGAGACATGTAAACTTGCCATATTTACCCTCATTTCTTTCTGAAGGTTAGCATTATGGGTAACTAAGGAAAGCAGAGAGGAGGGGACAAAAGGCTGGAAATAGAGCTCTGAGATACTCCCTTTACCTCTGACAAGTGGATGGTGTTCCTCTGTCTGCAGGATATTCCCATTTTTCCATCTTACAGTTTAAACTGGCCAGGCAAATAGCCTGAGATTTCGTCTCTGCTCTAATACGGAGAGAAAGCCCAGGCAGGCACAGGCAGCAGGAACACAGTGGAGGCTCCCCCTTAGCTTTGGAAACCGGATGTTTCTATGTGATTTTCTTGCCTCTTGCCCAGCTCTGAGTGGGCCCTGCCATGAACTGCTAGAGACAGTGGTACAGTGAAATCCTCAAAGCCACATTTCAGGTGCTCTGTGTCCTTGGATGGATTGGTATACTTCTCTGAACCCAGTTCCTTACCTTTTAAGGGAAGGATAGAATAGGAGATGACCTGGGAAAATGCAAAACAAAACCACACTGAGATCCGGTCTCACTGCAGTCAGAATGGCTAGCCTCAAGAGAACAAACAAGAGATGGCGGGGAGGCTGTGGATCCTCCCACCATGATGATGGTAATATAGTAGGAATCGGTATGGAAGTTCCTCAGGTAATTAAGATAGGGTTTGCACATAATTCAGCTATACCACTCTTGGGTACATACTGGAGGGATCTAAACCAGCCAACAGCAGGGATACCTGTGCATTCACGCTTATTACAGCACTAGTCACAATATCTAAGGGATGGAAGTCAGGCTAGGTGTCTGTCAATGGGCAGAGAGCTGAAGAGAGTGAGGTGTACGTACACAGTTGAGTATTATCCAGCTATAAAGAACATCATGTCGGTTGCAGGAAAGCAGATGAAACTGGAGAAATAACTCAAACCCAGGAAGACAAATACCGCGTTTCCCATCACACATGGAGTCTACATTTTATCCACAACAGCAACAAAAAAAAGACAGGAAAGAAAGGGGGGGGACCATAAATGGGAAGGAAGGACAGGAGGATAAAGGGGAGGTTGTAATCAGAGGACATTATATACATACATGACATATCTGAACACTTTATAATATAGCCCATCATTTTATAATTAATATATGCTAATTAAATTGACATATACATACACACACATATGCATGCGCATACACAGCTGCACAGTCACACACACAACATCACACACACAGAATAACAGCTGCGAAAACCACATCCTGGGTCTGGCATCCTAAGTTCTGTTCCTCATCCCTCAAATAATAGCTTCTCTTATTCTTATCACTCTAGAAAATGTCTTTGTGAATTGTTTGCTTGATGATTGCAACCATGTTTCTTTTTAATAAAATCTTGATTTAAAAAGGGCCCGAGGGCACGCCACCTCGGGAGTGTGTGGAAGATAATATTTAGAGACTTGCTCAGTCTCTCCCGCTAGCGTAGGCCGTCGTACATCGCCGTGTTTGTGTCTTCCACTTTATCTTTCTCTTACTTCCCTTGCAAGAAAGGCTACTTGGAAGAGATGAAAATACCAGGCCCTGTCAACCTCTGCGGCCTTCCTGCTACATTCATTGAAGAGTCAAATAAGCCCCAGGCTGGATGTGACCTTCAGGGCACCCTAATAGAACGGGGACTGACAGACTGGTCCCTGCTGCCTGGGCCTAGAGCCCATGTGGGGCTGTGACTGGGAGAAGGCAGGGTACTAGGAGTGTGACATTGTGCATAGGGCTTAAAGGGCCACACCACCACCTGGGTCCTACAAATCCAGTAAGGCCATTCATGTTCAAGGGGACTACTGACATTTGGGTTAGAGGAGAAATTGTAAATACAGGGTCTGCAGGAGCTGGAGGCCATAAGAAGCCCAATTCCCAGGACAGAAGCAGAGTGGGTCCTACCAGACCTTAGGACAAATGATAAAGTATCTGCTGACAGGGAACAGGAACCAGCTATGGATTTTTCTGAACAGAGAGGGCAGTGAAGATACAATGCTCCAAAGCTGGTGCTGCTGAACTGTGCTGACGTGGTCATTTGAATCCAGCGTCCTCAGTACAAGTGCTGCCTGCTCGGTGACCCTGACATACGCATGGCCACCCAGCTGCAAACGAGGAATGTGTCTGTGGGTCCTGAGGATGTGAAGCCACCTAGACCGGAATAAAGGGTCAGAGCTGGTGGCAGTCATGGAAGTTGCTACCTCAGCAACCCCTCCATGCAAAGGCTCCCACGCCCACCACCCTCTGTGAGAGGAAGGGCTGGAGCTCCTAGAGCTGGGCACCTCCACAAGCACACACATACTGTTCTCTGGGTCACCCCCATGGCTGAGTGCAGGAGGACGCAGGATATTTAGCAGGCCAAGTGTAGCTTGGAGGTACGAGGAATGGAGCAGCAGAGGCTAGTGTCAGGGCAGAAGGTGCAAGGGGGGTCTGTGTTGTCAGAGGCAGGTTTTCCACCTGAGAAATGGGGATAGCAGCACCTATTCCTAGGTCCATGAGGACTGTTTGAAGCATAGGTGAAGGCTGGTGACACTGCAGGCTAGCAGCAGTCAGACTGTTTCATTAACACCAGATGTTGCCACTTCTCCAGGGAGAAGAAGGACATGCTCCAGGGACATCTGATGGTTTGAGCAGAATTTTGGAGGAATCCTGTTTGGATGGAGACCCAGCTGGCTTTGCTGTGCACAAAACACTGGGTTCTGACTCTCTCTGTCAATGTCTGGGTCCAGGAACCTCTCACCTGCCCAGGGGCAGTTTCTCACCCTGGTGGGTTCTGTGCATTCTGAGGCTCCTTCCCTTTGCTCATCAGTCTGCCCCTGCCTCAGCCCTGAGCCTGTAAAGTCCTTCCCTCTACTATGTGTGGGAAGTCCTTTGGTCATCCCAAGGTGGCAGCCTCTTTATCTGATTCTTTAAAATCTTACACCCAAATGGGTGTGGTGTTGCATGCCTATAATTACAGAACTTGGGGGGAAAGATGATGAATTCAGGGGTTTCCTGGGCTACATAAGCAGTTCTAGGCTGGTTTGAGCTACCGGAGACCCCACCTCAGGCATACAAACAGAACGGGATGCCCCTTACATCCAACATCACATGCTAATTGTATCTAGTTGCACTTATAAACATTGTGTGATTCCAAAGGGCAGGCATTCTCTAGACTTTGTATACAGTATTCTCTATGTGTCCGTAAGTCACATTTATTGTGCTTTCAAATCTTTGGTGCCTTTGCTTATTGTTTTTGTCTGCTCGTTCTGTTATTTAGAGAGTATATTAAAACATCCTAATGATTATTAATTAAGCAAAAAAAATTCCCTTGAATTCCATTAGTTTTCACTTAATTTATTTCAAGGCTATGTTCTATAGTCTTGGATGCAAGCAACTATAATTTGTAGGTTAACGGAGGTAACTGTAGATTAATTCCTTCCTTCCATTCTTTCTTGATCTTGGGAGCTAGAGCTGCTAAAGCAAAACAAAACAAAACAAAACAAAACAAAACAAAACAAAACAAAACAAAACAAAACAAAACACAACCATGAAATAGTCTTTCTAACCCCAGTATTAGGGCTAGCAAGCCAGCTCAGTAGGTAAAGGCACCTGCCATGTGAGCCTGATGACTAGGTTTGATCCCTGGAACCCGTGGTGGGAACAGAAAACTGATTCCCAAAAGGTGTGGTGAGTTTTACACACATGCTGTGATATGCATATTCACACACTCATACACACACAGACAGGCACTCATATACTCACATACACAAACACACTCATGTACACACACACACACACACACACTCATGATAGCAAACATTAAATGTGAAACTGTCTAAAATAATAAAACCTACTTTAAGGAAAAAATTTTAATTTGATTTTAAATTAAATCAAAGAAATCAGATATAGCAAACATATCAAAGGTAATGTTTACCATGCTACCTTTAATCTTTCTGCAGCCCTTTCTCTTTAATGGGTCAGCATATGTAAGCCTGAAATCCTCATGTTTAAAGTCGCCCTTGTACTTACCGCCTTATGTTCACCCCACTCTACATTCCCCTCGCCTCCCTACCTTTGTCTTTTCCTGACTATGGGTTATGTGTTTTGTATTATTTTATTGTAATATTGCATGATTTTCTTCTAATTACTCTGGATCTACCAAAGTCTCAAAATACCTACCTTGGTTCCTTGCCAATTCAAAAGCCTCAAAATAATTTAACTTCATTTACCCATTTTCAAGCTTCTTTGCACCCATTTTCTGTCTCTGAACACTCTGTTTCCCAAGAAGAGTATTTTGAATTGTTTAGTACAGTCAATATCTATGCAAGCAGGGACTTGCTTTCCTCTTGCTTTTATTGCTCAGACTCTTCTCCTCTTGAATTCATTTTCTCCTGTTTTCAGAACACATTAGCCCACCTCTTAGATGTAGACTGTTGAATATGTTTTATTCATCCACTGCTTTAAAAATTTTGACCCATATTATTTGTTCTAAGGAAGTTTTCAGTGGGCATAAAATTCTAAGCTGGCCGTTTTTGTGCTTTAAAGGTGACATGCTGTTGTTTTTGGGTGCCTGGTGCCTCTGCTGGGAAGTCAGCTACGTGCCTGCCCACTGTATCTTTAAACGTCTCTTTGTACCTGCTTTTTTTTTTTTTTTCATTGTTGGCAGTTTTATCATGAGTGCCTTGCTGCGGCTTGGAATTTTCGTGTTTCTTGCATTTGTGACTTGAAGTCTTCAACAGTTTGGGGATGGCATCCCCCATTCTCTCTTGAAATACTGCCTCTGACTCTCTTTCTCTCTACTCCTCGGAGTCCCCGTCTACATATGTTAGACATTTTTACTGTAACTCCAGTGTCTCTCACCTTCTTTTTCTGTATTTTTCCCTCTTGTGTCTCTTCTTAATGCTGTACTTAAAAAAATCTGATTTATCGATTATTTATTTGAGATAGGGTCATACTATGTAGCCCTGGCTGGCCTGGAACTGGCTGTGTGGTCCAGGCTAGCCTTGAGTTCATAGAAACCTGACTGTCTCCGCCTCCTGAGTGCTGGGATTAAAATCTGAGTGTACCAGAACTTCTGAACTTCTGATTATTTTCTAAAAGATAAATTTTTTGGTTAGTAATTCTGCTTCTGGTTGTGTCTGTTAAAGTCACCGTTAGAGTCTTAGTGTGCAGTGTTATGGAGTTACTTGCTATTTACCTCTTCTAATAAAACATACAGCTGCTTGTTTGTAGCTAAAAAAAAAAATACTCCAAATTTGTCTTTTAATCCTTTGAATACGGCATAGCATAGTTTAACAATAGCTATGTAACTTCAGTGTATCTGAAACCCCACTGTCTCTCTCTTAATATTTTGATGCTTCTGATCTAGAGACAGATGATAATGTTGTTTTCCTATATCCACCAATTGTGTTCTGGATTCTGTCTTTGTATACCACGTTCAAAAATACTCTGAGGCCTAGGATGCCGTATTCCCCCCCAACATTGCTTGCTTCAGCTGGGCATCTGGGCGGACCAGCGACATGGAATCATCTCAATCCAAGATGATTTGAAGTAAAGAGGCAGCCCTTGAGGGAGCCCAGGTGAGGCTTTCAGAGTCCCACCCAACTTTCAGAGCCTGCAGAGGGGTCATCATACCCACTGGCTCTCTTGGCTCACTCTGGGTTCCAATTCCTGCCCTCTGCCAGACTGTTGTCACGAGCTCTGCTAAGCTTTTGGGTGTCTAATCAGAACTGACAGTTCCTGCTACGGAACCTGGCTATAACATATTACCCACCCACCCCACCCCTGATATGGGCCTCACTGCTTCCCCTGATCTGACTGCATCTTACCATCCCATCAGCTCTCCGGAGCCTTCAATGCCATGGTTGTCACACACTGCTAACCTTCTCATTCTCTTCAGTAGAAGGCTGGGCTGTTAGGATGCTGCATGTCTCTCTTAAGTTCCTTCTAAGTCCATTGTTATATTCTAGCAGAAAGCAAGGTAACTTATAGAGTAGGTTCTACCTGTAGGCTCTGGGCTCCAATGAGGGTCTGAGTTCAAATCTAACCAGGAGTCTGATTCATACCTGTCACATATGTTAATGGCACAGTGTTGTACTCCTTTAATTGCTTTGGCTCTCAATTTCCACAGCCATAAATATAGATAAGAGACACTCCCTTCAGGTTTCATTTAAAGACTTCCAAGTGACCAGGCCAAGTGTCTGCTTTAGGTCTTGGCACGAGCCATGAACCTAGGAAGGTACACTCCACAGTGGCTGCTCCTCTAGGGTTGTTATCAGCTCCCAGGAAGTGAATGAGCTACTTCTCTGCCCTCAAAGGAACTAAACTTCTTTTTATCATTGGGCCTCTCTGGAGAGCTTTCCTGCCTCCACCGGTTCATCTTCATCTAGCTACTTACAGCTACAGGCCTCAGCTTACCAGCGTTTCTCAACCTTCCTAATGCTGCAACCCTTTAATACAGTTCCTCCTGCTGTGGAGACCCCCAATCATAAAAGTTATTTCGTTGCTACTTTGTAACTGTAATGTCGCTACCGTTATGGATTGTGAAGTAAATATCTGATATGTGTGGGGGTTTTGACCCCTAGGTTGAGAACCACTGGCTTAGATGTAACACCCATAGGAACAGGCATGCAGTGCCTTCTGTGGTCACTGTAAATCACGGCTACCTTGCTGTGATACTGTCAGGCCGTGCACATGAGTAAGGGTGATTCTACCTAACTTCTACACACTCAGCATCTGGCACACTGCCTGAGATACTCACGACACCTAACATGCATTTGTCAAATGAACAAATTGACTAAATGATCCATGAGGGAGGTCGGTGAGATCACAGACAAAATAGAACCCAGTGCTTGACTCCGCCTCTCAGTTGCCAGACCTTCTGGAACCAGTATTCATACTGTCTTAGGTAGGGTATCCGTTGCTGTGAAGAGACATCATGACCAAGACAACTCTTATAAAGGACAGCATTTAATTGGGGCTGACTTATAAATTCAATCCATTATCATCATGGCAGGAAGCATCCAGGCAGGCATAGTGCTGGAGGAGCTGAGAGTTCTATATCCTCATCCAAAGGAAGCCAGGAGCAGACTGTCTTCCAGGTGGCTAGAAGGAGTGTCTCAAAGCCCATCTCCAAAATTACACGAAATTACTCCAACATGGCCACACCTACTCCAACAAGGTCATCTGTCCTAATAGTATCACTCCCTGGGCCAAGAATATTCTAACGACCACACATACTGATTCTTTTTGTGCTGTTCTATTTCCATTCCTGCCAAAGGGCTCTCCAAAAAACCTGTAAATATTTTGTTTCCTAATTGCTTATCTACACCTTAATCACACAGTGGTTTTATTATTGTTGTTATCATCATCATTACTGTTATTATTGATGGCGATAAATAAAACGACATAAAAGTATTTGCAGGAAAAAAAAACCCCAATCGTGTGATTTAGAATTTTTAATTACTATGAGTTGGGGGTTTGTAGCGAGTGTTCTGTTTGAGGATGGATTATCCTCAGTGTCACCCCAATGGGTTCGGTATCTAAATGCTCCATATTGTAATTTACACCCTAAGGGGCCCACCGAACTCAGAAAACCATCAAGTCTCGTAGCTATCTGGTTCCTATCAGCATCACATTCTCCAAATGAATGCATTTCAATTAAAGGATGAATTTACCAGGCAAATGTGAGGTGTGTATTTTGTGAATTATAGCTCTAACTTTGAATGAAAACAAAACAACAAACATTTTTTCTGAGCTCGTATGATACAGCAGGCATTGAAGATAAGACAAAGAGGAAGGGGACTGAGCTCCACCTCCAAGGAGACCTGTGTCTTGCTGGAGAAGGAGACTACACAAAAGAAGTACTGCAAAGGCATTCAAGCCAACAGGGGAGAGCCCGGGGCTATGTGACGCTGCAGTTTCCACACTTACAGGCACAGGTTTACTCCCCTCTTATGAAGAACACTGGTTCTTATGAAGAACGTCTTGCCTTTCACTTCTGCACCATCCCAGAGATGGATGGTTTGCTGCCTTTGTGTGGATACTAAAAGGTGACACTTTGGGGCAATTATTGATAACCTCTTGGTTGAATCTTCAGTTCCTCTCCCTCTCCTCCTTTCTTGTCATGGGTCAATTCAAATTACCTGCCCCCCGCGCCGGGTGTTTGAGAATCTAAATTGACTGAAGGGATATATTGAGGGCATGATTCTCACAAGGACAGGCCCTTGCTCAGATAAGAAGTGAGTCCAGAGCCCTTTAATGACTGAGATGCTACAGCTAAGGAGATAGATCAGTTGGCACAGCTCTTGCTAGGGATCTGAACTTGGATACCAGTCACCCAGGAACAAGCTGGATGTGGCAGTGAATATGTAGCCCCAGCATTGGGCGAGCCACAGAGCACAGACAGGACTATTCCTAGGGTTTACTAGCCAGATAATCTTGCTGAATGGGTGAGCTCCAGGTTCAGAGAGAGACCCTTTCCAAAAACAATGGTAGACAGTAGTAGAGGGAGACATTTGCTGTCAAGCATAAGGCTTCACACACAAAGGCATGTGTATCCACACACATGAACACATACAGATGTGTGCACATGTCCACACACAGGAATGAGACACAGAGTGTGTAGATAGGCTGAGATTTGATTTCAGATATTCAATAAAAAAAATGACCTTTTCATTTGGCCCAAGACGGAAACACCGGAACAGATTGTGTATTCCCTTGGACTTCCCAAGAGTTTCTCATGCCTACTCCATTCCTCTTGGCACCTCTTAAACAGCCCAGAGGGAAGAGATTCTAGTGTGGGGTCAGAATGATCTTCCTGAGGCTCTTTGGTCCATGTCTAATTTCCTGTGTACTCTGAGCGGTCTGCTGGCCCTCTCTGAGTGATCATCTCCGTACTTGTTGAGTGGCCATGCTCTGCTGTGATGTGAATGGTGTGATGCCATCAACATCCCTGTGCCGAAAACCAAATCCCAGTGTGAAAGAATGAGGAGGTGAGGTGTCTGGGGTCATGAGAGTGGAGACTTCATAATGGGATGAGTGTCCTTACAAGGGCCTTGAGAGTCCAAAAGCCACCACTTCTGCTAAGAGATGACAGAGAAAGGACAATATCCATGAACCAGGAAGTAGCCCTGACAGACTCCGAGCCTTTTAAAGGCATCTTGACCTTGGGTATTTATATTGTTTGGGAACATCTAGTTTATGGACGTCTGTTATAGCAACTACAAGAGATTGAAACAACCCCTTAGGACTCTGTGGAGCTTCAAAGGCAGTAGGAGAGTGCTGCCCCCTGGGGTCACTCAGCAGTGTCAGGCTGCTGTCTTTGCTGACACACCCATAGTTGTCTGCTCACTACCCACCCACACTCCTAGAAAAGATTCCCTCCTTCCTCTCTGCTCTCCTTTCAGTTTAGCTTCAGAAGAAGAACTCTGATAAAACCAAATGCACACCAAGCTGTGAATGATTTGTTCCCTCCGGAGGTTAAAACTGCTAATTGCGTTTTATAAGAAAAGGAATTTCATAAAGCGAACATTTAATTGTTAAATTGGTCAGGATGAATACAGAAGTTTGGGCATTTCCCTCAAGATGCTGGCAGGCAGTACCCAACATCGGGCCTCAGATCTACTGGCTATGGGGAATTGAGAATCAGATGGCAGAAAAGGCAGAGGCAGAGGTTGCCACAGCAAAGAGCCACTCACAACCGCACAAAAGACCTGCATCAAATGACATCAAGAGGATTTCCTCACCTCCATCAAGGCTGACCAGGGACAGGATTCCCAGCCTCCCCAAACACCTGCTCTGTGCAAGGTCCAGTTCTGAAAGGGAGGGAAGCCTCTGTTTGCAGCACACATGTGTCTAAAGACTATCTGGGGAATAGGACTGTAGCTCCAAGGTAGAATACCCACTTAGCAGAAGTCTTGGGGTTCAATCTCCAGCATCTATAAAAAGGGAAGGCATGACTGGGGAGACATCTCAATCTAACGAGTAATTGTTTCACAAGCTCGAGGACTCTGATTTGATTTTCAGATCCCCTATACAAGGCTGGGCATTGGGGACAGGCTGGTCACTCTAGGGCTGGGGAATTGGAGACAGGTGGGTCCCTGGGGCTCAATGGCTAGGCAGTGTGGCTTACCTGGCAAGCTTAAGATCATCAAGAGACCGTATCTCCCAACAAAGCGACTCTACCTAAGCAATGGCACCTGAGGGGGCACTCTGACTTCTACATGTATGTGCTCACACATGTGCACATACACTGTCACAGATATGCACACCTCTGCACACCCACGCAAAAGAATGTTTTGGAACCAGCCATTCTCTCCCCGTCCCTCTCCCCTCTCACAGGTTGGCTCTCACTCCTGTATACTCAAATACTTTTCTTTATGAAAGGTTTGCAGTTTGCTGAAGGTGGGGAAGGTTCTGCAGTGCTACAGTACCGAGGAGACAGAGGTTTGTATATAACTCCTACTTTCATTATAATCCTCTTTCTTCAGGCCCAGAGGCTAGGATATGTGTCAATTTTCATGGGCAGTTTAATCAGTACGGATTTACACGCTCTGCAAATAGGACCGAAACAGACAAATGGAAGGAGGAAGAAACAGGATTCTTTTGTCCTGTCCTTCACAACGCAGCCTCTGACAGGGATTCAGGGCTCTTCCTTGTTTTGTGGAGGTCTGGCCTGGTTCTCTGGGGACCACCTATAGCAATGACAACAAACCCAGAGAGGGGTCATCCAATGGGAACATTATGCTGCCCTCCATGTGCTGGGGGACTTACTCCAGGGTCTTATGGAGCAGCAGTCTAGAGACCAAGTCAGGCCTCACTCCAGAAAACAGGAGCAAGTGAATCAATGAGGGTGCTTGGGTGACCAGCCCATAGGCCCTTCTCCATCACAGAGGCCTGGCCTTTGTCTTGTCGTTGGTGAGAAAGCATTTGCTCACTAGGCCTTGATGGCAGCCTGAGTGAGGACAGAGGGTACACATGAGTCAAGGCGGCCAGCCATGGAGTAGAGAGGTTGCCTGTGAGAGAGGAGTGATGCCCCCCAGAGCATCAGAGGGCTGGAGTGGAATTTAGACCTAGTTCTAGGCCCTTGAGTGTTGTTCCCACTTCCGTTTCTTGCTCATATATATGTACATTAGCCAAAATGCCCCAAAGCCACTTGGGCTTTCTATTTGGCAGGTGGACATCAGCTCCCAGGGCCTGAGACCTCAGGGTACATTCAGTGTCAGAACGAGAAGGAACAGGTCCCTGTGTCCACCTCCAGGGCTCCTGCTGCTGCCTGCAAGGGATGCTGTCTCCCGTGAAATCTGCCACTTTTATCATATCAGTTCTTTTCTCCGGTGACACTCATGTCCCAGTGGGACCACTTACCAGCAAGCCCTGTTACCAGCAGCACCTGCCTCAGTCTTAAAGCAGGAATTATCTCCAACTATCCAGGCATCCTTGGTATAGGGCACTTCATGCTGGATAGCCACGGAATCTCCTCTGGGGCTATGCCAGCCCCTGAGTATTAAGGACCTGGCCACATTAGGACTACCCTTCATATGCCCGGGCCTGAGCCCATGGAACTGACTTCATAGGTCAGCAGCTACCTCCTTATAAGTCCCCTGGATACCTCTGGGCACAGTCCTTCAGGATGGATGGTGAGGATAACATTAGGTGGCTAGGGAGACCCCTGAAGCTTCTGTACTTAGCTCAGTGATAAACCAAATGGGTATACCTTTTCCCTCTGGACTGTGCTTGAAGCTACATCCTATCAAGACAGGGATGGGCACAGTGATGCCTTGCCTGGAAGTGTGTGAGTGGATCTTTTACTCAGTTTATAGCTTCCATGGGTGTCAGCAGCAGGGCTGGCAGCACCAGATGGGGGTTCTCCCCTGGCAGAGCTCAAAGCCAGCTAGAGGTCCATGAGAACTCAATGGTCCTGAGCCAAGCTATTGGATAGACACTCTCTGTCCCAGTCTTCAGGACACAGCTCACAAAGCTCTTTGGTGGCTGGTGAGAGGAGCTGGCCTGGCCAATCCCAACAGGACAAGGAGAACTTACTGGCAGAGACCTCATCTCTGGCAGATATCTTGGCTCCTAATGGCCATAGAAATAGCCGTAGGCTGGGTATAACTCACGGTTCTAGGGTCCTGAGAATTGTGGCCAGCTCTCTGTGACCTTGGACCTGCTTTCTCCATCCTTTGTTGAAGCCTTGGGGGAGGGACTCAGTCATAATCTTGAGGAAAGACACTGTCTTGATCTGTGACCTTACCTGATTCCCAACTATAAGGGCTGGCATAGGGGCAGCTGTCTCTACACTCAGTGACTCATTCTAGCTTGGCAAAAGCTGCAAGGCCTTTCTTCAGAAATCAGAGAGCTCCAGCCACTGCAGAATTGCTGGCAAGACTGCGCTGGTCCAGGCTGGGAGGACAGTTCTCATTTACCAGCTGTTCTGAGTCAATGGAATGCCCCATCCTCGGCCACCCAGCTGAGCCCGGGGACCCGATGAGACCCAGCCTCATACTCTTCCCTCCAGGAATCAGACCACTGGGAGGAAAGAACCCAGAGTCTAAATGGATGTATTCACTTAGGATAGCTGTCTTGAGAGGTTCTTCACTTTTAAGTCATAGATCTGGCTTTCCTACTTTTCTGGCAGCTTAGTGACCTCACATGGGATCCAGGGCAGCCTGGTAGGTTGGGTGGACTCGCTGACTCAGGCACAGCCTTCAGCTGTCCAGGACAGACAGTCTTCAGGAGGCCATGAGCAGCTCGGCCACTGCTGTTACTAAGAAAAGCCCAAGGATAAAGACAGCACATGCCTGCCTGCCTTGCATAGGCCCCGGAGGCTGGGGGGAGGGTATGACGCAGGAGATCCTTGAGACTTGGGGAGGATGTCAGGTCTCACTGACCGGGTGTACAGCTGTCCCCTAGTTTGTCAGGATAAAGAGGCCCTGGGATCTGGTTGCTTTTGATTGTGAGGAGGTAGGATACAGACTGGCAAGTCTCTGGGACCCCTAGAATAGGGGCATTTTTTGCTTGTCTAGGTACAGAGGACCAGGAACACACTTGGGATCCTTTGCTCTAGCCCCTTAATTTAATTGTGTGTCTGTTTTCCTGAGATATTAGTCATGGTCACTGGATCCTGCTTTTCTACTCTAGAAATTTACCCTTTTCTGGTTGCAGGGCCTTGACCTTGACAGCTTCTTGCAGTGCTTTATATGGAAGCAGTAGCAATTAACTGAACCCCATATATGTCTTAGACTCTGGAAGACTTGGAGTTCAAGAGGCATGATATCATAGAAAAGTGACTCTGGGTCTCGTCAGGTTAGACAGAGTCAGCTAGCTTGGTAGGTCTGCATGAGAAGCTAACTACTGAGATGCTTTAGTGGGAAGGTATACTCAGGCTTTCTACTCCTTGTCTCAGAGTCCAGAGTACCCCCACATGGTCTCTTCTGTTCTTCCAGAACCATAGAAGGTGGAAGGCAATCACAAGGTAGGGAAAGTGGGTCAGCTTCCACAGACTCCAGTCGGGTCTTCAACCCCCACCCTGGGTCCCAAAGCGGTTCCTAAAGAATCCACTCTCACATTAGGCAGGGACCTGAGGATCCCTCAACATCACAAACCTGGCTTATTATAACCCAAAATGTGCATGTTTTCCCGTGGCAAACACAGATTAGGGAGCTGGAAAAAATATGTGTATATATGTACACACACACACACACACACATATACAGACACATACATAAAATATATGTTAATATGTCATTTATGAGTGGGACTTTCTTCTCTTACAGCCCCATAGATGACTTCATCTCCTGTAACTACCATTAGCAAGTCATTCATATATAAATTCACACACCCAGAGCACACTCATTGAATGCAGATATTCAGTTATCAAGGATGCTTTCCTTCTATTCAAAGCCTATTTAAAATGAACTTTATCACTTGAACAAATCTTGTAGTCCCATTTGCTGAACCCCTCAATGATGCTAGGTGTACATGTGTGCTTTAGGCCTGTTGATGTTACCTTTCCTTTCCTTTCCTTTCCTTTCCTTTCCTTTCCTTTCCT
>NW_021604770.1:333804-369820 GCF_004785775.1 Grammomys surdaster
TCCTCCTCCTCCTCCTCCTCCTCCTCCTCCTCCTCCTCCTCCTCCTTTTCCTTCTCCTCCCTCCCACTGTGTGTGTGTGTGTGTGTAAGTGTTCACAGGTCACTGTAGCACAATGAGTGGTCAGGGGTTTGCACAGCCTCTAGTCTGAACTCTTCAACAATTTGCATCTTGCTTGCTATAGGTCAACTTCTCTAGGGCTCAATGTTCTCAGCTGTAAAATGAAGTAATGTTATCTACATTAGGATTGTTGTGAGCTTCAACAAGATGCCGAGAAGTGCTTACAGAAGTTTTGGGTCCACTGTGAGTAAAGAGTGATGGCCACCATATAGTCGTTCATATTCTTAGTAGATGGTCAGGGGCACTGGTGACTTCTACTAATTGACTTAGAGCAAAAAGCTGACCTGAAGGTGGGTGAACTTCATGGGAGCCATGTCTTTTTCTGTCTTCCTTCAAGAAGCTTCCTTTTCTCTGGGCAGGAGTCTCTTATCCAGAGAGCACTTTACTTAAGAAGGGTCCCATGTGTCTTACCTGGGAGTCAAGAGAGGCTATTTAACCCAAGGGACTAAACTGCACAACAGCCTGACTGGGGGGTGGAACAGGACCTCCTTGTTTGGAAGGCCCTGCCAGCAGGGTGTGGAGGTTCAGCCTTGATATTTGGCTGACAAAGATGCTCATTAGACCAGAGGGCTGAGCTGGGAGCTCAGGTTGGAAGATCAAGGCACTGTAGCTCAGGGAGCGGAGTCCCTAAGCCTGCAATGTGCTCGCTCTTTCTCCATCCCATGCTTTCCCAATGACGTTAGTTAACATGGGCAGTCTGAATAACCTTGTTTCCTCCTTACATCCATGCCTATAAAAGGATGCTATGTTATCCCAATTGCCCATAATTCATCTCGCCAAATTCCCCTCCATCTGGAGGCTTATACAACTGTTGAAAAGTTGTCACTATAACCTATTGTCATTGCAACCTTTTATGAACCAGCCTACATTTTTATGTCAAAAATTTATCTTAATGGCCTCACAGCTTTTACCTCCAATTATTCCAGTGTCACCGACCTCCAGCTCAGGCTGCATTCCAGCTAAGATGTGAGAACAAATTCCCTCTTCAGCTCTCCCCTAACCCTGCACTTAAAATAGGAGAAAACCTCCGGGTGAGCGTGATGCCTTGCCTGAAGTGGTACACGTGTGCAGAATGTAAGACGGAATGGCACCTGTGGGCGACCCAAAAGGAAGGCCACGGAATGAGGCCCCTGGGTAGGCGAGGCTGAATACAGAGTTAGGCAGCTGCCACGCCGGGGGGGAGGGAAGCACAAAGGAGGGACATGGAACCTAGATGCTGGGCACAGAGGCCAGGACCCTGCTTCTTTTATTTTAAAATGGCACTCTCCCTATATACACTCTCTGGTGACAGGATGGGGGGTACCAGAGGAAAAGCATACCTGTCATTGAGAGTAGTTCCGGTGCTCATATTTAGAAGTCATTTGCTTTTCCAAAATACACTGCTTATGTCTGCACACACACACACACACACACACACACACACACACGGAGTTTAGTATACAATCATAATTATTTGTCACAATGTAAAAATCAATAGTGTCTGTTAGATATAGTGATCATTTACAATATGATGTATAAAAAGGTTTTCTTAGTATTTTAAACATATAAGATATATATTAAGTCATAATATAAATATTTATATGAAGGCTATGCTATTGTTTTAGGAGTCAAGGATAATTGAAATTGGCTAAAGAAGCAGACACTTCCTCCCATGACTTGTCCTCTTTGTTAGTGTTGATGAAAAAGGCCCTGGCCTCCTCATTTGAAGGGCTCCTTGACATCTTTTTGTAGCTCCTTGTGAGGTCCATTTTATTTTCTTCACTTAATAGGAAATGATTAGCAGCTAAGAATATACTAAAAGACACATGCAAAATAGGGGTGCCTGTGGCCCTGAACCTGTGGCTGGAAGGCCAGGCCAGAGTCCCTGCTGCCAGCTTCTCTGTTCTTTCAAAGGGAAACCAGCATTGCCCTTTTCTCTGCCTCCACCTGCTTCGGGGTCTCAGCTTCAGGGAATGAGCAATCCTGGAACCACCGGAAAGGATGCTTGGGATACAAGCCAAGGTTTCTCAGGATCCTACTCTAAGCAAGCTGGCTGGGTGGATGGTGGCAGCTCCTGAGGGGTGTCATGTCACACCTGGCTTCGCCATGTCCATGCTACTGGTCTCCCTTCCTGTCCCATGATCCACCAGTCACAAAATGGAACCTCGTAGTGCTCAGGGTTAACCATTGTGATCTATCAGGTTCCCCATACCCATACTGCAAGTAGGGCAGCCCAGGTGCTCAGAACGAGAAGCCCCAATTTATTTAGGCATGCTGGTGCAAGCCTATTAGCTTAGCACTTGGGAGGCTGAGGCAGGAGGATCATGAGATCAAAGCCAGCCTGGATTACATGATGGGACCCTGTCTAAAATATCAAAACGACGAAACTGAAGCTTTTCCATGGATTTGCAAGCTGCTGCTCTTCATGGATCTCCAGAGTCATCTCTGTCGCAGATGCTGTTACAATCGATGACACCAGAGAGGAGCAATGAGCTTTGTTTTCTGTAATTGTGTGGTGATAACGGCTCTCAGATAGCCATGCTTGGCTGCAGAGGTATTGTGCACCATGGGACGTGAGAACAAGCAAGGAAGGGACATGTGTGCTTGTGCATGGCATGTGTAAGCCTGTGTGCATGTTCTTACGGTACAACGAATGCCATTTGTAGTTTTGTTTTTGGTAAGCTTTTGGACTTTGTCTGGGAACAGGTCAGACCTGAGTTAAAAAAATCTTGAAAGGGCGTTTACCTTACGGATGATCTGGGCTTAAAAAAAAATTCCCTAACCCTGAGTTTTTCATCTTAAAATAGTGATGCTAATAACCTGGCCCACAGGATTTGATGCAAATATGTGCAAGGCACTTACTCACACCTGGCAGGTAGTAAAGACTCAACAAATGCCAAGTACCGTCACGGCTGCTCTTACTCACAGCTTCGCTTGCACAATCTGGTGCTAATCATTGCTGCTGATGCTCTTTCCAGATCTGTGTCCTTTGGAGCGGCCCAGCCTCATCTCTTACTGACGAGAGTCTCATTCTGCACCTCAGAACCCAGGCAAGAACTAGTCCAGAGAGGGGACAAAGCCCTGAGCTGTACTGCAGGGGCGTGGAAGGAAGCAGGAAGAAGACTCTGGTCTATAGGAGAGCCTACCCACCCACCTACCTACCCACCTACCTACCTATCCATCCATCTTAGGTCAGGGCTAGATGGAACCTTGTAGATTCTTCTTTTAGAACCGGTGAGATCGTGGTGAGCTTGAGACCCAGCCTGGAGGAGTTCCAGGGCTCTAGCTCTTCATCTCTTGCTTTTCTCTAATGGAGACCCCCTTGCTGGGTTGGCTCCAAATCTCCTCCAGGACTTCTTAGCCCCAATCCTTTCCCCCTCACTCATTTATATGGTCTCATACTCTCTCAGAGGGCAGTATCCTCTGCTCCCGCTAGCTTGGTGGATTTTTTTTTTTCCCTCAGCTGTCATGCTGTCCTTCTGCTCCTCTGTCTGCCTCTGAGTCTCTGCCTTCCCAGACGCCTTCAGGATAGCTGTGATGCTGGAGCTGTCACCATAGCTATAGGCAGCCTCATCTTGCGCTCTGACCTTTGTTGTGGCTTGTCTATCTCTATGGCAAAATTACAGGGCCTTTGAGGTGCTAGGCAGAGTAGCAAAAATAGTACCCTTGAGAGTGCAGTAGGGGGCGCTGTCTCTTCCCAGCTAAGTGATGTCAACCTCATCTGATCCACAGAGAAAATGGCCCACAGATGCCTGATTGCATCTTATTTTATTTTTTTGAAAAGTGTCTTCTGACTACTTTAAATCTGCTTCTGCACTTCACAAGGACCCCATCTCCCCAAAGTAGAATCTGTACAACTGAGTGAGCTAGCCAGCTCTCAACGGTATTTCACTTCCTGTTTCAGTGAGAAGAGACTCTTGCCCATAGTTCTGCTGGTTTCTAAACACAGCGTAGAGACTTCCTATGTCCCCAGGCTCCTAGATGGCTGACCCAGTCCACAAGTGCCTCTATGTCAGTGCCATGGTAAGGAGGCAGGAAATCTGCAAAAGGACTAAAGTATGTACCTGCAATTTCCTCTTTCTTTACATCCTCCTAGGAAGCTGGATTCTGGGACAGGTCTTGCTATTGTGCGTGGGAAATGCTCTCCCCTATGGACTGCTCTTGCCACCTTGTTCATTCAGACAGAGATTCCTGACGGCAGTGTGCCTCCCTGAACGCATCCACTAACACATCTCATCTCTGTGATGCAGAAGGATGACTCAGCGTGAGGAGGCCTGTTTTCTGTTTATATAGAAGCTTTGGTGTGTTCAAGGACAGTTGGTATGGCCCTTGACAGAGTCCCAGGAGGCTGCCAGTAACTCTGTCTGCTGTTCTCTGACATGAGCATGATGGTGTTCAGGTGATAAGGATGTCTCATCCTCTCCCTGGGGACACAACTACTAGTAAACAGGCCTTCTGCTTGGAGACTGAGTCTCCCAGGGGCTCATTGGTAACTGGAAGAGGACTCAAGAAAACCTTTGCAGAATGAAGCTGGTGTCATTTAGATAGAATATGCTTTTAATCGGATGTTAGCCCTAGGGGACAGCTTCTTGAGTGTGTCCGAGCAGAGGAAGTTCAGGGAGTGCCCCTGAGTGTGATACTGCTGCCCTGCCACAGGCTTGCTGCCCGGCTGGTGGGTGAGGGCATTCTATCATACACATAGCACAGTTTAAAACACCAATCAGCTCCGCTTCTCCATGGCAACCACAAACAGCCTGCATGTTCCAGAGGCTATGCTGGCAGCAGATATGAACCCAGTGGCACGAAGCAATGTCCTCGTGACAACATTAAGCATGCAAGCATCTCACTGGTGCATCTGTGGCAGAAGCTACCTCAGGAAAGTCACACGTAGGCAAGGAAGGTGAGTGATAGTCATGGAATCACCATATGATTGGGGCATGATCTTGACATGATCCAAGAACTCATAACTTACTGGCATGACTCCTTCCCAACGCAGATGAGATGGGAAGGCAAAATGGGAAGGAATGGAGAGCCATAGCAGAGGCGAGTCCATGATGTCAGAGCTCATGAGGCTGGGTGACTTCAGAACATCTGAATGAATCTCCTGTGCTGGGTGACATTGGCACTCACCAGCAAACCAAAGTCAGGAAAAGCGATGGGCAGAGGAAGTCCACTGGGACATACCAACACTCCGTCTCTGTTGTGGTAAACGATGACTTTAATTTACAAAGCAGATGAATACTAAATCTTCATGAAATTAAAAACTATATTATTTATGTGAGCGGAAACGGAAAATGTTCTGTAGCTAGCAGCGATCCTGCTTTGTAGGAGGGACACTAAAATAATTAAAACCACTCGTGCTTCAGTAATAAATAATGATAATAAATAAATGTCCTGACCTTAAGCGAAAATATAAAATTAAAACCCATTTGGTATGTAAATTCATTCAGGACGCTAGCAAGGCTCCCAGCCCAAGACAGTGTGGAATGGCAAGAGTGTTCACTCCATGAATTTTGAAAGGAAAATCAAAGAACAACAGCATTGTATGTGTATCAACTCATTACTCTACTCTAATTCCATCTAATGCTGTGTGGAGCCTCGAGGCTGGGACATTAATTTCCTGCATTTTCTGTTCCACCAATTCCTCATGGAGAGCAGCAGGAAGAACTTCACTCCTGGAGGCTGAAATCAGGGGAGGCCAGAACACGGCAGGAGAGGCAGGCAGAGAACGGAGGATTTGAAGGCAATTTTTTTTGACGTTGTTTACAGAGACGAGAGGAAACGATGTTGGCATCGCTTGGCAGCGAGCCAGCTGCTGTGAGTTCTGGAGAGCTTGGAATACTGACCATCCAGCTGGAATGAAATGTCCCTGGTCTCGGGTCCAGGCTGAGAGTGGTTCCAGGGCAGGAAGTCTGAGGACAGTCTTAATTTTGGGAATACCAATCAGTTCCAGATGGAGATGCCCCCTCCTCTGACAGCTGATTACCCTGTTATACAGTAGAACTGCTGTGTGTTCCATGAAGCTGGCTCTTAAAGCTCCACCCTCTCTAGGTCAGGCTCCTGTAGGAGCAGGGTTATGGTTACTTGTGCCTGGTAGAAAGCTCAGATCCTGTCAATGCCACCGTCTGAGGTACTTCCCAGCAGGATTTTCCTTTGGACTCTCCTCCAAGAGCTGCTACATATACCCTTCCATTCCAATCTTATAACTGCCTTGTGAGGTAGGGCGGAGGTAGTTATTTGTCTCTGACAGTTAGGGAAACTGAGGCACTGAGCCCACAGTTGAGGAAATGGCAGGGAAGGCATTGGTCTTGTGTCAGGCCAGAGTTTTCCTTAATCTGAGACTTCTAAAGTAGAGCCTAGGGAACCCTGAAAGGAAGCCGAATGGACAATAAGCAGTCAAGCGATTATGTGTGTCTCAGGTGCAGCCTGGTTCTCCTGTCTCTTATATTTAAAAACGAGGCTCCGTTCCTGGAATTCAGTATTTCTAAGCTAAGTAGGAGAGATGGCACATGAAGCCTGTCTTAGGGTTTTACTGCTGTGAAGAGATACCACGACCAAGGCAACTCTTAGAAGGACAACATTTAATTGGGGCTGGCTTACAGGTTTAGAGGTTCAGTCCATTATCATCAAGGTGGGGGGCACGGCAGCATCCAGGTAGGTATGGTGCTGGAGGAGCTGAGAGTTCTACATCTTGCTCCAAAAGCAAACAGGAGAAGACTGGCTTCCAGGCAGCTAAGATGAGGGTTTTAAAGCCCATGCCTACAGTGACACACCTACTCCAACAAGGCCACACCTCTTAATAGTGCCACTCCTTGGGACAAGCATCACAGAGCCCTTTTCATTGTGTTTCAAAGTCTGAGTTTTGTGTGTTGATGAACTATACAGGCAGCAGACTCCCTGGACCATCCTGGTCCTGGCCTCCTGTTCCCTAGTGCCCCCATAGCACCTTTCCCTCTCACGACTGTCAAAAAGGAGTAGTGGGACATACCACCCTGAGAATCTCTTATAAGCATCACTTGTCAATGAAAAAGCCGATGGCCAATGAGCTGAGGCAGGAAATAGGAGGTGGGACACTGGCAGGAAGAGAGAGGATTCTGGGAAATGAAGTATAAGAGAGAGAGATTCACTCAGGAACACGGGGAGAGGGACATAAACCAGCAGAGAGCTGAACTTGGGATAGAATAGAGAAGAGACTAAGGAGAGATTCGAGGGAGACACTGAGGAGACACAAAGAGAGGAGACTCGAAGAAAGAAGCAGGCCGGACTGAAGGAGAAGTAACTAACCAAGTGGTAGACATAGAATAGTTTGAACAGGTTAAATAAGTTATGAGCTAGTCAGGGAAAGTAAGCCAAGGCTTATGAGCTAGGCATTTAATAATATATAATTACTCTCAGAGTCATCATTCCGGGAGCAGGAGCTGGGAGGAAAAATGGACTTTAGTTTTTTTTTTTTACACCACCCCACATTAAGAAATAGAGACCCCAAACTATGCTCTTCAAGGGGACCCAGGATCACTCCAGCATGTTGGGGAAACAGGACCTCAGGGAGAGGGAAGGGTCTGTATAACCACTCAGTAAGGACCATGTTCATCTCTTGATGTGACCTGCCAGTTTTTTAGGTGGAAAAAAGTAGAAGAAATCTAACCCAAGCCCCACCTCCCGCCCCCATGTCTGAATAACACAGGTTTGTTGTGAAAACTCAGGGCCATGACTGATTTTCTGCATTTTTGAATCTGAGAGTGGAAACTACTGACCAGTCCAGAATTCTCCATCTGAGGCTCCCTGGGGATTGGAATGTTTTTTGTCCAGCCAAGGACTCCTGGAAATCCCCTTCCACCAGAAATCTTAAGTATCTTCCAATTTTGGAGTGTTAAATGTTCTTGCTTGCTTCTACCTGGCTGTGTGATTCCACAGTGAACCCAATAGCCATAGTTTTTGCTTTGGAAAAACAATGTCCCTAAAGAGTCAAGAGGACTTTAAATGGTAAAACTCTCTTACCTCTCTCTCTCTCTCTCTCTCTCTCTCTCTCTCTCTCTCTCTCTCACACACACACACACACACACACACACACACACAAACACAGGGTTTTGGGGGCTGGCGGATGGTGGGAAGACAGCTTAGTCCATAAAATGTTTCTCAGTTTGAGCCCCAGGACTGATGTAAAAAATAGGACAGGTTTGGTGGCCAATGCTTGTAATTCTAGTGCTTGGGAATGAGAGGGAGGCACACCCCTGGGGCTCACTGCCAGCCAGCATATCCTGTTTGGTAAGTTTCAGGCAATGAGAGACCCTTCCTTTCAAGAAGCAAGGTGGGTAGTACTGCAGGGACATAGGAGAGGTTGAGCTCTGGTCTACACATGCATGCATATGCACACATATGTCCACACACAGAGACAGACAGACAGATACATAGACATGCAGAGACAGACACATGCACACACAGACAGAGACAAAGAGACATAGAGACAGATGGAGAGAAAGGGGAGAGGAGAGAGGGAGGAAGGAAGAGAATAACAGGGAAAGGGAGAAGGGGAGGGGGAGGAGAGGGGGAGAAGAAGGGGAGAGAAAGGGGGAGGGAAGGAGAGAGTGAGGGGGAGGGAGAAGGATATCTTTTGGGTCAAGAGCCAAACTTCCAGACCAAGCTGTGAGCAGGGAGAACATTTACTTCCCTGTAGGAGGGGTAGGAAGAGGGACCCAGAAACAATGCATGGTTGAGGAGTGGGGAAGAGTAGCAGGAGTGTTGGGATATGAAGGGTCATGGGGTCATGTGGGAGAAGTAAGGCAAGTGCTCTTGAACCCCATGCCTTGCCCAGAGAGCAGAGTGTGGATCCCAGAGTGGGCTGGGATGACAGAGAGGAAGGATGTACAATCCAGGAACGGAGGTCCAGCTTTGTCCTTGCATCTTTCAGCAGACAGCCCGGCACAGCCTAACATGTTCTCACTGGGGCTGAATGTTTCCCCTCAAGATTTAGCCTTTGAAAACCTACCTAAGGTGATAGTACGTGAAGGTGGGGACTTTTGGAGGTGATTATGTCAGGAGTGTAGAGCCCTCGTGAAGAGGATCAGGACCCAATGCCAGGCTTAGGAAAGGGCTGTGCTAATGTCCTGATCTTGGTCTCCCCAGTTTCCAGAAGTGTGAGCAATAAGCGTATGCCATTTACAAGTGATCCAGGCTAAGGTATTATGCCAGAGCACCATGGTGGGGCTAAAACACCCAGATATCAGGCTAGCTCTGCTATTTGTTAAATCCCAAACTAACCTCCCATCTTGCCATCTCTAAATTCTTTTCCTGGGTTAATATTTCATCTTCCTGAGAGTTCTTATTTTTTTTTAATATTTATTTTTGCTTTTTAAAAAACATATGCATATGTTTGTATGTGCACACATGAGCACAGGTACCCTCAGAGTCCAGAAGAGGGTATTGGGTCCTCCGGAATTGGAGTTACAGGCAGTTATGAGCTATCTAATGTAGGTGTTGGGGTCTGAACTTGGATCTTCTGCAAGAACAACCTGTACTTTTTTGTCTTTGTTTTTTTGAGACAGGGCTTCTCTGTGCAGCTCTGGCTGTCCTTGAACTTGCTCTGTAGGCCAGGCTGGCCTTGAACTTAGAGGTCCATCTATCTCTGCCTCCTGAATGTTGGGATTAAAGGCGTGTACCGCTATGCCCAGCTATGCAGTATGCATTTTTAACCAGATTTGACATTGTTTTAGTTTTAAAATCATATCTGTCTCTGTGTGTTATCAAGAAAGTACAAAGGAAGAGGTCTGGTTCCATTCCAGTTCTTAATGCCCAGTACACAGGAGGTACTAAAGAAACACTTACGGAGAGTCTGCATAAATAAATGAATGTTCTCTTATAGCTCCACCCAACCTTCCCCAAATAAAGAACATTTATGTTTGCTGCCACTACTCATGGTGCACCCTGATAGCCTGGCTCTGGGCATAGGCCACTGAAGACATGAGGGCCAAGACGGGCACTGAGCTACTGGAGGGCTAACAGCAGATGCTACCCCTGAAGTCCAGGCCTAGAAAGACAGCCTGGCCTCTCTGTGGGTGGGTATCTCAGCTTATGGTTGGCCACATTCAGACCTTCTAATAGGTCTGGAGAGGAATGTGGCGCCTGGGCGACGTGCCTGGAGTGTGGATGGAATTTATTGCACCCAAGGCTTCCTGAGTTTTAAGGTCTTGAATAGCGGCTCACATACTTTTGTGGGGGTAGATATGAAAAACACCCAAATCAAAACCTACAGGAAACAAACTGGGGAGAGCTGGAGGCAGAGCCCGAAATGCAAAAAACACACAGGCCAGAGCCTGGGCAAGCAGAGCAGGGAGAAGGGGCAAGCCAATCCAGGGCCTTCTAGAGAAACCAGAGCCTAGAACATTCCATTCCAACTTCAGAATAGGAGCTGCCTCACTGGTGCCAGGGCAGGTAAAATGTAAGGGAAATATAGGATGGAAAAGGTGGTCTACGGCCATACCACCCTGAACGCGCCCGATCTCGTCTGATCTCGGAAAAGGTGTAAGGCTTGGCTCAGCTACCCGGACACTTGCCACAGATGCTGTATGTGTTTCCTGCTTTCTGTATAGCAACTGCTCTCAACCTGTGAGGTATGACGACCACAGGGTCACAAATCAGATATTTACATTATGGTTCATAATAGTAGCAAAATTAAAGTTATGAAGTAGCAACAAAATAATTTTATGGTTGGGGTCACCACACCATGAGGAACAGGATTAAAGGGTCACAGCGTTAGGAAGTTTGGGAACCACTGGCATAGAGGCTTCTGTTCCTTTAAAGGGAGGGGTTTAAAAAGGGAGCCTCCATTCAGCAGAACCAGCTAGGTTCTCCCACTGTCAGCTGTGTTTTTCCGCAAACTGCCATAAGAGACTAGGATGGCTGTTGAGAGCGGTTAACTGCACAGCGTTATACAGCTGTACCCGGCAGCCTCTTCTGTCCTGTTCTTAGACATCATCTGCACTCTCTTTAAAGATCATTGAGTCTTAAACCGGGGTACTTCCGAGAATCCCTCTGGGTAACTGGGGTAGCAGAGTTAACATCCACACTCTGCAGCATTCATAGCTGTTTGAGTTGGCCCATCTTTACTGAACTCAGAATTTCCTCTGACACAGAGTGAAAAAGTCTGTTTCCCAACCCTGGCTGCCTCCAGATCCCAAACGTGCCTTCTACCTGCTGACCCTTCTTATAAGGCCAACAGGTGGCAGAAACTCTTGCCAGGGGTCCTGGGCTTCCCTTAAAGGCATCCTGTCAAGGAAGTTACGATGTAGTGTAGAACAGGACTGAGGTGACAGTCATGGAGGGCAGGACCCCCAGCAACTCTGGCCCCCCAAGCCACCACTCAAGGGGCTTCACACAGACACAGGCTCTTCTTGGTCCTGCAGTGTCCAGGCAGTCCTATTAATAGCTCAGCTACAAGCCCAGCCTTCTTCAGAGTTTCCATTTCACTTGCACCAGATCTGGCTGTCCCTGTGGGGACAGCTTCCTTGCAAAACAAACAGCAGAATCAATATTTCTTTTACTAGGGGAGGTGTAGGGTCTTTGGACTACAGGCCAGGCCTTTTTTTTTTTTTAACCTTCTCCTGGCCCAGACCTGAGCCTGGGAAGGAGAACCAAAGGCCACCAGTACACAAGCTTTCTACCTCAATTCAGCATTTGATTATACTTAATTTAGCACATATTTACTGCAATCCTTCAATGTTTCAAAGCCAGCAAGGCCAGGAGAGGACAAGGATGACTAAGACCCACCTTGAGTCTGGGAGTTCACATGTAACCAGGAGGTGGACACCAGGAGACAGAGCCATAGACTAACTGCCACAGAGTACATGGAAGTGGGCAGTTAGGATATGGCTGGAGATCCAGAGCCTGCAGTACCTGTCTCTAGGCACAGCCTTCTCCTTCTGCATGCCTACCCAGGGCATTCTTAGTGAGCCAGGTTCCCTGGAGGTGGGAGGTGGGTGGTGTGTTCCATGCTGTATGTGTGTGTGTGTTGGGGGGGGGTAAGGTTTATGATCTCTCTGTCTCTGACAGTGGGGCCTGGACAAGCCCTGGATATAAACCTCAGTGCATAAAAGGTCCTGGGGGAGCAGATTAAAGATACAAATCTTGGCCATAGCCCCGGAGATGCAGAATCAATAAAGGTTGGTATGTCTGAGGGTCTGCCTATGAGATGAACCCCTCAGAGGCCTGGGAGTCCTTGGATCACAGGCTGGGAGGTACAGTGCTCAACTGGGACATCTGGGGCAGAAATCTGGGGACAAGCTGAGAGAACCACTATTTCTGTGTGAAGAGAAAGCCACACGCAGGACAACAGATTGCCTTGTCAGTGGAGTGCATGGCTCCAATGCCTAAGTGCCCCACAGGATGCCCACAAGACCCCAAGTGGGTGGGTATCCCAGCGGAGCAGGAGGGACAAGTAGAGGCCACTGTGGTACTGAAGCCTGTCACCAACTGTGCCAGGTGCTTTCCCCTCGGATAAAGAGGGGAAACACACTAATCTCATTTGGCTTTTTGCTAAGTCAGTGTCTCTGGACTTTGTGCCTGACTAGTATAGAGACTGTGACAGGAAGATGGGGGACATTCTGGCACTGGGGTTCTGTGTTCAGGATGTCAAGGCACTCTTAGGGGTGGGAGTCCAATTGTAAGAGATCTCTGTGATACTGATAGACTGCATGGGCCACTACAGGATATGTTGGACAGGCATGGTTGAGGTGCAGGGGGCAGGTCAGGAGCCACTCTAGAAAACAAATCCAGAAAAAAAGCCTGCTAGAAACCACCTGAGGTGGGGAGGGGGGCAGAGTCCCAGGGGTTATGAAGGGTATGAGTACGCATGCATGCGTGTGTGTGTGTGTGTGTGTGTGTGTGTGTGTGTGGTGTGTATAGCATACAGGCTGTTCCATCCCGAGCCCCTAAATTATCAGTCAATAAAAACAAAGCCACTTTCCCTGCCCACGTGCCAGGATTCAGGAAGAGCAGCGCTGGGGAGGACCACACAGGCTTTCAGACCCTGGACACGGAAGAGCTTAGCCGGCATGTTTTAGGATAATAAAGGAAGCTAATGGTGAATGTTTCCTTCCCCCAGAGCTCCGATTAAACTCTGGAATATGGGGGACACGTAGGCTGCCGAGGACACGGCGCAGTTAGAATTCTGCCAGCAAACAGTCTAAAATATTCATGAAACATGGGACTGGTCCTGACGGTTAACATTGCGACTGGTTCCCTCCAATGGAGTGACAAATGGGCACCAAGCACTGTCATCTGTCCCTTTGATCTTTCCAGGTCCCACCAGGGAGCAGAGGGTAGATGGGGGTGGAGGCAGGGAGGCTGTGGGAGAGGGAGAGGTCTTCATGCTTCTGTCTCCTTATAAGAGAGTGAGAGGAGGAGGGATTTCTTCAGACCATGAGGTAGAGTCATGGATCCTTCCAGTCTGCCCCCCCATCAGTGATTAGTGGCCCCACCCACACACACACCACACAGTAACCTTTATGAACACAGCATTGTTATATACACAAATCTCTCCAAACTGCAGAGCAGGAGAAGGAAAATGTCTTAGGAAAAAAAAAAGAGCAAATTGGCCTTTGAGAAAGAAGGAAGCGACTGGCTCCTGACGGCTTGGGTTAGGAGCACCATTGGAGAGTCTCAGCACGCTGAGAGGGAAGCACCATGCAAAACTGCTGCCGTTTAACAGGGCGGCTAATTAAAAGGAGTAACATGAAAGGCCTTTTCTTTCTGAGTCTGAGTTTTACATCTTTCTGTGCAGGGAATCAAACATGTGACAACATGAGGACAAGGAGTTACATCCCCAAATAATGAGAAGTGGCAGAGCAGCCACCAAATTAGTGGTCCAGTGTCCTTCTGTCCAGTGGATGTGGCCTAGGTTCATTGTTGCAGGGGTGGCTTTAGGGACTGGGGTCACAGGGAGGAAGGAGAGGGTGGAGTTTAGACTAAATGTATTACCATGTGTGCTAAGAGAGAGAGAGAGAGAGAGTGAGACGTTCCTTCTGGCCAAGTGGCTGGAGGGCACTGAGAGGAGCAAATGCACCAAGCACAAGATAGTATTCCCCCTTATCATATTGGCTAAGTGAATATTTTCTGAGGTCAGTCCATGATCCTTTGTGTGTGTGTGTGCACATTCATGTGTATGAGCACACGCGCGCACACTTGTATATGTGTATGGACAATCTTTGGAGGGGTTTCTTGGAACACTTTTTTTTTTTTTTTGAGACAGGTTCTCTGATTAGTTGAGGTTGGTCAATTAGACTAATAGGCTAATTAGCCAGGTAGCCCCAAGAGTCTCCTGTCTCTGTTACTGGTAGTTCAGGCAGATGCATCACCATGAATTCTGGGGATCAAACTCAGGTACTCGTGCATGTGGGGTAACCACTGAGCTGTCCCCCAGGCCCACATAATGCTTTTTGACAGCAACAACCCTTTCAATGAGGTAGCATCAGGGGAAGGGCTGCACTCTGGGGACAGAGTTTCCTTTTCAGGGGAGGGGATAGAGATCATTCGGAACGAGACAGCAGTAATGGTCGCATAATCATGTGAGAGTTCTAAACATGCTGAATTATTTGACGTGTAGTTTAGCATAACTGAAAATAAACCCGAGGCTTCCTGAGGTCGCTGTCTGTGACTGTCCTCCTTAACAGTCACTTCATGAGTTCTTCCAGCAACCCCCAAGTGTTGTTAGGGGATGGGGAGTGTCCCTAGAAAGGTCAGTTGTCCCCATCCAGTGCCCCAAAGTTCTGTCTCTTAGCTGGCCAAAAGGTTGAAGAAGCCTATGGGGAGTCACATGTCAGCCATTGCCCCCGAAGGCCACCAGGCATGGCTCTCAGCCACATATCTCAAGCTCTGCTTGGTCTAATTTTAAACTCTTTCCCATGGCAAAGACGCTCCGCCTCCCGAGCAGGGGCTGCGATTGCTCAGAAGTTCATTTCTAGGAGGGTGGCTGGTGGCTTGGCATTGTCTCCTTCTTGTCACCCCTGAAGCCTCCCAAATGCCACCCACCCCCCTAACATTTCACTCCCTCTTACATATGGGCCCCTCCCCTTGGCGAGGGAGTTCACTAAGCCAAAAATCTGGGCAGGCTGGCAGGGGTGGGGTAAGGAGTGAGAAGCTGGGGAGAAGAAAGGGAGGGATGGAGGAGAGAGCAGCAGAGGCTAGATCCTTCCCTTGGGTTTGAACTTAGCCATCTCCTCTCACCCCTGGCCTTGAACTCCTTTGAGCCGCCCCCTTCCTGTGACTATGCAAATGTTTAGCTCCACCTTCGTGCAGCCAGCCGCCAGCAGCCAGCAATCCATCTGTTAACACACTGGCCAGACTGGGGCCTGGTGGCATCGAAGTGACCCAGAAGTAGGTCTAATCCTCTCTTCTAAATGTGCTTAATACCATCGATAATCTTGTCACATAAATCTCCTGGTTAGCAGTGAGCTGCAGCTATCACCACTAGACTCCAAGAATCTTTCAGGAAGGGATTCTGCTTCCTGCCATCTATCTCCTTTCTTACGCCCATCTCAGCTGCCATGTTGTCCAGCGCTTGGGAGAACCGCCCTGACCTTTCCGGGCTCCTTTCCCAGAGCAGCTGCTTGCTGATTAGGCCGACTAAGCCCAGTTATTCCCTCATTCCTGAGCTTTGCTGAGGGCCTGCTCGGCATCTTTGGCACATGTATGTTCCTGTCATGGTCATGTCCTTTGTTGAGTCTGGTACCAGACTTAATTGCATTGTCTCAAAGGTTGGAAATAACTTTTTTGGCGGTGGTGGTGGTATGTATGTGTTGGATATGTGTGTTGTTGTGTGCATATGTTTTGGGGTATATAGTGACGTGTGTGTGTGTGTGTATGTGTGTATGTGTGTGTGTGTGTGTGTGGTGTGTGTGCACAGGACTGTACACGTATGTACCCAGAGGCACATATATGTGTAAGCATGTGTGTGTATGTCAGAGGACAACTTCAGGTAGTCTTTCTCAAGCACTGCCTGCCTTGGTTTTGGAGACAGAAGATCTCACTGACTTGGACTTGTCAAGTAGGTGAAGGTAGCTGGTCCCTGAGCCCCAGGGATTGTTCTTCCTGCTTCTTTATCTCTGGTGCTTAGGATCATAGGTGTGTGCCACTATGTCCTTTTTTATTTAAATGTGGGTTCTGGGGACCTAACTCAAGTCCACACCCTTGCAAGGCAAATTGACTGACCCACGCTCCCAGTCTACTTTCTAGACAAAATGTCTTTTCTCACGTTCTTATCTATCCTCTAACCCCAGTAACTCCTCTGGCCTCTGCGCCCACAGTACATTGAAAGCTTTGCTTCAGTTTGGTCAGCTTGGAATGAACAATGTCGCAAAGACTTGGACAAAATTCACTGTCCATATCGTCCCCCAAAGAAACTCTAGTTATTACATTACTTCCAGTACTTAAGTTATTAGTGTGAACACCAAGAAGCATCAATGCTATGCAAATGCAGGCCTCCTTATATCCAGGCTTCTGCATTCTAACCCCTAGTGGGCAAAGCAGGTGTGTGTGCGTGTGATGCCTCCCTTCAGGGCACTGTGCACAGCTCTGCTGGCTATTCCTGAGTGACTAAAGAACAAATACCCTTTTGAGTGGCGATGATGGCTGCCCTACTACGGCACTGGGTTCAGCAGCAGCTGGGTAAACAAGTCAATTGCAGTCTAATTCCATGCCCAGACTTCAGGGCCACTGGGTAAAGCCGCCTCACAGATGCTAGGGGTCGGCAGAAGTCTGTTTGGGATCCCACATCTTCTGCCACAGGCCGTAAGCCTTGGCTGACATTTGGGTCCAGTTTCCTCTAGGCAGGTACATGGGTGTGCCAAGGCCTTCGGCACCACAGAGGACTCACTCTGAATCATGGACATACTTCCTGTGGTAACTGTGCAGTGAGCAGCTGGAAACAGCCTACTCAGGGACAAGCTCTAATGGGAAGAGTGTCACATCCACAGAATCAACACACACACACACACACACACACACACACACACACACACACACACACTTCATTCCATGATATAGAGAAGCAGAGATGGTGACACAGAATGTCCTTGAGAATGACCATGGTAACAAGAGGAGAATGGTGACTATTTGGAGCTTTTGTTTGGCCTGTGTGGCGCTTGATTTCAAGACCTTCCTTGGTGGCTCTCCCAATCTGAATGGGCATCAGAGACTAGCCATGTTCATTTTTCTTTCTCTGACACAGCAAGAAATTTCACTGGCAGCTTGCTGTAAACGGAGGCCGTGATGAAGTCTCACCCTTGACTCCTGACTCCATACCCTTTTGCAGACTCTGTACACATGGAGGTGGCGTACAAGCCCTCGGCATTTTCTGAGGGCCACTGCTGTGGGTAGCGAGGGGTATGTGCTAGTGGGGCAGATTTCTGTTTTAACTGCCCTATGGAAGGCTGCCAAACTGCAGTCCATATGTTCCAGGAAGCAGGCACGCAGTCTATAGGAAGCCAGTGAAAACATTCTACGTGGAGAGAAAGGTTGAAGGTGTTTCCTTTCCACACAGCAGTAGGCAGGCCTGTGGGTCATCTGCTCTGAGCTTGAACTTGTGTCCCCACTCAGGAGGACCATGGGCAATGAAGGACCACAGGATGGATACCTCAAAGAGCAGAGGTTCGTTTTCTTATGGCTTTGGGACCAGAAGTACAAAGTCAAGGAGTAGGCTAGGCTAGATTCCTAGAAGAATGCTTTCCTTCTATTGGCTTCTAGCACCTCCAGAAGTTCCTGGACTTTTGATGGCCCCACTCCAACCTTTGCCTATGGCTTTCCGTGACATCTTCCATTAGCTAATACATCAACCCACTTGTATTTTTTTTAGAAAGCCTATCCTTCCATTAGACCATACCCCAGCTCTAGCAGAAATAACTGAAATCCCCCCCTTGGTAAGGGACGGGCCCGCCGGGGGGGGGTGAGGGGGGAGAGGGGAGGGAGAGTCCTTCTGGCTTTCAAAGCTAAGAGGAAGATGGGCCTGACCACTGAGCCAGGTAAGCAGAGTAGATGCACTAAGGTCACGGCTAACAGAACCTAGGTGGATGAAACTTGAGGGGATAATACTACAATGTGGCCATTTACTATACGGAGAGTTCCCACACTCTGCTTTGTCATTCATTCAAATACTAGAGAGAAGAAAGAGTCAAATCTTTGGAAGGGGTCCATCCTAAGATACAGCTCGGTTCTACATCTGAGTGAGATTGGGCACTGAGAAAACCTCAGCAAACTCACAGGTGAGGTGGAGACAGATGTAACATGAGTGTAGACCTCCCTCCATTGGCATCTGGCATTCTGAGAAGGTTCCCATATTGGGAAACAACCCAGGCAGCTGACAGAGCTATTGCTAGCCCACCAAACCTTCCACTCCGATCCCTGAACTGTAAAAACCTTGGGCCCTCTCACCTACTCTTAGCACAGTGCTGGAGCTTAGAAATGTTAAATAACAATAATAATAATAACACATCTGAGTGTGACGCTTTAATAGCCAATCCATCACTTTCCTACTTTATTTCGGAGACTTTAAGAATGGTGCCCTTCCTGCACAAAACATCAGGGTGCATTTATATTAAAAAATGAAACTAATTAAAATGTTTGAAAACCATAAACCACCCCACCATAAAACAGCAGCAGCCCTATTTTTCCAGTCTAAAAAGATTTTTCTTCCTCATTTTGTGGTCTGCTTGGATAACAAACTCCTGGAGTGGGAAGGCTGGAGGAGGCAGAAGAGGCAGAATCGTTCCTGGGTGAGGCCACTGGTGAACGCTGGCTCTAAGGAACGGCACCGTAGTTGTGTATGTGTATCCCCACTGTGTGAAGTGTTTCCTTGTTACAAATGAAGTCATTCTCTAGTATTAAAGATAATGTCATACAAGCCCCACGCAAACAGCAAACAGGTCAGTTATGAGAACCCGTTAAGTGATGTAAATATGAAGGTTGGTTGATATCAAATATATATATATCTCACTACCAGCACTACTTTTTGCTTGGCATTTCTTGAATATACCTGAACTTCCTGAGAGGTAGTGTTTTGCTGTTCTCAGTTTTGAGATGAGCAAGATAAAGCCACAGGGTGGTGAAACACCTAACCAATGGCAGGAACCCCAGGCTGCCTGACCTAATGGCCTATGTTCTTCTTGGCATATGCTATGCCTCACACTTGTCTGTTGGACACATTACAGCTCACCTGTACCAAGAACTGATGTATACAACTGATACCCAGCTGGGACTCTGTGTGTGTGTGTGTGTATGTGCATGCACCTGTGCAGAGGTGAGAGACAAGGCTTGGGGATGTTAGCACAAATATAATAATTGGGATATAAAGAAGATTGATGAAAGATAGGAAGCTGGGAGACTCTCTCTGTCCCTCTGGTGAGATGCACTGGGGACCTGAGTTATGCAGCAGGAGGAAAAACTGGATGGACGAAAGACTGTTGAAATAGTGGAAGGTTGTCCTTTCATAGTGGATGGGCAGTAGTGAGGATGGAGAGGGAGGGGGAGGAGTCAAGGTGAGATGCCTTCCAGATTACATAGCCAGGTGGGTAGCAGGCCTGGTCCCTGAGCCAGGCACATAGTGGGAAACCTTAGGTGTAGGGTGAGACACAGAGCTGGACTCTGGGCATTTTATCTTGGATGGGATTCAGGGAAAATAATTTAAAACTAGAATCATGGGATCTGAGAGACTTATTCTGAGTTCAAACCTCATGTCCCATGTCTTATAAGCTACAACACTGAACAGACACCCAGGCTTTCTGAGGCTTGGTTTTCCAGTGTTAATGAGGGCACTTACCACATGGATTGTTGTAAGATCTCAGATAAAAATGTGTAAAGTTCTCCTCATAGTACCTGTCTTGGTAAATGCTTTTACATAACAAGATAGAAGAAAAGAAGAACACACTACTATAATCACAACCACTAACACAGAAGACGGGTCGGAACTCAGGATTACTGAGGACACAGGTTCTGGATTTGAGATGTAGGGAGAGAGTGGGTGATATCTCATTTCATGGGAGCATAGCAGCTGCTTCAAAAAAATGCTTTAGATTGGGATTCCTTTAGTCAGGGAGGTGGTATGTGCATTTTAGTATGGATTTGACTTGTCTGTAGAAAATTGGCTGCCACCACCATGATGTCACAGGGAGAACAAGAGGCAGCCATGGAGCTGCTCAGAAATGAGACCACCACTGAGGAAAGGCTGAATAGGATTTCAGAAGTGCATAGCTATTTTTGTGTGTGTGTGCGTGTGTGTGAGTCTAATGGATTTCCATGACTACACCTTCTACCTACAATTCAACGTGATCATTCAACACATATTTACTGGGCACATAACAGGCAAGTGTGAGGTATGAGCAATTCAAAAAACCTAGTAAGACAAGGTCTTTTGTCTCAAGGACCTACATTCTGAGAAGAGACAGATGAGTAGAGAGGAGAAGGTCGCACAAAGCAGGCCATGGTCAAAATACCGGAGTAGAGAGTGCATCTTAGACACCATTGTCACAGCTTTAAATTATGTAAGAACCCCTGCAACTCAACGGGATTGATGGGACCGTGGTCTCATTTTATAGAGGAGAGGAAACCGAGGAGCTGAGAGAGGAAATTAACAGGCTAAAGTCACACATCGAGGACACAGAATGAGGATTCAAACTTGGGTCATCTGTTTGGTCAGGGCTGCTAACCCATCACTATGTAGACAGAGGTGTGCTAATTACGTTTACAACTGGCTTGCAATTGGTATCCCCACCGGGACTGGCTGATGTGGTGGGCTAACCAACTGATCCTTTCACACTGTGTGTACAGATAACTTGTTGGACCTGACTGCCTTCCAGATATCAGCTTCCTTTCCTGTTCTGCCTCCTCCTCCTCCTCCTCCTCCTCTGCCTGCTCTTCCTTTTATTGTTTCTTTTGTAGCCCTCAGACACATCATCAGACAGAAGTCAAACGAGAAATTGTGGAACAACCAACATGACAGGGTGGAAATGTGACATTTACCAGTGCCCTGCTGTTTCAGAGTAGATCCAGGATCTCTTGGAGTCCCTGGATGAGGATGTCAATCATAGAGTATATTCTGAACAGTCAAAACCAAAGACTGTGATGGGCACATACCCGTGACTCCATCTCCTAATCTCCACTCAGGTTGTCCATGGGACACTTCTGCTCCAAGCCAAGTTCTTGGAGCAGATAATAAATGATAGAATCTGGCTCCATCCAGGGAGCTAGGCATATCTTTTATGGAGTCATGTGGTATCTTTTATGGAGCCCAAGCTAAACCTGAGGATCCCAGTGGAGCATCCTAAAAAACTCCAGGCCACCTTTCAGTCAGAGCCTGTGGGATCATAGCACACAGACACAGACAACAGTGGTTTAGCAGGCTGGGATAGCAGGGATGGAGAGCAACACCCCGAGAGGGTGTTGGCCAGCCAGAGTCCATCCACCAGGGATGAAGAAGCTGCTGGTATATGATTGATAGCCTGCTTGTGGGTTTGTTGGATCTCAAGTCTTTGTAACTCAGGAGCCCAGAGGTGGGCATGCAGTGGAGAGGCAGCTGCTAACTCTGTGACGCTCCCAGAGCCCACCTGGATGCCAGCCGTGAAAGTAATGTTGTTCTAGGATGGGAGACAAGGGACATGGGATATCTGGACTTGGGAAGATTTGGCAAGAGAAACACATAGTCTAGTGTTGGATGTGGCAGTTACTAATTTCTGCTGGGAGGAAGCAAAACGCTCATTTTGCAGAGCCTGCAGACCTGCCAGGTGCACATCTTCCCTGCAGGACTGTCAGATCAACAGACTTTGTCAGCCTGGTGGGGGAAACTGCTGGGGTCTCAAAAATGGATCATCCCGAATTTCGAACACCGGTTAACTTCCTCAATTATTTACAAGGAACACGATGCGCCGTAATGAAGTCTAATCACAATGTGCTTTAATGCCTCTATAATACAATATTCTCAACATTCTCCCCTAATCTTAGCAGATGACAAGTTGCCACTATTGAATTCCCATTAATATGAATTACGGGTGCAATATATTTTGCCCAATATAATTTCCTCAGCCTAATATTTTGAGGGAATGAAAAGCACACCCTTCAGCTTATTTCTGATGGAGGAGGTGATGATGGGGCAGGAAGTTGGTTCCTTTGTCAGGTTAGGTATTCCTGGCTGGGTGTGGAGATATGCATGCTGTGTAGAAGGCAAGATTCTAGTACCTGGATATTGTCTCTTCCCTCCTCCATTCCCTCTTCTCATCATCAGGACAGCAAGATTCTACCCTAAGCAGAGCAGTTCTTATATCTCAACCTCAAATGCAGGACTCAGATATGGAAATCTTAGGTGTCCCCTTGCTGACCATGTAACCCTGGATATTAAGTGATGTCCCAGAGATTATATAAGAACAATTATGGTACTGACCTCATATAGTTGTGAGGACACAGCAACAAAAGGCAAACTCTCTGAGAACCGTGGCTAGCTCATAGCAAGCACTCAAACACCCGTGACAGAGAAGATGACAATGGAACAAACATGCGGGCAATTTTGGGACTTGGCTGCTTGGGTGACACTCTTAATTAGTTCCTAAGATGGTTTGGAAGAGCTTGGGGTCCATATGCTCACTGCCAGGGAGCCTCTGGAAGATGGTGAGGTTGTAGCCACCCCCACACACAGTACAGCTGAGGCCCTTGGCAGTGCTGGAGATACTGACCCTGAACACAGTTCTTTAGTCCTTGATGACTCCGGCATTCTTGCAAACACTCCTGATTCATGGCCTGGTTTCCCTACTGTGCCACTGTGAATGCGAGCCAAGCACCTCTTGGGGGCTATGGTTGGGGAAGAGCAAATGGGGGAGCTGAGATATTTTCTCCTCTGGACTATCACCTGCTGAGTCAGGGAGCTTCCTCATGGAGGACATCCTATCTGACAGTTGCCCAGGAAGCTCCCCCAGGCTAGGCCATCTTCAAGCCCACTCCTCAGGAGTGCTTCCCTATATTTCAAGCTACCAACTCATGGTGAAACCAAGCTACTGAAGCCCAGACGTATAACATCTGGCCAGCCAAGGTAACATCTTGGAGCAAAATATATACTGACACAGACACATAGACACACACTCACACATTCTCTTTCTTTCTCTCTCTTTCTCTCTCCTTCGCTCCCCCCCCCACCCCCAACACACTTCATAAGGCATCTGGTACCTGATCAGTGTCTAGGCTGCTGCATGTGAGTTGTGTATAAGGAAAAAGTGTAGCCTGATCAGGCAAGGTCTCTTCAGAGAACTGTAGCTGGCATCCAGGAGTATAGTTATGGGGCTGACCACAGAATCTCATCCACATTAGCCACATTTTGCTCTTCCCACATGTAGCCTTGCTTCAGACCACTGTGAAGCAGACCTGCTGTGATGAGCTTGGAGCTGAGCTTTTAGATGATGCCCTCAGTCCTGCAGGAAGATTGTCATCGAGCATTTACTCCTTTAGCTGCTCTTGCCATAGTTCCCTGTGTTATGCACTGGGCTTGGTCTCAGCCACTGAGAGGGACTGCCCGGGGATGTGTTTGTTCTCTTGAGTGATTGTGGGCAAGAAACATAGTTTGTTTCCTCTTTCAAGTAAAGGCAATGACAATGTTGAGGGTTAGAGTGGGGACTAAAGGGGAGGGTGTTGGAAAAGTTCTTGGAACAAGGCAACCATTGCATGAGGACCTTAACAAGACTGGTACATGTGCAAAGATGCATCAAGGGTGGGGATGACCCGGTAGGTAGAGAGCTTCCCACACAGAAATGAAGGCCTGTGTTTGGGATCCCCAGGACACATGTAAAGCGAGACAAGATGACAATACATCTATAATGTTAGTATTCCCGTGGTGAGATAGCACAGTCCCTGGAAGCTCACAGCACAGCTAGTCTGGTCTATGCCCCTGAGAACAACAGGCTACCATGGCTTAAGGTAGAAGGTAAGGACTGACACCCAAAATTGCCCTATGATCTCTATACATGTACGGTGGTATGTATAGGCACACACATACACACGAGTGCACACACACACTACAAATAGAAAGAGATTTACAAAGCTGCAGTGATCTGTGAACAAGTAGGAAACCATCAGAAAAAAAAAATGTAAATGTTTAAGGGAAAAGGTTATAATGCCAGGATCCTATGTGCTATGGGAGAAATGGAGAACCTAAAAAAAGAGAGATGCTTCGGTGGTATAAAATCCATACTGCTAACATCACCTCATCATCTGAATGCAGGTACACACCCTGAGACAAGCAGCTCACCAAGTGGGTCTGCCCTCTTTATCCTCATCACGAGCATCCCCAGAAACTACTCACTGTTTGGAAGATGGCTGTTCCACCACAGTCCTTTGATTAACAGATGGGTAAAGATGATGTAAAAAAATATCATCCTCCCTCATCGAAGAGTAGAGGCATATGAGTGAATAAATGCATGTAGAAATTCATTCATCCTGTTCTCAAGCAGGGACTGAGACCCTCTACATGCCGAGTTTCACCTGGAGCTTTTGCTTGGTAAAAAGACAGAGGACATGCATTATATAGCTATTCTAATAGTACCATAGCAACACCGTTAAGGGAATGAGAGAAACACTAGCAAATTTTTCCACCACTGATATGGTCATACTTAGGTTGCCAATTGTAGAAAGAATAAGAAATCTGGGCAGACAAGTGAATGGATTATGGTTCTAGGAAGAAGGGCTGGCAAATGCAAAGTCCCTGGGGTATGAGAGATCTGTATAGGGCCAAGGAATTGTAGAATTGTAGTCTGGTGTGTGTGTGTGCGTGTGTGTGCGTGTGCATGTGCGTGTGTGTGTTAAGAGAACAGCAAAACCATGGCATAGCCATTGACACTGTGGGAAGCATCTGGGAGTAAACTTCCTGCATGTAGCAGTAAGAACTTGTGGGTGGATAATAGGGAGAGAGTGCTCACAGTGGTTGCTGCAGCTGTCTTAGGGACCCAGGAGCCAGGTGAGGTCTGGGAGATGAAACTGCTAACTGTTCCTTATGAGTTACGCATGCCGCTACAACAGAGGTGGTTTCCATCTATTCATTTCTTAGCCTGTGCATACAAGAATCCCTGAGGCGTGCTGCACGGCACCATGGCTCTAGTGTCAGGTTTGGAATGCTCCTGCCATTTTCCCTTCCTGTGTGTTGGCTCCATCCTCAGGCTCATGGTAATAATGGCTACAGCAAGCCAAGATATCACATCCAGAAGCGACATGATCCAGAGGCAGGAGTTAATTTTTATTTTTCTTGAGACTCTTCCTTAGAGGCAAGAAAAGCTCTCCCAGAATCCCTCAGGATCTATTGGCCAGAATTGGGTCACATGACTCTTTCAGAACTCAATAATGGGCAGCAACAATGGGATCACATACCTACCTTGGAGTCACTGTTATCCCAGCTGGGGCTAGAATTTGTTGATCTGAGACCTAGGCATTAGAAGCTGAGCCAGAAGGAGTTCCATCAGGAAAGTAGAAGGAGAGGATAGATAACAGGCAGGTGACTAGCAACATCTGCCACAGACAAGGACCATGTCTTTTCAGGCCTAGAATTGTTTCTAGCTCTGCTCACCCTGAGCCTGCTACCATATCACCCCCAAGTCCTATCTCTTCTACTTGCCAGAGGGCCGCTTCTGACCTGAACCTAGGATTCTTTAAGTAGTAGGTCAAGAACTGAGATTATGCTCTGTGCCGGTCTGGTCCTTAGTCAGGCGAACCTCAAGCCCGAAGCTCTTCTAGACACAGATAACTATATAGAAGTCAGTGCTGTGGCCCAGGGCTAGATAGATACCCTGGGAACTCTGGTTACATCCTCTTGTCCAAAATGTTCACCTCGAGCATGGGAGGCACTGGCCTACCTTGCACAGACAATGGGAAACACATCTACCCTGTGCTCTGCCCACCACACAACCCCAGAACCAAAGAGGACACGAGTCAGGGGACAAGGTGTTTGAGTAACTCAAGACACTTGGAGCCTCAGGAGCAGATGTGGGTGGCCAGTAGGAGCAGTTTCCCAGAGGTGGGCAGTAGCCAGCGATTGCATTTTTGAGTCGGGACTCAGGGACAGTCTGGTTTCTGCCTCCCACATATGCATGTAACTTCAGCCCCAGCTACATAGTCTCCTCCTCATGGTGCCGAGGGCTATATAGTCTCTCTCCAACTACTTTCTCTAGGAAGCAGAGGAGGGGTGTGTGGTACATCCTGATGTCCTGCCCACATGCCTCGCCCAGTTCTTAAGGCTCCGTATTTACGAGAGGAAAATGAAGTTTTGACCCATGGATTCCAGAAAGGGGAAGTTACAACACAAGTCAACACACCATGTTTCCCTCACTGAAATGGGGAGGACTCTGTGGGGCCGGTAAGAAGAAATGACATCTAAGTATCAGAAGCCATCTTGGTATTTTTGTCCCTGGGTTATTTTTGTCCCTGCAGACAGCTCCGTGTAACAAATGGGCTGGGCTCTGAAAGTTCATTTGTGCTTTGGCTGTTTAGATTTTGCAACATAGTTTCCCTATGAAAAAAACCCAAGGTGACAAATGGTGATGAGACTTCCAGGTTAGTTCTCCAAAGCCCATTTGACCTGTAAGGTAGCTAGAATGCTGGCCTTGTACAGTGAGGAAAAAAAATGTTTAATTGCAACGTAATTAAATGAAACAGAAAAGCATGAGTGCTGAATAAGAAATCAACCTGTGGATCTTGAAGGATGCTGTTCCCAAAATCCTACTGGAAGAAGGGGCCCTGATGGGGGGAGGGGGGCGGGGTGGGAAGGAATGTATCAGATCTACTCTATCAGGGGAGAGTGGTATCAGGCTGTCTGAATCTGTGGCTGCTGAACATTTGTGTCACGTTGCGAGCTCGCTTTCCTGACTTCAGTCTCCTTTCAAAATCTCCCTGAAAGAATGTTTCCCTCTGTGAGTTTTCAGGGGGACAAGCCCGTGAAGGGCATCTCCTTTGGGTGGTTTTTATTTTAATTTAAAATCAGCAGGCTAGGAATGGAGGTACATGCCTGTTAATTCTTAGCTCTTGGGTGGCCGAGGCAAGCAAACTGCCATGACTTGGAGGCCAGACTGAACCCTGCAGTGAGACTCAGGCTGGCCTGGGTTTCAGAATGAGACCCTATCTCAACAAGCAAGCAAGCAAGCAAACAAACAAACAAACAAACAAAAATAAAGAAACCAACCAACAAAAATAGTAATAATATCACCCCCCTCCCCCAAAATGGTCTATGTCCTGGGGACAAAAGTATTCCCGTGACTTTGTCAAATAGGGCCTTCAGAATAAGGGGCAAAATCTTGGCCCAGCTGTGGGCTCTTGTGGTAAATGCTCCTTCAAGGTCTGTACCTTAGGAACCAAGGGGCCAGCCTGTTTCCCAGTAGCCTAGTCCTTTCTGTGTGTCTGAAACTTCTTCAGCAGTGTCCTGTGTAGACGGGATGTAACATTGGAATGTCTAAGCCCTGAGGGTGCTTGGTACTCTATCTTAGGCTAGGTGGTAGGAGTATTAAGTAGGTTCTAGCTCTCTGACTGGGGCACAAAAGCTAGAGGGCAGATAACCATACCTAAATAAATGTTCTGGGCAGTTGAGAGAGACATGGAAGTCTTCTGTGACAACCCTCCCCTCCACAAAATAACAGCCTAAACAGGAAGCTATCGAAGTGCATAGCTCTCACACTGAGGGCGTCTGGTGGGGGTGCAGGAGGGGAAGGACTCAGCTCTAATAAAGAGGGAAGTCACTGAGAGTTTGACCATACTTCAGTAAGTATATAGATAACACAAATTGGATTTCTTTTATTTTTAATTTTGGAGGAGGGGTTTGTCACATATGTAGTAGGGTGGACATGGAAGGATTTGGAAGTGAGTGTGATCAGGGTGTATGATGTGAAATTCCCAAAGAATCAATAAAAACATTATGTTAACAAAAAGATGTGCTGGGGACCTCGGTTACACCATGAAAGTGATCACAAGTCTAGTCATTCATGATGCCTGCTTCTCAAAACAGCAACATGATTCTGTAGTATCTCTCCCTCTTTCCTGGACTCTGGCTTTGACTAATGGGGTTTTAGCTCCAAGCCAAGGCTAGAATAGCACCTTCACATTAGCCTTGCCTTCTTGATGCTTTTGAAACCCCAAACCACCCTGTGAATGAGGCTGAGCCAGACAGATGGAAGTCATGGAGAACCAGGTCCCTGGCCTGACCAGCCACTAGCCGTAGATGTGGAGGTAGGACAACTTTATCACTGGAACCCAGCTGAGCCAGCTGTGACTAAACCCTCAAAGTTGTCAGGAGATCAAGCCACACAGTCTAAAGGTCATTGTTATGCAGCAAAACTAACTTGTACGCCCGGCAGACTCCTGTCCATTGTGCCTCTGCTTTGTAAATTCCTCACTGCCTTTTGTCCTGAATTACAGTTTATCTCTTAGAAATGTGGTAAAACACGACATCTTCTTCTTTAGTCAAAAACTGAAGTTCAAACCACTCAGGTTTGCCCTCTCCAAAAGGCAGCCTTGAAATGGGTGTTTTGGAGAGGTGACATTTCTCATTTCTGTACATACCTTTGTGACTGACAGATGGGTTTTAAGTCGATGAAGCTACAATCCACAGCGTAAACGTGACTTAAGGTTCAGGCAGAAAGCACAGTACTAACATGCGCAAGCTGTCTCACAGTGTTTTATCTGACCTGATAATTTATCATGAGGGAAATCAAGACTACTTGGTGGATCAAGCCACGGCCTTGGGGCTGAAAATCACCCACAGTCGGGAGCTGCGCTATGAAAAGGGTTGGAATCACTCTCCCAAGCACACTGCTCTGTAGCCTTGATGTCTAACATGAATACAAGGGACGGACAGGAGACCTGAAAAGGCTTTTCCACCATCATTCCCGGATCCTAGAACCGCAAGATAGCAGGGGCTGTGAATTAGGCTTGATGGTTGCTTCCATGATATCCACGGGGACCCCAGGTCATACCCCCCAAGAGAAGCATTCCCTGGGAAGCTGATGTGTACCCCTGGGCAGACACATCCTTTATGAGTAGTTTCCAAGCCCAACAGCCTCCAGTGCTCATAAATGCCAAGCCCCAGGTGCTTGGTACTCTGAACACTGATTTCCCAGCCCCTCTAAGGGTTCCTCAGGCTTCCAACACAGGCTACTTTGTTGTTTCTTAGCCAGATTTATGTTCAAAGGCTGAGCTCCAAGGGGTGATGGGAATGTCTCAGCCTGAATGCCCCTGACCACAAGGAAAAAGAGGCCTCTCATACATTTATTTTTCAGGCATCTGTGAGGATTCTCCAGTTTATTCTTTCAGTAACAGAATTGCATTTTATGAAGCCGTCCCTTTCCTGTCAGGCAGGTTTGCTGAGAATAATTTAAATTTCATGCAGCAGCAACTGCAGGGGATTGGTGCCTCCTTTCCATTCGCACAAACAGGCCTGGCATGGAGCCATGCTTCCTCTTCGACAGTGCCCTCCCCTAGTGCCCAGATAGTGGGGGTGAAGAGGGTGGGGACATTGGGGGGGGGGTGTAGGAATGTGGTTCTGGCCCAGCTTCTCAGTTTCACCTCCTGCCACATCAGAGGGGGACAGGACAGCTCTTCAATCTCCAAGCGACAACCACCAGATGAGGAGCTTTTCAGACCCACTTGCTAGTTGCCTATATATGTGTGTGGGGTGGTATATACATGTTACGTGTCTGTGCAGATATAAAAAGGTCATACTTTGACATGAGGTGTCTTCCTCCATCATTCTTCACCTTGTTTTGTTGAGATGGATTTCCTCACTGAACCTACAGCTCGTTCATTTGGCTGGACAGGCTGGACAGTAAGCCCCAGGGATCTACCTGTTCTTGCCCACCTAACACCGGGGTCACAGGCACATGCTGTGTGCCTGGATTTTTCATGTGGGTGCCAGGGAAGCTCAGGTCCACAGTAGGCATTTTACCAACTGAACTGTCTTCCCAGCCCTAATTCGAACTTTGATTGAATGCTTACTCAGTGACACATATCCTTCTAGAGTTTGCTACGCATATTAATTTACATAACCCTTGTGTTAAAAGATACTATTATCATTTTCATTTTGTAGACACAGAAACTGAAGCCTCACTTACTAATGGCAGGATTCAATTCCAGCCTGTCTGATCCAGAGGCTCTTGCCAGCTGTGCAGAGAGAGGTGACGTAATCTTTGACTTAACATTCTCCCCTGCTATGACATGAGAAGCAAACGTGCCCATTTTCTAGCCTGAGATTCAGAATTGATGGTCACTAGGTGGACTGGCGATGGCAAAGCTGTTGTCATTCTCTTGCAATCAAGGTTTCCATGGTGAATGGATGCTGCTATGCAGCCTGGGGTGGAGAGAGCTGGCCCAGGCTGGTTCAGTCTGGGAAATTGGTAACATTGTATTTTCTCTGAGCTTTACTAGTCTTAGATGCAAAAATAGGGCAGGTCGTCTCCAAGAAACTTCCCTTCGGCTCTGGCGACTCATGCCCTGAAAGTTAGAGAGCAGTGCCTATATGTTGGGGAGAGGGAAGGCATAGCCTGCTAGACCTTCCTGGTATTTCAGTAGCCCAGGAGTCCATGCTTACCCAACTGGCCTTTCATCAAAATATGCAGGGATTCTTTAGGCCATGGGCAACTGAAGACACAGAAAAGTCAAATCAGGCCTGAAGGTAGCCACGACAGAAAGAATTGTCATCATCTTGCTACCCAGTCTCTGGGAGCATAAATGTCTTTCCATACAAGAGCCCAGAGCCTCAGTCCTGGCTGAGCAGAGGCACACCCTAGCACTGGACCTGTGGCATAGAGAGTGTCAGGGTGCCCTGAGTACCAGAGCTTGGAATATTCAACCTGCTTCTTGTCTGACAAAAAAAAGGATGTTCCCAAAGGCCTGAGAGCTGTCCCTTGTCTCTGAGTCAGCATGCTTGGGTTCCTAGGGGTGGTCCTGGCCCCTGAGTAGTGGCTCTGGTACTCTACACCCAGAGTCAGGTCAGTGACTTCCAGCAGCCCACACATACTTGGGGCAGCAGGAATTCAGTCCCGTTCTGATTGTATCGGTGCTCCCCCTTTCCCTTGCCTTCTGGGATGGTGGGGTCTATATTTCCTTTGAAGAAAGAGCCCTCTGGCTGGGCTGATAAAAGGCTTTCACATCCTCTACCTTGGTTACCTGTTTGCCAGTTATGCTGATTCAGTTTCAGGTTGGGATTAAGAAGCTGCCCTCTTCCATAGCCTCTTCGCTTTCTTCTCCCCTCCCTGCTCCAGTCTTACTTCCGGGTCACTTAAAATCCCAAACACTCAAAGAATTTCCTTCCCCACCTGCTCAGGGCTCCAGCTTTTGTGGTTCATCTGAAGACATCCCTCCACTGCCTTTTTTTCTGGGTGATAGTGAAGTAAATACCTCTCCTCACAGTAGGGCGGCCTTGTCCTTCCAGGCTCAGTGCCTGATGGCAGAGGTGAAGGGGCGACCTCATGGTCTAGATGTTGAACCACCAGCCAGCACCTGTTCTATTCCGAGCACTTTTCATGGAATTCTACACATAAGGTCCTCGTGGTGAGTCTGGTAATCAGGCACTAATCCTAGAATGGAGGTCTAGAGGGGCCAGACAATTTGTCCAGCATCACTCAGCAAGAGGTTGATTGGAATTAAAATCTAGACAGTCTTTGAAGTCTCATTTTATCTACTCCACTGAATCACCAAGAACTCCAATAGGAGAGATACTGGCTTGTATGCTCACACATTTATTTATATACTGGCCTATGCTTTCCCCGATGGCAAAAGGCAGCTCTTTAGTGGCTGCTTGGTGAAGACCTGGTTTTTTGACCAGGGAAACCATTGATTGACACCTGGGTTTGGCTTGGGTGTCTACTGATGTGATCAAGGCATAGAGGTAGACATACAGGCTAGAGGACAGGCATCTGAGCCAGCAGCAGCAAGGCCAGAGTAACAGGAGGCACCATTGCCTTCCACAGAGGTTCTCAACTTGCCTAATGCTACAACCCTTTAATACAGTCCTTCATGTTGTGGTGACCCCCAACCACAAAATTATTTCCACTGCTGTCTCATAACTATAATTTTGCTTCTGTTATGAATTACAGTATAGATATCTGATATATAGAATGTCTGATATGTGACCCCTGTGGAAGGCGCGACCCACAGGTTGAGAATAGCTGGCTTACATCGAAGACCAGTGCCCTCGCTAGAAACCACCAGGTACCCTGCTAACTGTCCGACCCTTTCTCTGCACACCATTTTCTAGTGACCCAAAGAATTCAGACCCTAACCAGACCCCAAGTGAAGCCTACAGGTATGAAACTGGGCTGAGTTGCTCACAGCAGAGACGGCACTTAGTCTCACTATTGTTGCATGCCACGGAGCTGATCTTCCTGGCAGGCCTGAACTTCTGTCCTTTCTCCCACTACTAGTTGGCCCCTGGCTCAGCCCTTGTCCCAGCTGTGGCTTTCTGTCTGCGGCTTGTTCTTTTTCCTCTCATGTGGCTGTGGTTTGGGGTCTGGCTAGAGAGAAGGGCTAGTGAATACTGAGCTATTTTGGAGCAAACTAGGTGCCATGTGTCCAGGGGAGAGGCAGGGCATCCCTTCAGAGAGCCATGGACACTGTCTTTTACCTGGCAGAAGCCTAGGTTACATCCCCAGAAACAGCTCAATACTGGCGCTAAAGTATTCATCCTGAAGGGATGAAAGCCATCAAATAGACCTGCAGGTCCAGTTTCTTTCTCTCTTACCTGGAGCCCTGGCTGCTGGCACCAGAGGCCGCCATTCTCCAGATGGCAAACAGCTGGCCTTGACAATTGCCTGCCAGATGTGGCCAGAAGGGCTGGCAAGTAGGCTGTCCTGGATAGAGGTCACCAATTCAGAGTGGCCAGGGCCTGATGCCCAGGACAGGAATGTGTTTGGCTGGCCTGGGAAGTGTGCCTGAATAATCCTCCATCTCTGTTCCTGTCTAGTGTTACTTCCTTGCCTGCCTTGGTGGGGTGGTGTTTTCATAACAGGAAAATAAAATCAATAAGACACTGCAGCAAGACGTCAGCGTGCTGCAAGCTGGTCTCCAATAGCTCCATTGTCTCGGGTCTCTGCCGGGCTCTGCGGCCAGCAGTGCTGTTATTAATGGGAAGCAGGGCTGAAAGGGAGTTTTGAAAATCGTAGAGACAAAGGCACAGAGCACCTGGAGAGCATCGTCCACCACTGCAGCTACCTCACAATGGCCAGCCTGGGGCTTCCCACCTTTAATTTCTCCTGCAACCTTTATGAAAGCAGGAAAAGAAAAGCGCGAGACTGCGCACACGCGCAGCACACACATACACACGCATACACACGCACACATGCAGGCCCTGAGAGGGCTCCTGGGAAGTGGCTCTGAATGGCTGGCAGAGGCAAAGGCAGCCTGCAGAGCCTCTGCTTGGCTGAGGGGAATGAAGGGTTGACTGTGTTTCTTGCCTTGGCCACCAGCTGTCCCTCTCTGTCTCAGTCTGCCTGAAGGGCTCTGTACAACAGGCAAGAGGGGGCTTCAGAGTCCCTTCGTTCAGCCCAAAGCCAGCTAAGAGCCGTGGGGACATTAATTTCTACATTCCATTTTATACAGACTGGCTTCTGCCTTCATTCCTGAGGAACTGTCTCTTAAAAAAAATAGACTCATTAGGGGAGCTAATACCCCTGCAGTCATTGCTGGAATGAGTTCTGGGTCCTTATAGCAGCTCCTATAACTAGTATGTCTGGGGACCCTCAGCAATCAGGCAGGCATGTGTGCACTGACCTTACAGGCTCATTGTGAGGCTCGCAGGGACTGTAGACATGAGAAAACTCACCCTGGTGATGATGCCGGAATGGGTTCTTGACCCTGTGTGACTAGTAGGGTTGCAAACTCCAGCCACTGATGACCCCCCCCCTGCCGGGGGACTCATATGTTTTTAGTTCTCCTATTTAGGGACATGAGTATTGCCAACTTGACAATACCCCTTCTTCACTCTTGTGGTAGCTTTTAATCAGCACACGTGTGGCACTGGCATCTGCTTGGCTTCCTACAAGTTGGTTACAGATAGAGCCTGTCTGGTAAAAAGGGCCATTTTAACCTTCAGAAACAACTGCAATGCACTCCATGGAGGCCATGGCTCTGAGTTGTTGCCTGGCCCCTTCCCAGAAAGGATAGCAGGTCTTACCTTAGTGGTGACTGCGGAGGCTGAACTGGCCACGAGACTGGTGATGGCTTCACTGCTGCCAGTCGTGCAGGGAGCAGGAGCTGTGGCGGGTGTGGGCAGCCGGGAGGGTACCACAGGGAGTGGCAGGAGGCCCGGTCTTGCACTGAGACTGCTGGCTGTGCCACCACCAGCACCGGAGGTGACACTGCAGACGCTGGTGGCCCCATGGGTCCCATTGACGCTCCACTCACGGCGGTCCCAGCCTACGCGGTAATCTCTTTCGAAGCGGCTATGGTGCCTGGACATCTCGGTGGGCCGTGGCAGCTTCTCACAGGGAACCAGAGCCCGGACCTGTGAGTACAGAACACAGGAGGGTGGTTTAAGCAAAAAGTAGCTCTGCCTGGCCACAGGGAGGTGGGAACCAGCAGCAGCATATGTTCAGTCCCTGCTCTGGGTTCAGTAATGGGTTTTCAAATACTCCAGTCACAGGGTTTCAGGAAGTTGGTGAATCCTTGATGCTTTATCAGCCCCACTTCTCAGCTGATGAAAAGCACACTGCAGAATGTGATAAGCAGGATTTGAACCCACGTACACTCAAGCAGTAATTTTTAGTTCTGCCGTGCCTCCCTGCCCTGAGCAACGTGAGGTGTACATCCCACCCCCACCATGACAGAAGACCTCTGACGATGTATTCCTCAAGCACAGGTCATGTGACCCACATGTGCACTCACTTCACAGTTGGACACAGCCTTAACTGAAATCTCATTTATTCCATATAGTACCTATGAGGCAGGAATGCATGCTTGGTCCCCAATTTACAGACAAGGAGACTCACAGAGAACAAGCGATCCTCGCTGAGGGCAGGGAGCTAACAGGTGAAAAAGGTCACTATGTCTCCAAAAGATGTTAGCTTCCAGGATCCAGGTGCTCCATCAAAACCCCAACCCTAGGATTCAAAGCTACACTTCTGGGACCTGGGTAGTCTGGCCTCCACTCCCTCTATCTCCCACGCGGCTTCCCGAGTATCTGAACAGAAGGCCTTTCAGGGTTGTCATGGAGACTAGACGCACCATGGTACGGGAAGGGCCATGTGAGTCACCAAGAACTGTATTTTGCTGAGCATCACTGATAGTGCTGGCTCCTACTCTGGTAGGGACCAGTTACTCCAGTCAGGAAAGACACAAGGCTGTCGAGGGCGGGGAGAGGCAAAAGTAGAGGGGAGAGGGCCTGGGACTGCCAGGCTAGAGACAAGTGGCTGTAGGTGAGGGCTTGCTCTATACTTCACACCCACAGTCCTGGATGTGGCTTAAGAACTTGTTAGTGAGGTCTGATCCTATTCTGTTTGCCACCTCCTGTCTAGGTTATAGGCTCCATCTTCCATCCCGCCAGCCCAGTTCTGAAGCTGCTGGCTACTAGAGAGGCCACTTATTTTTAAGATGTCTATAAAACCTGAGCCTCCTCTGGTCTTTGCATATCTGTTTTCATTGCCTAGGACTTGTGTTTGGGAGCCAGAGCCTGTACCCAGCCCAGGAAACCTGCAGCCATGTTCTGCCTGTGTGGTGGCCCAGCTCTGGGAGTCATTCTGTAAGGTACAGAGAGCAGACTAAGTGCAGCCTGGGCTGAACCTGCCCTGACCTGTGGCAGAGATGACTGGTACCTTTGAGGATGGATGTTGGTTCCCTGTTCAGTTCATCATTTTGCATCCAGATTTATAAAATGTCCCAAGAATTCATTTAAAATATTGACTTTCTCTCTCTCTCTCTCTCTCTCTCTCTCTCTCTCTCT
>NW_021604770.1:369920-552233 GCF_004785775.1 Grammomys surdaster
GAGACAGGATTTCTCTGTATAGCCCTGGCTGTCCTGGAACTCACTCTGTAGACCAGGCTGGCCTCCTCAGAAATCCGCCTGTCTCTGCCTCCCAAGTGCTGGGATTAAAGGTGTGCGCCACCACTGCCCAGCGACTCAGTATTGTACAGTGAAAAAAAAATTGCTCTTCACCCTCTGGCCATCCCTCACATTTTCCACTGGAGGCTTATGGGAAAGTGGTCCAAACTCAGTTCTATTTTCTTGATTCCTGTTTGCCCTGGAACTGCTCCCATATGGCTCTTGTGTGCCTACTCCAGGGGAACATGCTCTTGCTCAGGTCACAGATGGCCTGTCTGTTAAATCCAATGCCCAGTCAAGTCATTCCTTAGGCTCTTTCACATGACGGACCACCGACCTCTCTCTTCTGGGGCTCATCCCTGCTCCCCAGCTGTTGAATTGGCTCTCCTTGGATGATCTCACTGAATAGATCCCCTTTATTCATGGCACTCAAAGCTACTTCTCAGCATGTCTCTCCTGAGTACCTTGCCATCGTCCTTGAGCTTACCCTATACCACCTAGCTGTACTCCAGGTTCCTAAATGCTACTTGTTCACAACTGAGCTCATTCTTCTTTAGCCTAAATGTCCATTCTCAGGAATGTCCTGCCTCAGAGATAGCCATCTTGTCACAGTAGTGTCTGAGATCCTATTGTCCTACAGGCTGTCAAATCTGCCCCCATCTGCTGGCCACTTCCTCTGTGTTATCTTTCCATAAGGTCTCCCCAGACTTCTCAGGCAAGCCTAGACTGTAGCTCAGGCTGGCCTAGAATTTTATGTAGCCAAAGCTGATCTCAAATGTGGACCTATTGCCTACTCTTTTCCACCCAACTGTTTTAAAAGCACAAATCTGTTTACAATTCTTTACTTTTCCATGAATAAGGCCCATCCTTTAGAATAAGCCTCTAACTCTCCCTGATGGCTCAGAAGATACTAGAGAGTTCGGGTTGGCCTCACCATTCTAGAATCTTTTCTTACTCCCAATACGGAGGCAATGCCCATCCATCCAACATGCAGTAACTGGTATGAAACCATCCCCAGTACTTACTCTTTTGTAACTGAACATTTCTACACTTGACAGACACATCCGTGTGGAAGGGGGAGACCTTAGACATTAATCCTCTAGCCTCTGAACTAGCAATTTGGAGGCACTACATTAAAACAATGGCCTACCTTTCTAGCAAGTAGGACTTGAGCCTCCAAGGGGAGTTTTGTAGGTTAATCTACATTTTGGGGGAACACTGGACCTCATAACCTGGGCTCCTGTCTTCCCATTTTTGTTCACTAATGGTCATAATCTTAGGTTTTTTCTTCCATTTACTGGGTCCTAAGTAGGCAGAGTCTATGCTATGTATCTGCCACACCGTGACGTTGCTATTCATTCCAAGCGCCCAGGAAGATCTATCAGACACTTCGCTTTGATTGTTGATTCATCAGGATCTGACAGACAAAAAGAGTGGGTAGGCAACGAAGATGGTTTCCAGACTTGGTTAAATAAAAATATTATCTTCTTTTGGACTAGCAAGCTAGCTCATTGGGTAAAGGCAATTGGTGCCATGCCTGATGACCTGGACTCAATCCTTGGGTCCCACTTGGTGGAAGGAGAAAAATGAATCCAGAAAGTTATCCTCTGACCTCCACAGGTGTGCCATAGCCTGTGTAAGCATGGTGTGTGTGCTTGTGCACATACACATAAATAATAAAAGAATTGAAGTTTGATTTTAAAAAACTGCATGTATGTACACGTTCATCTGGGTGAGTGTGAGGGCTTATTCAAGAATGACCTTCACGTTCAAGAATGGCCTCTCACTAGTCTGAAGCTTACCACTAGGTAGACTGGCCAGGTGGCAAGTGAACATCTGCCTCCCCAGCAATGGGATTACACAGCAGTGAGTTCATGCCCAGCAGGATTGAATTTAGGTCTTCTGTTGAAAGGCAAACACTTTACCAACTGCGGTATCTCCTTAACTCCCACCCCGAAATATTTCCCATGACTCCATAGTTTACTTTGCTATCTGGCAACTTTGGAAGTCACACCTTCAAGAGAGTGCAGCTGTTCCCTGCCAGAGGCCATCCTGCTTGCACTGGGTGTCATGTGATCGGGGCATAAATCATATGTTGATAGTGGAAGTCTGCTTGTTACTTCAGCAAAACCTCATCTAGCTCAACTAATACATTCAACCAGCCCCTACATTTCCATAGGACAACACAGCCTTCATATATTGGCAGGGAAATCATTTCCTCTCAGGGAGCATGGAGGTTTGGGGAGGTCAGGATCCCTGTACCAAGATGTGTCTCAAGGTATCTGAGCAACTTGGGATCAGGTCACAGGGATGTCTTTGGATGTAGTTAGCTGCTTACCTCAGGGGGCCATGTGCTAGGCCCCATAGTTCCAGTATGTAAGAGAAAAACAAGACACACAATCCACACCTCCTACAGTCCTCAGCCTTTTGCCATGTCTTTCAGTCTCCTTCAAATGCCAGGGAGGAGGTGGAGACTCAGGCAGCTGGAGGCCACACAATCTGGTTTCAGTCTCATTAAGTGTATTCAAAACAAAGGTCAACTATTTGCATGCAAGTACTCAGGTCAGACCTCATTCCTCAGTGTAATTTCCACTTTCAAACGAATGAAAGAAACGTGGTACAGTTTACTCGGAGCCAGTCGGCTGAGGGCCAGCTCCAGAGGTGGCAATGTAAGTATTTCCTGCTGGGCACAAAGCCAGCATGTCAGAGGGGTCTCATGTGCACATCCACGTGTACCTCTGAACGGTGGTGAGGGGAGCACAGGAAGTGTCTGAGCAGAGGAAGAAGGCCCCAAATGGACGAGGTACCTCAGACCAGACTGGTTAAGCAATTCCAGACAAAACACAGAAAAATGCTTCCTTGTTGAGAGAGTGCCCTTTCCTGGCAGGGTGCCTGTGCAGTGGTGGAGCCTGGCACAGGGCCCTACACCAAGAAGGGAGGGTGTGAGGAGCCGCTGCCTTGCCTTTGGTTTGGAGGGGACAGTTTGCAGAGGATCCAGGCCTTATGCCTGCATGAGGGAGCTTTGCCAGCACCTGTTTGTGTGACATACTTGTGATGAATGTTCTGAGGCAGAGAGAGGCAGTTCATCCTTATAATCCCAGCAGTGGAGAGGCTGAGGTGGGATTGCTAGGGGATTGAGTCCAGCCCTGGCTACATAGGGAGTTCAAAGCCAGCCAGGGCTATAGCTTAAGACCTTGTCTTGAAAGGAAAGAACAGAAGCACAGGAAGGAGCTGGCGAGTCTAAGAAATCATCTATCAGTCAGTGGAGGAAGGTCACACTGAGGTCCAGGTCGGAGACCACGGTTTGTTCATGCCCCAGGTTAATTCTGAAAGCTCAGTGACAAACAAGTAATTTATGAATTTGGCTCTGGATCTTGCTTGCAACAAAACTCTTTCCCCACTGAGGTACTGTCTTTGAATTATCCCAGGGATGCTGAGCCAGGAGAGGAGGGAAGAAGGCCAGACCACTTCCTGGGGTGAGGCATAGAGGAAACCCTTTCTTTCACTTATGCTTCTTATTTATAGAATCTACTGCTCCAGAACAAGCCTGCACCTCCATGATTTTGCCTGCATGTCTTTAAAGCACTGCATATGTGGATACCCCGCTGGCTGCTTCCCAGTACCACATCCAGTTCAGGACTTGGAGCCTGGGCTCTGTCCACAGCTTGGGAAGCCGGGTCAGGCTTTCAGTTTTCTTTCCACTCTCTTCTTTTTGATACCCTCTCCTTGCCTAGGGAAGAGGACTTCTTATAGCAACACAGCAAATAGGAAGAAGCTCTGCTCTGAGAAATGTAGTCACTGCTAGCAATCTAGCCCCTAGTCCATAACTACCTGTGCTACTGTGTCTCGTGCACAGGAGCACACCAAATGCAAGGACCAAGTCTCACTAACCAGTTCTTAGGAAAACCAGGATGTAAAATGCAGCTCCCCCATGAGTCAATACAAAGGCCAACTTTTGGGTGTCATTAGCGTAATGGGAAGGGTGTTTTCTCTTCCACTGACCCTTGCTTGGACAGGTCTAAGGGCTGTTCTTCTTCTTCTGGCAAGGGCATTGCTTGACTTGGTGGCTCCATGAATCTACCTCCTTCCAGGCTCTCCATTCATTGCGAGAGGAGAGAAACAAGTAGCTTGTTTCCTGATGACAAGTGGAACTAAGTCCTCACTGTACCCAATACTATCAGAAGCCAGAGCATCTGATAGTATCGAAACATCCAGAAATGGAGGAGGAGTGGCTTTGTGCCCTTCTCCTGAAGGAGACACCAACTCTCATTAAGGATCAAACTGAGGAAATCAAAGTGACCTCAGTCCTTGACTTCTACCCTCCCCAAATCACTTGTCACCTGTCCCTAGGGTCCTCCTATCCCCACTGCTCTCCAACATCAGAAAAACAGCCCCTTTCTCTGAACTATGTGAGGATGGACAAATGCATCCCGTGGGCCTCTGTATGTGAGAAAGAGCCCATCATTGGGGGATGGTCCTAGCCATAGTTAAGGTAGGAAGGATAGGCCTGCAGCCTCAAGGGCAGCAGGAACTGGCAGGCTTCTGCACTGAGTTCACAGGAAACTGTCAATCTTGAGGCTGTAAATGGTGTCTGTAAATGCACACAGATACTAAGACTTCCTGTGCAAGGCAGCTGAGACACCAACCAACCTTAGGGTGGTCTCACCCAGGACCACAGGGAGGTGACAGATTGTTGATAGGAGGAAGGTTATCTTTAGCTAATATCCATAATGTTGGGAACAGTGTCCCTAGTCCCAGGAACTGCCTTGATGGATGGTTTCTTCCCTGTAGCCCAGAGAGAACCACAACAGTTCTGAGAAGGCCTGGGAGGCGAAGGACAGACATCAGAGAGGAATCAGCTGACATCTATACTCAGCCCTGGTGCCCAGCTATGCCTCTTGATTTCTTAGCAGCTGCTGACTGGGCTCCGCCTCCTGGACACTTGTTAGACACTTGCTAGATACCAGATCAGCAGCTCTGCTACACAGATTTGCCTAGAAAGCCTGCATCATGAATTATTTATCAGTAAATAATTAAGGATTGCCATGTGTCACCGTGTGTGTGTGTGTTTGTGTGTGTGTGTTGCCCATGTAGGGCTGAAGCCCAGAGAGTAGTGTCTCTTGAGTTCTGGGTACTCGCCCCTTAAAATCCTGTTCAGGACCAGTATGCTGTGCCTACTTGAATACACAAGCAGGAGAGCTGTGGTCTGTGTCCATTGGCTCCCTGTGTTTTCTGGATGTTGGTGCTCGCCTTCGCATATTAACATTCGTGGTGTATACACACTGCACACAGGATCACAGGTGGCTAATGACCCTTTCCTCATTCTTATCATTAAGACACGCCAAAGGAGTGGGCCACTGGCTGCGAGAGCCCTAAAGGCGTGATTAATCCACAGGAAGGCAGGGGAGCCCTTGCTGCCTCCAGACTCGGGGAGCTGAGGTGGCTGGCTGAGGAATGAGCCATGGACGTCCAGCCCGATTGGAAAATGGATGATTGCCTCATTTGGGGAAGACGTGCTGCCAAGTCAATTGGAACAGCCTGTGCCCATCTTTATTATTTTCGTCTTCCTCTCTGCATCTTTTAGCTTTTCTTCTGGAACAAAACATTACACAGCAGCCAGAACACCATCTTGTCGGATGCAACACAAAGGGATTCTCTGGGTGCCTTTCCAGGAGCCAGCTTGGCCACAGCTTGGTGTGGATGTTGGTGGGGTACTGAGGATGCCCCTGGAAAATGCCTTCGTACTTCCTGGAAGTACTTCCAATTCAACAAGGGCAGAGACCCTCACGCCCACTAAGCAATCCCAGTAACTAAAAGATTCATGTCTGCTTGGGGCTGGGGTGGACCTCATGTTACTCTCTCCTGCTTCCTCTGGCCAGACCTCTACTCACAGAGCCAGAGTCCAGACCACCAGGCATATACCTCAGGGAGGGACTGACATGCCCTCCTTCCCACATAAGTTCTGGCACTACCCCTGCGGTCAGGGTTGTCTCTCTCCTGCTTCCTTCACTTCAGCCGATAGTTTGCATGGCTGGGCATCCAAGGGCAGGGACCAGGAGATTCCAGACTAAAGTAACAAGTGGTTTTTTTTTGTTTTTTGTTTTTTTTTACCATGGAGCACTGGGGAGGACAGGGACAAGGTTTAGAGATGAGGAATGAGGAAGGCACTGGTGCCGAATGTGCCTTGCTTTTGGGGTCCACTTTCACTTACAAAGCCTGGACAGGGGTACCCCAGATTCTGTGTAATGAGCAAGGCTTGGACTCTATACCAAGGTTGATACGTTTCTCAGGGAGAACAGGTGTCAGGGACATGAGTCATGGGGTCACATGTAGCTGCCTACCTAGGACAGTTGACACATTCAAATCCTCTGTATAAACAGAAGCCAGGACATTACCCAGCCTCTCTCATCCCTCTGAGGGGTGGGGAACTTAAGGGGCAGTGGCCTTTTTAGTTCTTTTTACTTAAAACAGCAAGCTCAGGATAAACCATTTATGCTATTGCTGTTATATGTAGGCTGTGTTCTGAAAGATTCTTTTTCTTTCCCCATGCCTTGCCCAATTAAGAGGAGCCAATGTGATCCCTCCTCTTTAAGGCCTCACCCACTAAGAGCCCATCTGGAGAATAGTTAGCCTGGTACCAGGCTGGAATGGCTCACCCTTTCCCTGAGGCTTAGTATCCAGGAAGTTCTAGCAAGCCCTACTATAGGTTACAGGGTCTGGACCTAGCTAAGCAGCTTCCCTTAGGCCCCCGAGGTTGGGGCAGAGGGCAGTGGCGAGGGCAGCAGGGGATGCTACAAATCTAATTAGAAACCAGAGCCATGACCTGTGACCTCTGTGTCTACTCCTGGACCCCAGGTGCAGAGCTTGTTCTTGCAGATGCTAGCTAATCCTGCAACATCTTCCTGACCCCAGCCCATCCGGAAAACTGAAAGCTTTCTTAGTAGCAGGTGGTAGATGAGACAGGCTCCAGCAAGTATGAGGGGAGCCCTGTTTAAATGCCCATCGGGTTACTATGACAGTAGCCTGGCCTTATGGAACCTCATCTGTGACCCCCTTTCAAGGGCATTATTCTTTTAAATTGCTATGAGGTATGGCTGACATAGAAGGAGATACATATATTTAATGCATACAACTTGATGTGATTGGACATATATCCCAGAAACCATCAGGACGTCACAGCTACCCTGTCCACAAAAGTGGCCATCACCTTCAAAAGCCCATTCTGACTGTTCCTCCTTTCTTCCTTTTGTGCTAAGCACACGTAAACCTGGTCAAAGGCTACATAGATCTCAGGTATGCAGAAGGAAGATGTGGTGATCCAGTGGGTCCTAGCACTTGTGACAAAGCACAGTGCATTTCATTGTCTTCTGCGTGTGCCCCCCACCCAACACAAGCTTCTTTCAGAGCCACTATATTTTCTTCACAGCCTCCCAGATGGTGGAGGTAGGGTAACATTCATTTTGGAATTTTGTAAGTGAGGAAGAGGGGGAAGCCTGTGGCTGGAGACAGGGCCTCAGTCCTGTTTCAATGAGTCTGTTACTGGGCCAGTAGCTGCTCATCACTGGGGTGCTGAAACACAGCATTAGTTGGTTGGTGGTGTCATACATCTTTAAATCCAGCATTCAGGAGGCAGAAGCTCCTGTGAGTTTGAGGCCAGCCTGGTCTATAGATTGAGTTTCAGGGTATCTAGGGCTATCCATAGAAATTCTGTCTTGAAAACCTAAATAAAACAGAAACAAAACAAAACAAACCAAACCCCAGCATCTCAGAGCTCACTAGCAGTGCTTCTCAGAATTACATGTTTTAACAGGCTGTAGGTAGAATACACCAGCCCATGAATCTTTTGGGTTAGCCAGACAGGATTCATTCAGCCCTAGGGGCTAGGCTTTCAGTCCTCTGGATGGTCTTGTGGTGTCGGGGAGAGCGAGGTACTTTTGGGAAAACCCACATTCTATAATTACAGGGCTTAATATATGACCTAAAGTGACAAATGTTCAAAATGCTTTTCTGATGCTAGGTTTGAGGGAAAATGCCACAGATTCCTTTTTCCTGAGCCCAATTTCTCATTAAAAAAAAGCAATCTCCTTGTTTGGGAGAGGCTGTACCAAGTGCCGGCTTCAGATGAGCAATATCGAAAGAGCAGTCTTTCTCGTTCCCTCCCTTCCTGTGTGCACCTTTGGTTGAGAGATTCTGGCTGTTGGTTTTGATGTAGTAGTGATTTTTTTCCCCCAAAAAGCATACATGATTCAGAGACTTTTCTCATGGGACTAATTGACTAGGCATTTGTGCTATCGCTTCTGGTGTAAATCATTTTAATGGTGATAATGAAAAATAAAAAAGATATTGGAAATGACAGTTAGCAACATAATATCAGCATAAACCGAGGGGAGAGGGGAGGCGCAGATAAATTAGACGCTTGTAAACACAAGGATCGATGAGGGAGCTATGGCTGGTCTGGGAGGATTAACTAGTGTTCTCATTAGGAATAACCATCTTGGCTCCCCTTATTCGTGTTCTTGTGGCTCTGCAGAGGATGGAAGCCTGAAATTGGATCCCTTTCCCCCCCCCCACAGTCTTGCAAAGCCCCGATAGAGGTCTTTGGAGCAGAATTCTGCAGTTACTTCCCTTCTCTGAGTGGGCCCTCCCACTTGCTCCTGGCTGCCTCTCAGGCAGGCCTGATTATCCGGAATCTTGGAGAATTGACTAATTCAACATGCTAGCACTCCACAGGAAATGGTGTCCATCAGTGACCCAGGCTGATGAATGGATCCTACTCGGTGCCTGGAACCAGACCCAGCAGCCAGTTGCAGAGAAAAAAGACTGATGTGTGTGCTCTATTTGGCTGCCAAAAATGCTCTTGCAATTTGCTTTCTTCTAGACAAGAGTCTATTCAAAAGTCTATTTGGAAACATTAGGGAACAGCCGTCACATGGCCGGCAGATCATACTGCCTATGACAGGATATTATCTTCCTTGGGAAAGACTCGACTGCTCTTTTATTTCACCAAGTAACTAGTGTCTGGGCTGATGGCTGCAGAATTGCTCCGAGGGCTGGGGACATTAAAATCCCTGTCCAGAATGAATGTGGAACCGACAGCTCCTTCAGCACGCAGAATTTGTGGAACCTTTACCAGAGTTAAGTGCGTGTGCCTGGTTTTCCACGCTCCTCTCTCTGGTGGGACCTGGGGTGGAGGTGTCCTGCTTACACAAATCCTTGCTGGAGAATGTGATTTTCTCTTCTATGAGTTGGAACCTTGCACCCTTTCCCTCCCAATCAAATCCCTATGCATGTCCTGGGTGAGCCTATAGGTGAGCCTATGTACTGCCCTTTTGCTAGCCAAATCCCTGGGAGACACTGCTCTCTTTCCATCACATTTGATTCACTGAAAGACACAGAGAGGCAGGTAAGAGCAGGATCCCACTGGTTCCTGTCTACAGAGATATACTGCTACTTAGAAACACAGTGCAGATGCAAGGCAGAAAACCTTTATGGCTCCAGGGAGCTAGCAGCCAGCCTAAGCCAGACTTAGGCAGTTGAGCTGGGGTCTGTTCACCCTGGAGAGGAGACTATGTCTTCCTTAGAACTGCATGTGTATGAATATGGATAGTGTGGCTGGGGACAGAAGGCCTGGCTTTGCCTGTCAGTCATGTACCCTAATGAGATCTCTCTCCTGAACAGAGAATGACCCTCATTTGCTCAATGGCCATCACACTGGCTTTAGGAACCCAAGGCCCATGCTTCCTTAGGATCTACAATGAGTCTCAAGGGAAAAGAGCTTGGGGCCACATGGGAGAGATTTCTGTCGTTTGTCCTGGCCACTGGCCACCTATTTTCTCCACCCTGTGGTCGGTCTCCACGCCAGCCCCAAGCTTCTGTGAGACCACACGGTCTTCTTTGTCTTTGCTTAGAAGCCATCACCCTGATATACTTGCCTATGAGTTTTCCTTGTCTCGACTCTATGTCCATGTTTTTAATTAAATTAAAAAAACATGCAGCGGCCGAGCGCAGAGGGCAGCCTGTTGCGAGGTTGAGCTCTAGCACCGCCGAAGCATGCAAACGAGGCGGCCTCCGTTGACAAGTGCACATCTCCAGTGCGGAGCTGGCTGTTTGAACAGCTTGTGTGCAGTAATTGAAACATAGATTTTTGTTGCCTTTCTGTTTATTTTTAGATTAACCAAGCAGGGATACTTGGCTTCTCGGCTGCCATTTGGACCCCATCGGGCAGCCCAGGACTGCTGGCCTCATGTACACTGGCATCCTGTGTCCTCAGGGTCTTCCCTCTGGACTTTCCTGTGTCTGACTCCGGGCAGAAGTGGCCTTCACTGAGATCAACCTTCTGACCCAAGACTCTAGACAAGGAAGCTGAGGAATGAGGCTGTCCCCCACTTTCCAGGGTTCTGAAGACTCCACTGCCTTGCTAGACTTTCAAAGCATCTCTGGGAGACAGGGTGAGCAGAGACCAGGTAGATATCTACTCTTCTCAACCTGGTGCTGACCCACAAAGAGACCAGAAGCATCCATTCATGCCTGGGACAAGGAGACTAAAATAAAGCAAGATCCAAAGCTCAGAAAGACGATTCAGACAGGGTCTTCTTTGGCCATTTTAAGGGTTCCTTTAATTTTTATTTAATTTCATCACTTTTTAAAAAAATATAATATAGCCTCGGCTAGCGCCTCGGCATCAACTTGCTTTATCTTCTAGCACGTATTCCACCAAAAACACTGTAGTAGCATCAATTTCAATAAGGCTATAACAAATATTTGACAGTGAACATCTTAGCAGGTTAGCAGGAGCTCTGCTTGAGGGCAGCCTCTGTCCAGGACCCAAGCTACCAGAGTGCCACCCGGGTACTGCTGGTCACTGGGGCAAAGGGAAAGATGGCTTGGCCACTCACTCACTGGATCCTTCATTATTTTTTGTCATTGGCCAAAGCAAGTCACACGGCTGTGTCTAACTTGAAATTGAGAAATACAATCCCACTGCATTGGTTCTCTGGGCCGGTTGCCTTTAGCCCAGCAGAGCTGCCATATCACTGAAGGCAGAGCCTCTCATCTCATGGGCCTCAGGGCCTGCCCTGGCATCCTGCAGAAGCTCCACTGAGCTGCCCTGGCCTGTGGGAGGGATGTGAATGAGAAGGACCTCGGACTGTGTCCTTCCCTCAAGGTATCGCAACCTACAACCTCTCCACTGCTTGGGCCTTACTCTGGGACTCTCTTCCCAGAAGCTCGACTTAATTACTCAGCCTGTGAGTGAGGTCAGTGGTGTCAGGTCTCCCTAGCTCAGCCCCACTCTGAGTGAAGACCCTATGACATAACCAGCCCGTCACCCAGCTCGACTCAGTGGATGCCAGCAGCTGTCACATTTTTTTTCTTCTTTTTCCCATTATTTATATTTCAACATACCCTGTCTGATCCAAACTATTCTTGGGGTAACTATTGGGCACAGTCATATCTGGTGCTGCTGTAGCTATAGCTGCCTCAGAAAGCTCACACTCACTGAACTGAAAGTAAGCTGTAGCTGGCAGTGAACTGTGGGCTCAACATTGCATCAGCTCCTTCCTCAGAGGGCCAAACCTCCGAGGGGGGTGCTTTTATTAAACTGAGGCATGGACAGGCTTATAGACTCAAAGGATCAAGGGCTGTGATGAGGGGTAGCAGGGAGGAGTTCCTCCCGCGGGGAGGGCAACACACTTATATTCCCTTCCAACTCTGTGCTCCCAATTTCCGTTTTTTTTTTTTAATTTTTTTTGGTAGTTTACCTATTTTCTTTTTTCCTTTTTCTTTTTTCCCCTCTTCCTACATCTTTTTTCCCCCTCTGTAGCTCAGGCTAGCTACAATTAGCCCAGGTTTTCCTGAACTTGTGATCTTTCTGTCTTGGCCTCTGGAATACTGGGATTATAGTCACACCTCACCATGCATAATCAACCTCAGGGGGAACTCTGAGGGGCCCTAAAGTTGCCAGTCCCTCTTTTTAGTGGGGGCTCTTACAGACTTCATGTTAAGCCTCACTTTCAACGTATCCTCTCCTCTAAGAGGCCTGGTGATTCTATAATGCTCTGTGTCCCTATCCTGTGTCCCCTAACCTTTCCAACCTGCACTCCCAAGGGTCCTATGTGCCTTATCACATGCCACACTCTGAGGTCACATAACATTGCTAACTTTGCTAGTTTCCTGAGGGGAAGTCCTGGGTACAGTCTCACTCACATCTCCTTCCAGAGCTACTTATGTGCAGATCTAGGGTCTTCTGAGTGCAAGAGAACCAGGCCCCATGGGGATGTAAGGTCAGGGCCACTGAGTGTCTTCTGGGGAGCTACAAACAAGACAATAGGCCCAACTGCATGCAGTAGGCCCTGGGACAAGGAGGTGACCATCTGTTCTTGGCTTAGCCTGGCTCCGTCTGCATACACAGCAGTCTGGATACAGCCAGTAGCCATGGCATATAGAGCAGGGCTAGTCCAGGTGTCTAATGGGTTTAACAAAGGTGCTTCAGACGTTGGGCTTTAGATGGGAGAGTGTTCACTAGCCAGGCATCATTAGGATGGCCTAGGAGCTAGCAGTGCCCTTCTCTCAAAGAACATGCTGGGTCTGGTGCCCTGTTCACAGACACATAGGAAGTGACTACTTACTGGGGCAGTGCATTCTGGTCTACTCATTTAGATATACCGTGGTCCTCATGGTATTCCTTCCCCTCCCATAGAAAGCGGAAATCTCATGATGACATTAGAATTAGAAAAGCCCCCCTCTTTTTATTGCAGTCCTTCTCCATATCCCTGACGGTTTCTGGTGTCCATCTTCTGACCTGGTGCTGCTCTCTGCTGTGTGCTTTATACAGAAGCAAGAGGGCAAAGGTAGTACAGGCAGGAAGCATCTACTGGACAGTTCTTGCACGCACACCAGTCAAGAGCTATATTTACTACAGTATGAGTGACAGCACTGGTTACACTTTATGGAGGCTCTGCGATTAGATGGCTGGTCCCCAGCGGCCATAAAGGAGCAAGTGTTAGTCCCAGGAAGAAAGCTTAACCTCCACACTGGGGCTCTTTCTACAGCCTCTTGGGGGTCGCCGCATCTTGCTGTAGCTTCCTGCTGGCCTGGCTTGCAGACCTGCAACCCTCTGACAAACATGCTCTTTATAGATCAAGCCCATGGCTAACGGCTGTGGGTGACCTTGTGACACCAATCACGTTTCTCATTGACTTCTACCTTGACCACCCTCACCTGAGCCTCTCACCTGCATTTCTGCCAGTCTTCTAACTGGTCTCCCTCCATCCTGCCTACACATCTTCCATAATATAGCCAAGAGCGAGTCAGACCATCTCATGTCTCTCAAGTCCTGCAGTGGTTTCCAAATCACCAGAGAGTCAAACCCTTAAAGCTTCAAAAGTCTGTGGGGTCCATTTTCTCATCTTGACCTTTGGTTCTCTCACCAACCCTCCTCAAGCAGACTGGCCTCTTCCAGGTTTTCCCTCACAGGACCCCTCTTGACTTAAAACTCCATACAACGTACTAATCCTCTGCTGGTTAGCCAAGTGGTTAGCACCTTCATTTCCTTCAGGCCTCTTTCTCAGATCAACAAGGCCATTTCTGGCCATTCTATTTATTTTGTTTCTTTTATGAGATCAGATCTCAATATCACATAGCTCAGGATGGCCTTGACCTGTACAACTGAGGCCAACCTTGAGCTTCTGGTCCTTCTGGCTCTGGGATGACAGGCATGTGCTGCTGTGTTTGACTTGACCAGTCATTCAGCTAGAAAGCAGCAGACAGGACCTACACTGAGGCAATGAAACTCTTGAGTTCACTCACTACCATCCCTGCCATCTCTACTTGCTGTGTGTCAGGGCTCAGACAGCCCCTAGCTCCTTGGAGGGATCAGTAAAAATGGTTAAAGAATGCTGTAATTCTATACCATCATGGCTCCCTGCCCATCTTCTCTGACAGAAGGAGATAGGCTGGCCAGACTTTCTGCTGTCTCTCCTTGCTCATCCCAGTGACCAGGCTGCCCACCTCTGATGGGAGCAGCCATAGTCAAGGAGAGTGAAAGGAAAAGATTCTCCCTTGAGTTTCATGGTGGTTCTTTTTGATCTTGGTCATAGAACAGAGTCAATTCAAGTTGGATAGAACATGTCCGTTTGAGCTGAGTCTAAGGCTCACACAGGTACATTCAGGCTCTGTTGTGCAAGTCTCTCTAGGACAATGACTTAGGCAGACCTTTATTAAAACACAACTACACCCACCAAGTTGCCCTGAAACTTTAGCCATTCCCCAAACCAATGGAGCAGCTTGTAGGCGCTGTCTGAGTTTTAATCAGCTTGTTTTCTCTCCATCTGGAAGGTCTAATGGAATGTTACACTGTGAGGAACATGGAAATAATGAACTTCAGTGGTGAGAGACGTATATTTATTTTCTTGCTTTGGTCTGTTATTTGCATATACCTCAAGAGAATAACCAGTAGGGGGAAGACAAGAAAAATAGCAAAATCTGCCCGTCTACTGGGGGCCGGGCATCCCACCTGAAGAATGACTGCATTTCACCCTTGCAAGCAGCAGATATGCATGTCTATGCACATGTATATCTAGGACACACGAGCACACATCTATACCCATGCATCCATCCACACTCTGTATTCCTGTCACCATCTCTGAGATAGAGGCTACTGGAGATCTGTGTGTTTCTGCCCTCTTCTATCTTGGGGACTGCAGCTGATTTACATGTGCTAGCCCAGCTTTGTCTTTGTCTGGGGTTATGCTCATGTGTGCAAGTGAATTGGGTCCCCCCCAGGCTTGGCTGGTTAGAGGCAAGGGCATTGTCTTTCCTCTCTTTCCCCACTCATTGCAGAGAAAAATGACATGGGATGGCAGGGATAAACCACAGCAGGAGCCTTGGTCTCTCTCTGTTGGGCTCCTGGTGCACCACCTCTCATCAGCCTACCCCAAACTGTGACCTGGGAAAGAAATAAGTTCCCATTGAGAGGAAGCCAATTTAGCTCTGGGTTGGTACTCTAGTGACTAACCTGTACCAGCGCAGACAAACATAATTTTTATCAGGCAGAAAAACCACAGATCCAGAGTTGGAAGTCACTTGGCCAAGGTCACAAAACCCCGGATTCACTTAAATAAATGTTATGTTAACTAGACCTGGTTCCACCTGAATCGTCCCAGATACAAGGTTTATAAAGCTGTTTTTAGTCCATTTTCCAAGTTCAATTCCTTCGGGCTGAACAACTCGTAGATGGGTCAGGCGGGAACACTAAAGATGCAGCCAGGAATGTCCCTGCAAGACCTGTCCTTTCTCTGACTGCACTCTGGGGAGAAAAGCAGGAAGGACAGAAGCTAGATGCTGGCTCCCTGGAGACAGGCTCCTTCCAAATGCTGACAAGCCCCAAGGACAGCACGTGCTCTGCAGCAAAGGTCAAGACCAGAAAGCAGGAGGCTCAGCAGTTCCTCAAATAGCCTAACCCTGAGAAGGCCACCCCAAGTAGCACGCACATACTCCACAGAAACCGACCAAGAGCTTAGCCTGGAGAAGCAGTGAGTCTAAGGAGGGACAGCCACCCCCATCAGACCCGATGACAGCCCAGGGGCTAATCCCTGCACAGACTGTGCCCTCTCATCTGCAGAAGCTGCCCTGGGCATCCAATCTTCCAGTCGGGCGGGTCTAATGAGACTGAAATAAGTCCTCTAAATGCCTAGCTCATTTTTGTTCCTTAATAAACACATGCACAGCAAAAGACGCAATTAAAGCGAGGATGGAAAGAGGGACTAACCAGGGAAGAAAACGAGATTGCCAAATTCTGAGAGGCTATTTTAGACAAGAGATTACAGGGATGGAAATTAAAACAAAACAAAAGGAAACACCACCACCCCAGGTGCCTGCCTGAGCCCTTCAGGCGCCTGGATGCTGTCTCCCAAGGCCACCAGTGGGAAGACAATGCCATAACAACAGGCGGTCCACAGCCCACCCCTCCCAGGAGTGCTAATTACCTCCCAGGATTAATTTTGCAGCTTGCTAGACAGTTCCAGCAGCTAGCCACTGCCAGAAACAAGGGCTTCTGGAAGAAAGACACACCTACTGTTTCCCAGGATCTGGACCTGGGGCCAGAATCTGCAAATCCTCTTGCACAGAGAGGCTCTAACCTTGTTGCTTCCTCTGGGAGCACCAATTATGTGGTTTCTTAGGCTACAACTCTTCTCCCCCCTTTCTTTCTTAAGAACTTGTTTTTAATTGCTAGGGACTTGAGTCAGAATGGTAAGTGTGCATTAGAGAACAGGGGTCCATGGGAGAGTAGCTGCCTCAGACACCCAGAATCCCCATTCCTCTGCTGCTAAAACAAAGATGCGCACAGAGCTTTGGCTAGACTTCCAGTCCTCTCTAGCCAGGCCTGGCTGGGTCTGCTGCTCTGTGTTGGGGGCAGTGAGGGGCAGAGCTAAGCTGGCTAAAGGCTGCTCTATCTGGCAGGGCTGGACCATTCTTTAGGGCAGTGGTTTTCAACTTGGGTGGAGACCCCTTTGGGGGTTACATATCAGATATCCTGCCTATCAAATATTTATATTACAATTCATAACAGTAGCAAAATTACAGTTATGAAATATAAATGAAATAATTTTATGATGGAGGGGGGTCAGCACACCATGAGGAACTGTATTAAAGGCTGGCAGCATTAGGAAGGTAGAGGACCACTGCTTTAGGGGAAACTCTGGGCCACAAGATCAGTGTTTTCTGCTAGGCACTGGTATGACTCCCTTGAGGCATACCAGTGTCTTCTCTTTCCTTCCCTACAGGAAGGTAGGCAGATAACTGCCTAGTTTTCTACACAGTGATTCACTGTCATATTCATCTACCTATAACTGGCTATCCATCACTTCACCATCCACCCACATCCATGTTATTCTACCCATTCATTTACGAGTCTACTCACTCACGAGGCTACCTATCTGTCTACCCGCCCACTCACTCACCACCTGCCCATCAGCTCACTTCTCACCCATTAGCACAGCAGACACGGGCCATCTGGTTAGATACTTCGTCAGACATGCAGATTATGGTCAGATGAAGAAGGCAAGAAAGAGCCCAACAGAATCACTGGTGGGCTTTGTGTTATCTGATATCCCTTCTCCCTGCATTGGACACCCTATGTGGAGCCTGTGGGATATAGTTTGGCTGTTCTGACTCACCATCAGGGAAAAGCTGTGCTCAGGCCAGGCTCATTAATACATTTTATCTTCTGGCCATAATCAGTGATTTGAGGTTCAGTCCTCAAATGAATCCAAATCCCTGAATCTGATGTTTGAACTTAGATAATGTTCTTTCTTCAAAATCAAGGATGCTGAAGACTGGGCCTACTCTCTGGCTACCTCTCTTCACCTAGTTGGGAGGAAGCTGCATGCAGGGCAGAGAGTGAAGCCAGCATAGAAGAGAAGCAGATGAGAGACTAGCAGTTTTACGGTCATATGAACTACTGGATCTAGCTGTGCAAAAGCTTCTGCTGGAATTTTCAGTGACAAGAGCCAACGCATCTCCTTTTTTGCTTCAGTTAGTGTGTGCTGCCTTTCCATCTAAATGCTGTGCCACAAAGCAATGTTCTAATATATCCTCAGAGACCTAGCAAGTCCTGTGCTGCTGGAGATGAGGTCTGGGATATAAGGATGGACCGTTGTGACTCTGGGAAAGAGGGAGGCTTCAGAGAGAAGCACAGGGACAGAGAGATTGCTGAAGATGAAAGAAAAGTGGACCACCACTTTTATGCACAGTATAACTTCTATGATAATAAGGTACCCAATAATGAGAAGTATCCAATTGGTGGCCATGGGCCACATGTGGTTGTTGAGAGCTTAAAAACTGACTCAAAGGGTTGAGTAGCTCAATGGTAGAACCCTGCATGCCACACCGGTACCACAGAACAAAACAAAATGAAACAAAACAACCAGAAAATTGACTTGTGTGACTAAGAAAGGGAATTTTAAACTTGATTTATTTTTAAGTAAGTTAAATAGAACACCTGGCTAGTGGCTACTATATTAACATGCCCAAGTACAGAGAAGATGTGGGAGGACCCGGCATCTCTCAGGAGCTGAGGAAGGTTTGCTGGAGCCTCTCTGGAGGCCTGAAAGCTGGAAACTGGAGAATATTTGAACATGGATGAAAATAAGCCAGGGGAAAATCAAGGAGGCATTATGTTGTGGAGAAGACCAGGAGGGACAGGAAATGAGAAGTTACAAAGAGGGAGGTCAGATGAGTTCACTCTTAGGTCCACAGCTGGTGACCTACCCAGAGATCAGGGATGAAAAATGGTTTGCAGGTTTGAGAAAAAAGTGTGCATGGTGTGTGTCTGTGGTGTGTGTGTGTGTATTCTGCATTCAGATATAGGTTGAGTGGAAGGACACCAAGACAGGTAACAGAAGCCCAGAAATACACATTTTTGGAATCATTAGGGTTCAGTTTTGGTCACACTAAAGAAAGGAAAAGTACAGTGAAGGCTAGCACTGTGGAGAATACTAATATGAAGGGGCTGGTGGGGGTGGGGCACGTGTGAAGGACTCAGGAGATGAAACAAGGGGGGGGCAGCCCAATCAAGGATGGTGACAGCTTTCTCATGTGCTGACATGTTTTTGAGATCTCTGAAATGTATTTCTTTCAGTGTTGGATCTTAAGGAGGAAGCATTTGATTTGTTTAAAGGACAGGTTCTCCTATGTACTTCCTGATATGTGGAAAAGAATTGAATGTAACAAAAAAAACCCGGGGCTGATGGAGTCTGTGTCCTATGCTAATCAGCCTCAGTGGCTGTGAGTTCTGGTATAGTTTTACCTCTTGTTAGCTTTTCCCCGGTGTGAATGAGGTCTGCCCTTGTCATGTTGGAATTTAACTGCTGTGTCCTGGGAAGTGGGATTTTGGAAGGGTGATTAACTCCTTAGGAAGAACAGCACCTTTCCTGTGGGACAGGATTCAGCATCATGAGAGCAGTTGTAAATTGAGTCTGACCCTGTTTTATTCTCTCTCTTCTGCACAGACCCACTGGCCTTTCTGTTCTTCTGCCATATTTTGACATAACATGTGGTTCTCATTAGAAGCCAAGATGCCAGCATCATGTTCTTGGACTCCCCAGACTTCAGAACTATGAGATCATGAGCTAAAGTGAACTTCTTTTCTTTATAGAACATCCAGCCTGTGGTATTTGGTTACAGCAAGAAGAAATGCAGTAGGACAAGCTTCAGTAAGTTTCTCCTTACTGTTATCTTTTCCAATCGACTCCTCTTTGCCCTTGCCAGGATCAGAAATTGGCAAAATTTGCTTCAGATCTGTAATCCAGATCATCAATCTTATAGTCAACTGATCTTTTTCTTTTAAGAATAACTCTGAATTAAATCCTGAGAGATGGCTGATGAAGAAAGAAGAGGGGCACACATGCCATGATTCCTACTTGAATGGCCACTCTCTTAGAGGTGCCATCCGCCCTTGCTCAAGCTGGACTCCTAAGCTTCGAGACAAAATTCAAGACCAGTCAGACTTGGTGGAATAGTCAGAGCCTCCAGCACTCCAACCATAGATGAAGTCTTACTGTGAAAGGGATCAGCGGTACAGACAGTCACCAATGCGAACTGCAGACTGGACTTACGTCCAGACGACTGACACAGCAACCCACCCTGCATCACACCCCTGACACAGAGATTGTTCCTCATGTTCACCTCCACAAAGCCACAAGCAAAGTCCTCCAGGAACTGACTGGAACATACAATTTGGACATGAATCCTGTTTCCTGCACATCAAAGAGGGAGCATGGGGCCTGGGCAGCAAGGAACCGACAAAGGGGCGGTTTCCTGGTGGAGGGTCTGGGTTAAGTGGTTTTGAACATATCAGCATAGCAGAGAGGGGCAGCTGGGTTATCATGGAGAATTGGGAAGCCCAGCCTTGCACTGAAGTGTGCCTGGCCTCCCTGTGAATGAACCTTGATGCCACGCATCTTTGTTTTCTCAGTGTGTGGTTCTACTTTCCACAGCAAGTCCTTTGGTTGGGAGCTGGTTAGAAATACGGGATCGGCTGAGCAGGGCTTCTGTCTCACGTGTCCACTGGTGGCACGCACTTGGAAATGTTCTTTCTCATTTCTGGCTCCTGTCTTTTCCAGTGTTAGTCGGGGGCCAACACAATCAGCCCAAGATCTACCCGTCCTCCCCATTGACCCCATGTCCTCCTCGTTGATGCCATGTCCCTAGGCGTTCAGCTTCTCCAGAGCAACCTTCCTTTGCAGCCTGCATTTCCTTTCCTTCACTATGGGAAACTTGTGGTACATCATAAAGGTTCAAGAATGAATTCGAACAGTGTCTAGACACATCCCAGTCTCCTGCACCCAGTGATATCAAACCAAGTTGCACTGCAAGTCACGAGAGGCCAACCCTTCTCTTCTTCCCAGGTCTACAGGGCAGCTCCTCTGAGTCTCTGTTCTGACTCTTTAATTGTCCTTCAACACAAAGCTTCTTTGAGCCAGACGAACGTTAACCACCCTGAAGCTCAGAAAGGAGCCCGCAGACTATCCTGTACCAAGTACTGAGTGAGCCCTCCTACTTTCTTTAGCCTTACTGATTTGTGCTCCATGTTTGGCCAATAGCTGCTGGTGTATCTCATGGGTCCAACTGTGCCTTCCAAGCACTAAACTAAGCAACAAGACAAAGTAGAAAGGAGGTGGTTATATAGGATCCAGGGGACACCTTCTCTCCCTCTGTCTTCCACAAAGAGGATCATAGAGCGCATGTGTTCTGTCCACTATACAGGTCCAACCCGGTTGAGAGTTAGTTGCACTAGCTATAGGCCTTTATAATTATTATTTTTACAGCATTTTTAGAACTACCATTATAAAATAATGGGTTTCATTATGACGTTTTCATGTACTTCGTTCATACTTGCCTCTGGCCATGACCTTAAAGGCCTTTAAATGCCCTTTCTTTCACAGTGGTATAATGAAAAGGAAAAGGGGTGGACACACTTCTCCTTTGAGGCCACAGGGTATCCAAGAAGCCAGAGGCAGGTGGGTGCAGCCCTGACTCCATGCCTGCAGTAGGAATCACCAACTGAAACTGAGTGCTACCAGTGGATTCCAGAAAGAACTCAGAGCCAAAGCAGATATGGAAGCCACATTTTGGGAGAGGGGCATCCAGAGATGGGCTGGAGTGGGACAAGCACAATGTATATATGTCAAGTCTTTTCAGAGAAGGGGGAAAAGGCAGACAGAAGGCGAATACCAGTCAGGTATAGCACAGTCCAGACATGTAGTCTAGAAGGGAAGCTCTGTGTGTGTGTGTGTGTGTGTGTGTGTGTGTGTGTGTGTGTGTGTGTGTGTGTATGCCTGTGTGTGTTCCATTTATCACCATCTCACTGGGGAAGAGAAGAAACTAGAAGTCATCTCAGAACATACTGTTCTTTCTAGTGTACACAACACCCTTATTACATCAACCCCAGGGTAAAGAGCCTGCTGTCTCCTGTAGAACAGGCTTAGCGATTTTCCATAGGTCCTTTTTTTTTTTTCTATAAAGGCCCAAATGCAACAAGTCTCTTATGGAGTGATATTGGGACCGAGGATTCCAGTTTTGTTTTGCAAACACAAAGGTCAGCGGGCCCCCTCCAGCTCCCTGCCCCTGAGGCTTTCTCTCATCTGAGGATGCAAAGTGCAGCTGTAGAGCCAGTGTGGAGGGGTGCAGGTTACTCACATCAAGAACACATCAAAATACTAGCCCGTGCAAAGGCGGGAGAGTGGCCTTCTTTAAACCCTCTTCATTGTACCCAAAGAGTGCCCAGCAGGACATCAACAGTACCAGCGCCAGACTTCCTGCTGGGACAAGAGCTTGCATGTCACTCTGCATTACAGGGCACCATCCAACCTACCCTGACAGCCAGGCTGCTGTCTATAGAATGTGCTCTAATTTTTACATCAGCTTAGAGCCCCTTGGGTTTTAAGCATGGGGTCACCCCAATTATGACGCTGTAAGTTGCCAGATGATAATATATAATCCACCCCTTGGTTGTCAGGTTGAGGCCTCACATCGCCTAAGCTAGTCAACCCGAGGAAATCAAGTTAGCCAGGGTTTAACAGTCTGCTTTTGTCTCAATTAAAGGGCCCTGGATGTTTAGGAAGGGCTCCTTTCTGGCTAAAGGGGCATCATTGTGATTTGAAAAAAGGCACTGACAATCACAGTCTTTGTTTTCTACCCTGTGTTTTCTAGCCCTGGAAACTGAAATCTCTAGTCAAACAGTGGCTTTGACCTATGGGATATCAGAATTTTAGACAACCAGAAGGTGGGCTCAGATCTTGGATTTTTACTGTGGAGATATATAATAAAAGTTTCATTCCAGTCCATCTTAAATGTTCAAGGGACTACACACACACACACACACACACACACACACACACACACACACACACACATTCTCAGTATTATGTTTACAACACTATCCATTTCCAGAACATTTTATCTTTCCATAGACATTTGTTCATTAAATGGTACCTTAGAAATCCCATGTGCACATGCATGCATACATGCGTGTGTGTATGAGTGAGTGTGCGTGTGTGTGCAGGTATCTGTGTGTTTTTGATGTCAGGTATCTTCCTTGATCTTCCTCCACCTTACTTACTGAGCCAATATCTCAGCCTGAATCTAGAGGTCACAGTTTTGGATAGTCTAGCTAGCCAGCTGGCCCCATGGATTCCCTCTTTCCATCTACCAAAAACTGGGGTTACAGGCAAGTTGTCATGTCCAGCTAGTTTTTATATGGGTGCTGGTGATCTGAACTCCAGTTTAGATGCTCATACAGCACACACCCTCCACTCAGCCATTTTCCCAACCTGAAGTGTCTTTCCCTATTATGGCTGGATAATCCTCCAGGGTGTGTGCCAGGCACATATTATTTATGTACTTCTCTGCGGATGGACACCCTGGGTTGATTTTTCCCTTTTTACCTGTTGTCTGTTATGAATGGTGCTTCTGGGAGCATGGCATTCCATCTCTGTCAGACGCCCCTCGGGTTTTACATGAATTCAAAGCCACCCCACTCTGGGGGGAGGTACATCCTGCTCTAAACTGTCTGAGGTTTTTGGCTCTAAGGACTTTTGGAGCAGGTGAGGACATGGTCTATGGAGAGGATGGAGAGGTGCCTATGCAGGGAGCCCTAGCTCATGACTTAAAAGATTACAGTTCCACAAACACAGAAGCTCTTCTGTCCTTTCCCTCCAGAGCAATCCTGTGACATGCTAGCTTTAGCTACACTTCTTACTGCCATCTCTCCCTCGGCAGAGGCAAGATCACAGAAGAAAGACCAGAGAGAGGCCACTGTGTACCCGCCCTATCTAGTCTGGCCACATTTTTTTTTAATTAGCCGATTTTATGGAAGTATAATTTCCATAAAGTAACTATTCACATCTGAAGTGTATAATTTGATGAGTTCTGACAAATGTATGCATTTGTCCGACCACCACCCCAGTCAGGATATGGGCCATTTCCATTAGCCTAGGTTTCTTCTGCCAGGCTGTACTTTCTTTCCACAGCCCCTTAGAGCCAGAAGTTCACTGCAGCTGCAGTGGGCAGAGGGGCTGGCGAAGCCCGGCGGGAGATCTAGCTGTAACAGGGACGGTGCCTTCAGCACCAAGTTACCGCAAATGGCACTTTTTTATTTTTAAATTCTGCAACTGATTAGCCACCTGCGGTTGCCTGGCAAGGGACATTTTTGAAGCCCTCAAGCCCTAAATAGATGGAGTTCCCCAATTCACTCAATAATTCAGCATGCATCCACTCCTCACGTCTGTCTTCGGTGAACTCTGTGTCAGGGCATGGGGCTGGGCATTGCTATGGCGGGAAACAGGTAAACACGAGGCAAGACGCTGAGTTCAGTTGGGGAGACGGAGCAGAGGAAGAGAGCCATCTGGGCTGGAACACAAGCTGGAATCTCGCAATGCTTTAAAGACTAAGGCAAATATTGAAGGCTTTTTTAGAGACGGGGTATTCAAAGCAGCTCCTTTTAAAAAAGAATGCCTAAAATTTCAGTCAAAGGGTGAGAGGGCCACACTGTGAGAACATCATTTAATGCATACCTGTGAAGGAACAGGAACAGGAGAAGGGGTTGAAAAGGTGTTTTTTTTTTTTTTTTTCAGTAAAATGGTCATGGTATGGAGTATCTGACATTGTAAATCTTGTCAGTGTATTTCAGCCAGTGACTTCCTGGGTTCACAGAATGTCACACTGGAATTTGAGAGAGGTCAGGGTGGCTTTAGTACGCCAGGCAGTTCTGTTTTCTGCCTTGTGGGAAAAGGAATGCTAAACTTGAAGCATCAGATGCTCGTGGTGCTAATGTGGGCAATGAGGAAAGAAACGGTTGTCTTCCTTGAATGGTGTCCTGAGGATATGGCCCAGTTGGTACAGCACTTACACAGTACACATAAAGCCAAGATTGGTGAGACACATCTGTGATCCTAGTCCTGGAGGGTCAGAGGTTCAAGGTCATCCTCAGCTACCTACAAAACAAAATAAAACAAACCCCACCAACCTATAACCAACAAACCTCGTCAAATGAAGACTTCATAACTTTGATTCCTCACTTGGCTCAAACTGCAATTAAAACTGGTAGGAGTGATACTACATCCATAAAAGAGTTGTATAAACCCTACATTCTATGCATACATACTTCTTTGTAAAACTCCACTGGAAAACTCATGTGTTTAAAATAAAGCTAATTAGTAAAATAGTTTTTGTACTAAGAGCAGTCTTATTTATGCAAAATAGCTCCAAACAGGTTCACAGAGGTTGCAGGCATAGCTAGCTTGTAATGAGTATTCTGACTGTCCGAGAGCATGGACAGTGAGTAGCCACTAAGAGATTCAGTTCTTTCCATTCCTACAAAACTTAATTCCCATTAACACTGTTCATCCTCTGAGAGGTCGAGTTCTCAAACTATTACAGACACCATTTCTCCATTCACCCTGGATGCCCCACCCAAGAAGATGCCATAAAGTCTAAAGTCTACCTGGCTGCTACCTATTGTCAAGACTAGAGAGTCTATGTGAGGTGGTACCCTTACTCAGAGTTTCTTGGGTTGCATCAGCCTGAGATAAATGTATGTATGTGTGTGCATATCTCCTCTGATGCCACAAGCTACAGTCCTTCTGGGCTGGGGGCTCTGAGTCTCCTCGGTACCCTGACCCAGTTCATTCTAGCCTTAAAGCAGGAAGACCTCAGCTGTAAAGGAGCCCTTAAATGAGTCTTTCTACTGATTTGAAAGACACATTTTTTCCCCACAAAGCCAGTTCCTAGATCCAAGCATCCATGCTAACTGACAGCTTCAGAAAAACGTCAGAGAAGGGATTTAGCTACTAGTATATTCACAGATTTATGGGCCTTCCCGTTCAACACACACACTCAGGGATACCTGGCTTCTTTGCTCCCTTTGGACATCCAACCCTATAGACATGCATCTCCTTCCCAAACATCTCCACAACATACTTCCTGCATGAGAAGGCCTGGACATCCCTCCTTGTAGGCAGCAAATCTGAACTTTCTCAAAGGTCAGCCAGGCAGAATCTTTTACTCTATAGCTCAGGGTTTGCTGAGCTGCAGTCACAGACAGGGGGCTCTCCTCTCATCCCCTGAGCCTTCCTGCTGCCAGCTGAGCCTCGTCTCTAAGCCCATGTGCCCACACAGCTGCAGGGCTGCCTCCCCTCCCAACAAGAGTCCATCCCTCTGCAGTTGGTGGCCTGGCGCTGAGCCAATAATCTTCATTCTCTAAATGTTTCTCGGTTTGCAGAAGCCCTGCTCTGGCCCCTCTTCTCAAGTGTGGTGACCCAGCCTTGTTCAGCCTGACACTCATATGCCAACCCACAGACCACAGGCCACTAGTGTCTCCAGGCTCCCCAACCTCTTCAAATTAAGAAAACACTATAGACTTGTCACTCCTGTGGTTGCCTCTCCCTTTCCCAGCACTGGGGATTGAATCTAGTGCCTCCAAAATGCCCAGTGAGCACTCCACCACTCAGCTACATTCTTAGACTAGTCTTACTTTTCATTTTTAAGATAGGGTCTTGCTAACATGGCCAGGCTGACTTTGAGTTCATTCTGTAGACCAGGCAAGCCTTGGCTTGTCCACCCTCCCGACTCAACCTCTCAAGCAGCTGGCTGGCTCGGCGACTGTGGTTTGAAGGAAGTGTTTCAACCTCAAAAGGAAAACAAATTCTGATTTGAGTGCCAGCGTGAGATCACATCTGCTCTTGGTGACAAGCATCCCATCCAGGCCTATCAGTTGTGCCCTGGATATGGGTGACAGAGAAAGGTGCAGAAGGGGTGCCACTTGCTACTATCCCTGCTCCCTTAACCTCCACTCTGCAAAGCCAAGCACTCTGCAAAATGGAATGTTTCCCACCCCTACCAGTGAGCCACACAGCCTTTGTGCTCTAGGAGGGCCAGTGTAGGAAGTTAATTGGGTTTCAATTTTCTTTTTTAAATTTTATAATACAATTAATCAAATTCAGTGTCTGAACATAGTTCTCAAGTTCAGGCCATGCAGCATATGTCACATTGGTCCTGGCATCCCCCAGTTTACGAAAGGTTAACTCTTCTTAATTGCTAGGCTTGGCCAAATATATATGGCTGCTTCTTGTCAGTGGGATTCTATGGGAATAGGACTAAAGGAAAGTGGGTGATGTTTAGAAGTTAACCAGGAGTCTTGGTGACATGGTTATTTTTAGGACACATCTAGGAAAATACCCTGGACACAGACATGAAACTAGATGGTGTAACCTGTGGATGAGGGACACATGAGAACATGTTTCTGAATCTTTTTAAAAACCACAAAGGATTTCCTTTGAAGCCCTGTGTAGCAGAACCTATGAGCATTTCTATAATGTGGGATCAGCTGCCGCTGAACTGGAAGTAAGTGAGATTTATGGACCCAGAGCTATGCGAAGAATGCCTCAGGTATCCAACCTGCAGCAGTCCCTCTGTACTGTCAACCACAGCCAATCTTGGTGTTTATTAAGCTGTAATAAGTGACTTAGGTGTCAGGGAAAGCAGCTTTTGCTGTGGCCTGAGATCTTGCCGGTCCTAGAGCAGGTTGCACTAAAACAACTCTTTTCACGAGGCTCTGGTAGCAGGCCCTTTTGTTCATGGAGGCCATGGAATTCTGGGAGGGGTGACAAATACCCTTACCCAGCACTGTCTGACAGCAGGGCAAAGTACCAGACAGGGCACCCTGGCCAGCTTCTTTATTGTTCACGAAGCACGGACCAGCAGAAGGAAACAGGCCTGAGTTAACACTGAAACATAACAAAACCTCAACATGTATCTCTTCAATTCAGAGGGTGGCCCTATCTCGCTGCAGCTGTCTGCATGTATGTGACTCTTGTCCACCATGGCTTTGAAGTTTGTCAACACTAGTGAGGAGGAAGAGAAGGCTTCCAGCCAGTCTCCTGCCTCACTAGTCACAGTTCTGACTCTCTGAGTCTCACTTAGCATCGTGATGTCATTCTGCACTTTCCTTTGATTATTGTTTAAAGTGTGTGCTGGGGAGGTGCGGGGCACATGTGCATGTCCACGCAGAGGCCCAACACCGACTGTGAGTGTTTTCTTCAGTCACTCTTCAGTTTATCTACTGAATGATTGAACTCCACTGATTCTACAGTCTAGAGAGCCAGCTTGCCCCAAGAATCCCCTGTCTCCTCCATGCCTGTCTGGCATTTACATGGGTTCTAGGATTTAAAGTCCAGTCCTAGGACTTGTAGGCAAGTGCTTTATTCACTGAGCCGCCTCCCCTGCCTTCTTGGCACTTCTGACAGTGAGCAGATCCCATATAGAAATATACTTTCTCCCAAGCTACACAAATAATAAAACACTTTTTCCTACTTTTTTGGCTCTGGCCGAGGGACCCTTGACCAAGGTCTGTGCCCTTCCAGATGGAACGTGGGGTTCCAACTCTACACAGCTGCAGACCTCCTGCTCCTGACTTCCTGAGAGGAGAAAAGCAGAGACGGGCAGGGTGAGAACCTTCTGTGGCCCCTGTTCTCAGAACAGATTCAGAAACAGATGCTTAGAATTGGATCCAGGTGGGGTGTACAAGCTGGGCGAGGCAGGCCGGCAGGGCTGGGTTTGAAGTAAGGGCATCTTAAGGTAATGGGAAACCTTTTTCTTTCTTTCTTTTTTTTTTTTTTCATTCTGGGGCTTGCCAGCTTCCAACTTGCTGTTTACTGCATTGAAAAATATTCCACACGATGGAGGAACTATTTTCCAAAACAAAATGCTAGTATTCATCAGGAGGCGCGGGCTGTGCAGTGTGAACAATTCACTTTCGTTAAGTACCATATGGCCGCTGGTAGGAAAACGCTAACATGTTTCAACAGTACAGCTGGGGTAGGGCTCCTTTATTCACCGTGCAGATGGCTCTAATTGACATCTCTCCTAAAACAGGTCTCCAGCATTTCTACAGGATCATTAGAGTAATTAGTTATTAAATACCATCACCACTTTTAGAGTGGGGGTCTGATCCTTGGCAATGCTCCACTGTGGTGGAACCGATAGAATGGCTGGGAGACCTGGGGGGGGCGGGGGAGGGCTTGCTGTAGAGGCGTGCTAGCCCCTCGTCCCTCCTTCTGAAAGTCCTGGCCAGAAGAAGACAAAAGCCATGCAAATTCAAGGCTAGCCCTTGAGAGAATCTGGGCAACCGAACTACTAACTCCCTGCTCACCCTTCTAGTTAACTCTATTTGCTGGGGTTAGCAACTGCCCTCGGTGATCCACTGGGATGAGGCTATGAACTGTAGAGCCAATGAAAAGACGCACGGGGCCACCATCCTGTGGCTCAGCTGGTCTGGATGCTTGCCCAGGGCTCAGAGATCCTTCCTTGCTATTATGGAGTGACCAACAGCGGCCTTTCAGGACACAGAAATGCCTGAGATGCAGTCCCTGATGCTGTGTTAGGTGTCATTGGTAGTGTGCAAATGATGGCCCCACTCAGGTTGTCTACATCCTGAACGAAAGGGCATTAGCTCAGGGTTGGGGCCTGGCCCAGGTGATCTCACTGAGCTCCAGAGGCAGGCTCAGAGTGGGAGGCTTGGCCCAAGATGAGTACTGAGATTTTGGATCAGCAGTACACTGTTTCCCACGTTAGGTCTCAGTGGTGAGCCGTGTCTATCAGGTAATAGCCACAGCACCCTCCCTTGCTCTCAATTGCTCATTCTCTCCATCACCCAAGGGACACCTAGGGTAGACGGATGACTGAGGGAGAAAGGGAGAAAAGGGGGGAACGTGAGGAGGACGGAACACTGCCATTTCCTGAAGTTGAACACAAAGAGTTCTTTGGGAAGAAGACACTGCCATGACCCAATTCCCCTACCCGTGCAGAACCCCACATACTTGGGTCCATACTCAGGTTAACAGGTGACCCAAAGCTATGGTTTAAAGGTGCTTGCTAAAGTTTGGATGCTGGACATTTATGCCCCAATGTGTTGGGACATGGAACCTACTGTGTTTGGGTCATGAGGGCTTCACTCTTAGGAGGGGATTAATGACATCATTGCTGCAGTGGGCTTATCATTATGAGATAAAATGATACCTTTCTGCTCTCCCATCTCCCTTGTGGTGCAGGCTTTCTTGCCCTTCTGCCTTGTGCCATAGGATAACACAGCACAGAGCTCCTCACCTGACACCTGGTACCTTGATACTGGATTTCCCAGTTTCCAAAACTATATGTGTGTGTGCATGTGTGTGTGTGTGTGCACATGCATGTGTATTATATAACATATACACCACATACATACATATATTTGTATATATGTATGTGCATGTATACATTTATATATATGCTATGATACTATATAAAAATATATACATATATGCACACATATACACATATATGTAATTATATATACATATACACATATGATATATTAATACACACAAAATATACATATAATATATATGTAATATATACAAATATATATAATATAAAAATATTATTTATATATATATATATATATATATATATATATATATATATATATGGCATCACAGCATCATAAAAGAGAAGCCTGGTTTTGAACTCAAAAACAAGTCTCTAGTGATAAGGGGCAGCCAAAGTTGGGCAGGAGCCCACCCGTGGGGATCACTCCCACAGCAGATGCTTTGAGAAGAGACCCCAGTCATCTCAAAGCCCAGTCTGCCCTGATGCAGCCAACCTTCAGGTCTGTGTCTCCCTGTCTTGATCCCCGTGTAACATTCCATGCTATCAGCCTTGCCAGGGTGGCCAGAGACACAGCACTGTGAACCACGACACCTCTGCAGAATAGAAAGGTGGTCAGAGTGTGTGTGCACCTTGAAGTTTCTTCAAAAAAGCACATACATGTATCTAGAGGTTGATATGGATCCAGGAAATAGCCTTCCCTCTGAGCTCATTCCCCATTGATTGAAGGTTAATAGCGAGGCATTATTAGTTTAATTTCACAGTCTAATCAGTTTCCTGCTATATCGATCGAAAGACTTGGAGTAATTGTAATTGTGTGAGGCTGAAAGGCAAAGTTCCAGGCTGAAGGAGTAAAGCCGGTGATTCTACTGGTTCAGACACACGCAAGAAAGCTCCTGGCTTTTCTTGCACACAGCATCACCTGACATGGGCCATGCCTCCCAGAGGACACCTCCCCATAGACACGATTCTCTTCCTGGTGAACCACAGGAAGGTGATACATTTTCATGGGTCCACAGGAAGGACTACACCCCTGAAAACAGACCCTTGGCCCAACAATACACCAAGTCCAAAGTCCCCTTGAATGCCATTCTGAGCCCCAAACTGGCCCAGGGCCTCATTGCTAAACACCCTCTGTCAGCAGGGCCCCATCTGTGCAATAGAATTTTTTTTTGTCACTTTTTCAAATCAGAATAGAAACAATTTTTAGTCTATAATTATCATTTCTTTTCTCAACAGACAAATGTTTCCTTTTAAATTGTAGGGCGGAAAAAAGCAAAGAACAACATTTTAAACCAAAAAGAAAGACTAAAATTAATTCCTTCTTTATAGAAAAATAAAATACAACAGCTCTAAGAAGCCAGGTTTTCTTTTTTTTCCAAAAGAGCAACAAAACGCAACAGTGTATTCATTATGGCTGGTTAATGTCCAGTTTTGAGAAGCAAGTCCTACAGGGATGGTGCTGGCACAGTTTGCAGACCACTGCTGGCTTCTGGTGTCTGGGTTTTTCTGGACCAATCACATAAAGCACTCAGTGTAGGGAACCAACTTAGGATTTTAGATCCCAGGAGTCAGGTTTGAGGCCTGAGGTCTATCTAATTCTCTCATGCAGCCTTGGCGTGAGAGCTTACCATGTGTGCACCATCAATTTCCTTATCTTTACAATGAGGGCCCTTCTCACTGTACACGGCAATTGAGGGCTGTTTTGTAGTTTAAAAATCACTGAACAAATCCTGCTGCCTTTACCTGGTAGTCAGCACTAACTCCACTCATCTCCCACACACACTAGTTCTGTCCTCAAAAATGCAGCAACCCCTAAGAGCTGCTGCTCTTCTCTAAGCCTGTAGACTCTTCTGCCCTGTATTCATGAAGTAGGGGAGCTACTGATAGCACGCATGGGTCTGGACAGCACCCCAGTTGCTGCCCCTGTATGCACAGAACTTGTGTTAAAGGCCACCTGCCAATAGCAAGTCACATTTAAGGAGCGGAAAGAATTTTCATGTGGCTGGGGCAGAGTGTACTCAGATAATGAAGTAGAAAGGCAAGTACAGTCAGTCTCTGTCTGTCTGCCTCTCTCTCTGCCTCTGTTTCTCTCTGTTTCTCTCTGCCTCTGTTTCTGTCTGTCTCTGTCTGTCTCTGTCTCTGTCTCTGTCTCTGTCTCTCTCTCTCTCTCTCTGTGTGTGTGTGTGTGTGTGTGTGTCTAGTGTCTGTGATCTAGGAGTCAGTGTTAAGAAGTTTGGCTTCAGAATGACAGAGCAACAAATGACCAGTGCCCCAACCCTACTCCCATCCTCCAGACTCATCAACAGGGAGTCAGGTCTCACAGATCTCCCCAAACACACTATACCAGTGCTTATGGTTGCTGTGATTCAATCAGGTAAGCCCTCAGCATAAAGCCCCCTTGGGCTCTCCATTCCCGAAGCTGTGCTGGTAAACATTTAACACCCAGCTGTGGTGGTGACAGGAACACAGACAAACAAAACCCACTCTGTCCCTGATTAGTAGCGTTCACTTGCCTCTGTTGCATAAACACTCCCACTGTGGTAATGTTGAACTACCAATGTGAGGCTGGGCGGAGCCATTAACAATGGGCTCACAGAAGCCAGTCCGGCCAGCTCCACTCCCAGTTCTAGCTCACTACACTTGAGAGACTCACCTATGAACTGCGTGCAGGGGTGAAGACGTTCTCTAAGCTTGATGCTGCTGCAACTGAGAGGACCCCAGGACATTCTGGAGGGTAGGGAGCAGAGCAGCCACCAGCTATCATGCCCCTTGTGTCTCTGCATTAATCTCCAGAGGCATCTCCTGGATTCTACAACCTTCCCTAGAATTCCTGGATTTCACACTTGTTATGTCTCTGTGCTGGGCAATCTGATGTCAGCTTGACACACAAACTAGAGCTATCTGAAAGGAGGGAGCCTCAGTTGAGAAAACACCTCCATAAGATCCTGATGTGAGGCATTTTTACAATTAGCGATTGATGGAGGAGGGCCCAGCCCACTGCGGGTGGTGCCATCCCTGGATGGTGGTCCTGGATTCTATAATAAAGCAGGCTGAGCAATCCAGTAAGTAGCACCTTTTCATGGCCTCTGTATCAGCTCCTGCCTCCAGTTTCCAGCCCTGTATGAATCCAAGTCCTAGCTTCCTACAATGACAGACACGGAAGTGTGAGCCAAATAAACCTTTTCATCTCCAGCTTGCTTTTGGTCAGAGTTTTTGTCCCAGCAATAGAAACCGAGTCTCTGAGGGGCTCTCCACACCAGAGCCTTGCATCTCTTTTTCCAAGGTCCTGGTTATGATTTTCCTGGCTATGAGTGTAGTTTTTGAAAGCCCTTTGCTGGCCTTCCTGCAGTTTCTGCCACTGCCCAGTGTCCTTCCAGGGCAGATTCTGTACCTTTTTCTTTATAACTTTCCAAATACCCACAATACCCTGCATTTGTAGGTAATGAACTCCACAGTGCTCATGGGCATGTCTCAGCTTCTCTGTATACTCCATGCATTTTCTTGATATAAAACAAAGACTCTGGAACCTTCTGCTTCATGACTCAACACTCCTTATGGTAGACTTCTAATTCAAGAATCTTCCGGAAATGTCTTTACCTCCTGGCCTTTCCCTGCCTGTCAAAGCAGAGGAAGCTGAGCATCGGTGTCAATATCGTGCTTAAGGACAAAATAACTATTTTCCCAAGAATCTTGGTGATGTCACTTGCATGGCCAGATGGGGCCAGAAAGATGGCCGAGTTACACGCTTCCTGGTTCTGCTTAGACACTAGGGAATGCCGAGTCTCTGTCTTCTTACACATGCTGACCTAAGCTGCAGCTGAACTCTCCAGCAAAACTGGCAAGGACTGGGACATAGACACTGGCTCACTGTAATGAGCCCAACAGGTGGAAAAGACAACTGGGTACTGTGTAGCTGATCGCTTTCTAAAAATAGCCAGGGGCCCCGGCTCTGCAGGCTTCCTCTGAGCAGGGCCAGGGTTCCACTGCTTCTTCCTAGGTTTTAGAGGAGGGAGACAAGTCTTTGTTCCACTATCTTCCCTTTAACAGGCAAAGCAGACACTGCCCCTCATAAAAGCTCTAGATGGGGTTTGGGAACTGGCCCTGAATCTCCTCTCTTTTAGCTGTGTCCTACTGCATAGACTGAAGGAACTGTCCCTTGGCTGCTGGGTCATGCGGGAGAGGAAAGGAGACAGGGCATGAACAGATGCCAGTGAGCTCTGGGCAGCACTTCTTGGCCAAGGGACCTGGGAACACAGACGTTCTCCTCAGACCAAGGCACTGACAGCATCAAATAGAAATGCCATGCTCTGCGGTCATGTGGTGAAACAGAAAAGAAGGAAGGCGTCTTCAAGGCCAACCCCCACCACCTCCACTGCCCTCCAAACTGCGGGCTCAGGAAAAACAACGGGCAACGGAACAAAGGGGGACTTCTCTCCCAGGCTCAGGCTTGGCTCTAGCTTGAAGCCTCAGAGTCCAGGTTCCTTCTGGCCCTTTCCTCCCTTCTAGGTGTCTAGAGAGGAATACTTAGCTCTCAGCACTCAGAAGTCAGTCATGGATTTGGCCTGAGTGCCAGCTGTGTGGCTGTACCTGGGCCACTTGGCCAGCTTAGGGAAGTATCATAAAAACAAAGCATGCTCTTGAAGTAATGGTATGGATTCTTACCCAATCACTAAGTCAAGAACCACAAGTCAGGATAAAAACCACAGGGGAGAACTTACTTTTAAATTACATCTGTAATGAATCTAATGCCCCCCTCCCTTCTCTCCCCACCCCATGAAGCATGCCTGCTGGTTCTGTTTAGAAGCTAAGGAATGGAGAATCTGTCTTCTTGTAATATTTCCAGGCCACACTTGCTCCTTGTACTGTGAAGTCCCTCAAAAGACTTCTGAAGCCAACCTTCATATTGGGACATTGGGAGGGACGAACAGCAATTCTTGTCCTCAGGGCTATCATGCTACCAGCTAGCAGCAACAATGCCCCTCCTGTGTCTTGGTCCCTCCACCTGCTCTAGCCTCTCTCCGTGTTGAAGGCCACACACACCAGATTGCACGTTCCTCCTTTCTGGGACTATACTGAGATCATATTGCCGAAATGGGACACCCGCCCTCTCCTGCCAGTCCTGGGCCACACTGGCACCAGTGTGTGTGCGGTTACCCACCCATGAGCCGTGAACATCCATCACCGTGACTCACGGCTTCTCGTCCCCTTGGCACCTCTTGATCCTGAGCGGCTCGGCACATCACTTCAGGGTCAGACACCTCTATCTTCCCTGGTGCTCATAGCTGGTGAAGCAGGCACTGGGCCTGTGTCTCTTCTACCCTCTTGGCAGCTCTGGGTTTGGTGTAGTGGAAAGAGATGCAGATAAAAAGCCGAGCACTCCAGTTTGGGCGGGCTCTGCTACACCCTCGCACAACACAGACAACCATCTCCCTGGCCTGGTAAGGCTTTCCTTTACTAGCCTCAGAGAGGTGAGGAGGAGGGAGAAAAAAAACCCTGAGTGAGGGTTTCTTCAGAGTAAAGCTTTGACTGAAGAAATCCATTATCATTACAGTACAGCACTGACGGTGGCCAGGCAGGCTCCCCAACAAGAGGCACAGCTCTGCCTCCACCAGCTTTCTCTCTTTGAGATAAGTACTTACTTCAAGGTCCCCGTTTTCTCTTTGGTCAAAGGAATTGCAGAAGCATGCCAAGCCCCAAGCAGCACAAACAGCGAATAATCGCTTGGAAGAGAGGCTTGTAGAAATGAGTCTTTGCTGGGGACAAGGTCGGCTGGCAGGCTTGGCCTATAAATCACTATGCCCTCCTCGGCTTACTGGCTCACACTGAGAGATGAACTCGGTTGGACTCTGACATTTTCTAGTGTCTAAGACGGTGCCTTGCACACAGTAGGCTTCTACTCATTGTTTGTGGGACTGCATAACTGCAAAGGGAGCCAAGGGGGCAAAGCCATGTCCACTCGAACTAGATGGTCCCTATTTGAAGCCTAGGCGAGGGACAGAATCCAAATCAGACTTGGCTCCTGTCTGCAGCAAGTGGGCGGCTCATTCTTGCCAGCCTTAGCTGAAAAGGATTCTGGGGGGAGCCCAGGGAGATTAGAATTAACGTACTTACTGTATTATGTTGCATTGGTGATAAGACTAAAATTTTGGGATTTAAAAAATGAGACTCCTGTGTTCTCTGGTTTTCCTCGTTAACGCTGGCAAGGGCCTGAGTTAGCCCGTATGTCCTTTGCTTTAGCACGGAGGAAGGATCATAGAAGGTTTGGAAATTTACTTACTCTTCAGATACTCTGTTCCCTGTCTGCTCTCCCCGTGGGACATGGGTCTCCTGCTCACAGATGTGTGTGCTGCCATGGGCCGGCAACCAGGTGTTGGGGGTTTTCTGAACAACATGGAGATTAATACGTGGATGTCAGAATACCAGGCAGTTCAGAGGGCCTGTGCTATCCCAAATACCTCCTCTCCTCCCGGTGCCTATAAACACCAGAGGGCAGGCATGACATTCTCACACTCTGTTCTCTAGGGATGGCTCCAATGCTTCGGCATGTCGTTGGCATACAGGAATGACAATCCACACAAGGACAAGTCAAACCCACACATCTCCATGCAGCTTGTCCCATCTGCAGAGTGGGCTCACCCTGTGTAAACCTTGGCGGCTGCTCTGGGAAATATGACCATTTGACGGGATCACAGCGAAGGGGTCTACCCTGACTCTATCATCATGCAGAAGAACTACCTAATAAACTCAAGCTTGAGCTGGAAGAGGCACAGACCCCTCCCCAGAGGCTGGCTACTGAGCTTTAGGAGTGAAGAACATCTGTCTTCTTGTCCAACTTGAGTGACTCTCTAACCTGTGACCACACTCCTAATTATTTTCTGATTAAGCCTTTAAAAAGAAAAATATATCCAGGAGGTGGTGGCACACGCCTTTAATCCCAGAACCCAAGAGGCAGAGACAGACGGATCTCTGAGTTTGAGGTCAGCCTCATCTACAGAGTGAGTTCCAGGTTAGTCAGGGCTACACAGAGAAACCCTATCTTGACTGTCTTGAGAACCTCCCCCCACCCAAAGTATCTAATATGTTCAAAATGAAAAATAGCCACTTTACAGATGGGGATATAGCTTAACAGTAGAAAGCCTGCCTACCACATGTGAGGCCCTGAGCTGGATACCCAGAACTGAGAAAAGAAAAGAGTAAAGAAAAGAAAAAAAACAAACAATATTAGATACCCCAAAGTCAAGGAGCCATCAGCCAAAGCCCTAAAAGAAACTACCAAAGGATGTCATGACATTATAGTATGGCAGCTCAGTGTTTGTTCCTAGGAAAGCCTCCCTTGATTACTTACACCCTGGGAGGTGTCTGCACATAACTCTAGAGAGCAGGTCTGGAGAAACTATGAGAAGCTGTTGCTTTAAATGACAACAATGGCCATAGCAAGTTTAAAAGATACAGAGAGAAAAGATTTGGGAAGTCCGTGAAGAGCAGGCACACAGTTCTTCAAGGATAGCTAGCTTTGGCCATTTGGTTCAGGGGCCAGTGGGTTAACTATCTCTCCAGACTCCAGAGAATCTACTACACATCAATGTACAACAAATACTTCTAGTAAGGCAGTGGTCCTGTAAGAATGTGGGCTTCTGAACAGCCTTTGTATCCAGACTCAGATATCTATCATCTGTGCCTTTTTGCTTAAACTATTTGATTTTGTTTCATCTCAAGAAATGGGGAATGAAGCTGTTCCTTCTCTTAGGTGGGGGGAAGGAGGGTACTAGAAGATGCTGACTGCCTGGATCCTGTAGAAGCTATACTCTAGACAGAGGAGCAGATAGCTGGTCCTCTTCCTAAAACATTTCTCCAGTATGGCTAAACTAAAACTTTAGGTCTTTAACGGGAGCAAAGATGGCAAAGTAAGGAGAAGCCAGAAGATGAGAGTGTGGGTGTGGGGAGGCAAGAGAGGCCCATCCCCTACCTCCCGAAGACCCATCCCAGATTCCAAGCACTCAGTGAGGGGCCTGGCACAGTTCGATCTAACTTTGCCCTCCAAGCTCCGCTGCAGCTGTAAAAACTATTGACTGACGATGGATCTTGCACAGGAGCGAAGGGGCTCTCTCAAGGCTACACAGCTCGTAACCAGGATTCACACACTGAATTATCTGCTCTAAAGCTAGATCAGCAGCAAGAAGAGCAGCCCGGCCTGAGCAGGCTCAGGAGTGAGTGCATGCCTGCTCAGCTGGCTCGAATGCCAGTAAGCGAGCCTAAAGGGTAAGCTACAGTCACAGCTCCAGTGTACTGGGGGGGCAGGTGGGGATTCTGAGACCCCCGGGGAGCATTGGTCTTATTGGAAGCTTTCTTACATGGTTGAAAGAGAAGAGCCTGAAAACTTGTCGTGCATGAAACCTACTTCCAAAAGCTCTGCATACCACACACCCATCCCCATTTTCTACAGGTAGGGCATCCAGGAGGGATTGGGCCCAGGGTCTTCTGAGAGTCCTTCTTGATTGCTATAGAGAGTCCCCTAAGGGAGTCGCGTGCATCCACCCCCTGCCATTTAACCTGCATGTGACCCATCAAAGGCTCTTGCCCCATGTTCCAGGCAGAAGGAATCAGAAGAAACACATAGGATACCACCATATAGATTTCTTCTGGCCACCTAGTAGTCGACTCTAACTTACGGGCAGTGAAGAACATGTCTGCGAAGATGGAAACATCTGAGTGAGGGAGACCGGGCTGGGGCAGAACTTGTTATGTGGAAACAAAGAACCATTGTTGAAGCCCTCTTTGCCACCTCAGCTTCGGTGGATGATAATGTAGCATTTTTTAGCAGCCATAATATCAGAGAGAGAAAAGATGTAAATGAACAGAACTTTATTTGAGGGTAAGAGGTGTCTTAATACTGTGGCTAAAGTTCCTTCTGCTACAACAGAGATATCTATGATAGGAACAGTGTCATAATAAGAAGTTTATGAGAAAGCAGCCTTCGACAAAGGCAAACTTTCATGCAGCTGTGACTCAGCTGAAGTGTGGGGTATGTAACCAGTCTCCTGAAGGACATGATGTTTGGCATTAATCACCAGCTCTTGCTTCCGCCAGAGCGTTCTGTTGGTACCACAGTCTCAGGGCCCAGGAAACAGAGGCTAAAGCAGTGGCCTGAACCTTGGCCTCTCACCGGAGGGGGAGTTCCAGGAATCCACTCATAGAGTCCAGCACAATATGCTCTGTTCTCAATGCCGTCCTTCTCCCAGGAGGCCCTGCTGCGTTGACAGTAGTAAATGAACCCAGAAGGCTAGACAGAAAGGTTCCTCCACTCTACAGACCAGACAACTGCAGGTGCTTGTCCCAGGTCCCTTGAAACTGAGGAGGCCAAAGTGGGTAAAATGTACACAGCACATATCCCTCAGGGTACTCCATTTGGAATCTAAGTGGAGTTTAGCAGTTCTCAACTTGGGGGGGGGTCTCTTATCAGCTTTCCTGCATGGCAGATGTTTACACTGTGGTTCATAACAGTAGCAACACGAGGAACTGTATTAAAGGGTTGCAGCAATAGAAAAGTTGAGAACCACTGCCTTAAAGAGATGGATGGACAGCAGTCTATCTAATGAGGCGTCACTCTCTTTTGGGGTGTTCACCTTCAGTGGGACTGGGAGGGTTTTGGCTCGTCCTGGTCTTTCTTTTACTTCCTTGCCTGGCTTTTCTCCTAGGCTGGGTAGGGGAAATCCCAAAGGGGTTAATATTGTCACCCTCTCTGGTGACAGGTCCCACGTGGGGTGACATATCAGGGCTGAGTTCATACCTTGCTCTTCTGGGTAGGCTTGAACTGGTGGTGCTCTATCAGCTGTCTGGAGGCTGTTCTGCCCTGGCCAGCCGAAATTATCAGATACCATAGAGGTTGGTAGTGTGGGACTGAGCTTGGAGGTGGGAGAATCCTGAGGGAGGGGCAAATGAGGGGCTGTGGCAGGGATCCTGGAGAGTCTCAAAGGCTAACTTTAGCTGTGAAATGGCCCTAGGTGGGAGATTGGGGACAGTATTGGTATAGGCGTGAGAAGAACCCTGAGCTAGACAGTACACTTTAGGCAGCAGTTGATGCAGGATCCCAGAGCTAGTTCTTTGGAATTGCCTGTCATGAAGACTACCCACAGGAAGTCACTACCACAGAGTGTTTCCCAAAGGACTCCATGGAGATGCCACCTGCCTCTGAAGCCTGGACAAGGTGCCCTCAAACACATTTTGGTATGTCACCTGACTCATCAGGAGCAGAGCTTGGAGTGACTATCGGAGCTTGGTGGTTAGGAGCTGGATGTAACTCAGAACCAGGGTTGTGTGTTAGGTGTGCAGCTGTGGTGTGTGCCCAGTGAGGACCACAGCTGAGCACAGATAGGATGCCACAGAGGGCTGAGAGATGGTCTTGGCCTCGATGCAGATCTGACAGTGTTGAGATGCTGAGCATGGCACAGCAGGAGGGGTGTCAGTGGGGACCAGGCTGCAGGGAGCCTTCCCCAGGATGAAGGAAATATGTATCCATTCTCAGAGGGATGGTGGGGCCCAAGCATTGGCAGGGTATCCAAGCTGTCTTTCTAGCCCAACAAGAGGTCATAAGTACAGGTCTGAATAAGATAGTGGGGTGTGGCAGACAGGGGTGGCCAGGCCCGAATATACCCCGGCATTTGCAGAAAGCAGCTCCCCAGTTCTTTATAGCCTCGTTTGTGCTCCCTAAGCCCTGTGGTCCAGTCACTGACCCTCCTAGAGAACCACTGAGTTCTAATACCTGCTACCTGTGAGGTGTGGCAGGTACAGCCTGTCTTTATTTCTAAGTAAGAAAAATAAAAATGGAAAATGTCCCTACAGTTTCCCTCCCACAAAGAATATTATACAACCCCTCAAGGATCAGGGGCAGTGTTACATGAAAAAGAAAGGAGTCATGGGCCACCTTTAATGGCTGAGGAAGAGAGTTTCTAGGCTAAGGCCAGGGTCCACAACAGATATGTGTTCGTGAAGATTGTGGATGTAATGGGAAAGTAAGTTCTTAGCTCACAAAACTGCATTTCAGTATTACTGCAGCGACTGAAAGTCACAATCACAACTAGGCCTTCTGTACTAACCCCGTCTGAACATTTTTCATGTGACATATATTATCTCATTGATCCCTGGGACTAAATACTCTGAGATAGGTATTCCCAGTGTCACCATTTTATAGATAAGAAAATGGAAATAGAGATAACAAATGACTTTTTCATGAAGTAGCCAAGGGGGTCAAGTTTTGAACCTATATAACCTGAGGGAAAGAAATGTGCCAACTTCACTCTCCTATCTATCCTATCTACTGACATCGAGTCTGCTCCATGATATTGTTTTTACACACACACATACCACACACACACACAAAATGTGTGTGTGTGTGTATATATATATATATATATATATATATATATATATATATATATATATATATATATTACATATATTTGTATGGTGTGTGTGTGGTATGTGTATGATATAAGATCATAAACAGCCAGAGGAATCTGGAAGAGTCCAGAGCAGGGACAGAAGCAATAGACTAAACATGGCCAGCAGACCGGACCTGGCCATGAAAGAAGCAGGAGCAGAGAGAGCAGAGAGATGGAGAGAGGGGGAGCATGGGAGAGTAGAGAGAAGGAGAGGAGGGAGACCGAGAGAGGGGGAGCATGGGAGAGTAGAGAGAAGGAGAGGAGGGAGACAGAGAGAGGGGTAGAATGACAGAGAAGAGCAGAGCTGAAATAGCAGGGTTATAATGAGTGGCTGGGGTGGGGGAGGGGAACCCCTTAGCTGGAAGAGCTTAGGGTACAGGAGGAGGTGAGGTGGGCTTATGACATTGGGGGAGCCTGGAGGCCAGTGCACGTGGGTATGCTAATAGGCATCACAGCAAGCCATTTGTCCCTTCTGCCTTCTGGAATTTGGAGAAATAAAGAGTTTGTTTTGGACCTGACAGCTAGCTACTTAAGGCTCAAAGACTGGAACACAGGAGCATTTTGGGAAAGACATTGTTAACAGTGTTTTTCAAGCGGTGGGAGTGGGGCCAGCATCTTTTGCATAAAGAGCTAGAGATGAAGGTTCCTTAATGGCCATCCAGTCACCTGGTCCTGATGACACATGGAAACATGAACGTAGCGTAGCGTCTCATTAGGAGAAAAACCAAAGCTACACAACAACCCCGTATCTGCTCTGTTGGAAAGACGGGCAGAGTCTGGAAGGCCGCTCACTCCTAAGTTCATATTAATTAGGTTCTTAAAAAAAAAAAACCACCAAATTGTTTGTATGTCTAAGTTTCAAGGAAAAAAAAAAGGCGGCAGATGGCTGGCTCCAGGCTAGAGGAGAGCAACTGAGACAGGGTTCTACTCTTCTCCTCGTGTCCACAGCAGCCTGGGAAGAACGCGGATTGTTTGGATGAGGCTTTTCTGTGGACTGTGAGGCCTTTGTGCTATGAAGGAGCCGATTTGTGCAATCGGCCTGCTTGGTGGAGAGGTTCCTGCTCTCAGAATGGCTGTTAACAACACACTGAGGCTCCTCTGCCTCTCCTTCCCTAGAGCCAGCCTTGAACCTCGGTGTGGATGCTGACAATGAGGTCCTTCTATCCCTGTGTCACCCCTAATCAGCCTAGTAACACATGGCAAGCTGGGGTCTGCTCACTGATTTCTCTGTCGTCTCCTCAGCGCCCAGACCAGGCCAGGACTGGAATGGCAGCGGATCTGCTGGTTGTCCAACTGGCCTAAGGGTCGACTTCCCAAGGCCTTGCTCATAAACAGCATGCATTCTAAATCCTCTGCCAGGCAGCCAGCTGTCTGTAACTCAGATGATTCTTTGCTGTGGAAACAAGGCCGACTCTGGTCACGAGGTGCCTGACCCGACTGAGGAGGTGGATATAGCTGCAGTCTGGCTTGCTGAGCCACGGCGCAAGAGAGTGTCTGCAGTGTAGGAAGAGGGAGAGCAAGTGGGTCTATGTCTCAGTGCGTTTGATTCCGGGAACCAGTGTAGAGGTGGGAGAAGGGAACTGACTCCACGTAGTTAACTGACTTTTAAATGCATGATGTGGCATAGTTTCCCTCCATCATACACACACACACAATAGTAATAGTGGATGATGATGGTGATGATAGTGATGGTGGTGATGATGGTGATGGTGGTGGTGGAAGAAGAGAAAACAATTATGTCGTCTACTTGTTGGTGCCAGCATAGGGAGCGAGTAGGAGGGAGGGAAGCTAAGAATAAACAGATAAAACACGATGCTGCGACTTGAGAAGTGGAACTGTTGAGCTCGTGTGTAGGATGCTGGCTTACTGACCCCACCCAGTAACATTCAGTGGCCCCAGAGATGAGGGTCCCCTCAGTCATGTCCAAAAGAAACTTGGGACAAACGTCTATCTATCACCCTTATTAATGTACCAAAGTGCATGCCTGCCTCCAGGTTCTCTTGGCATCGAAAATGCCAGTGTAAGAAGCCACGCTGGCATCCTGGCTCCTCTCAGCTTGTCTCACTCCACCTCTACCCTAAATTTCTGCTCCTGGGCTTTCCTTCCCCAGCTTCTCATTCCTACACAAACCTGCCATTTCAGCTCTTTGCCCCCTTAGCCTTCCTTCCTTGGTCCCCTCCTCTCTTGTTTTCCTCTCTTCTATCTCTTCTTTTGCTCTACACCCTTCTCCTCCCATGGCCTGGTCCAATCTGCTCATCATGTTTAGGCTACCGCTTTCTCTCCCTGCTCTGGATTCTCCCAGATGCCTCTGGTTATACTCTCCTTTATGTCTACAACAGGAGCCTTTCCCTCCAACATACCTTGGGGCACTGGAAGTGGAATCCTGCCTTGGCTTCTCTCCACATGTCCCTTACTGCTCAGCTCAGCTACAGAGACTAAGCTGGGTGTGGGTGTCTATTATGTCATGCTGAAGCTCAAATTTAGGAGCGTCAGAAGTGGGATAAGAGACCCTGCTACTCAGCTCAGTGTCTAATTAATACCAGGGCTTGGGCGACTGGACTAGAACCCACAGGTTCTGAGTTATAGAACTGTTTTACTTATTTATTAAATAAAACAAATTAATTTAATAAAGCACACAGGTCTGGCTCCAGGCTTTGCTGGGGATACCTGTTAATCAGCCTGTCAGATGCACTTGCTCATGGAGCTGCTAAAGAAAACGAACTACACTCCGGGTTTGACGCTGCTTGGGGCTGTAATTTCAAAGGCAATACTTCCTGTTCTAAAAGGAAGGCTGAAGTCCTTGGGGAAGACAGGCCATACTGGGGCTCAATGAGGCATTATTGCCTTTATGCAGAGGGCCTGTTCTGTTGGCTAGCTGCCTATGAACTTGTTCTAAGCCAGCACACGATTGAAAACAATGCCATGTTGAGCTGCATCCTGCTCTTTGCACGCTGGTTGAGAGATGCTGTCGGTTCTACTTATGATGTCATTCATGGGAGACCTTCTTCCATTCATCATTGTGTTGGGTCCAAGGACCATCAAGATGGAACAGACAGCACAGTATTCAGATCTTTCCAGGGGGCTAGTAGGGGCTTCTTGCAATTGTGATAAGAATAATTACCGAGAAATATGGGTGTTATAGAACAGGGACAAAATGTCCTGAAGGCCTATAGCCACAGATGGGAGCAAGCTTCTTGGAGAAGCCTGGGTTCAGCAAGGTGAGGAGAGGGAGGGGTATCCAGTGCAGAAAAGATGTCCTTAGTGATGAAAATGGAGGTGAGAGTTACCACTTAGGATCTGCAAGGGGTTTAACTAAATGAACAAAACAAACAAGGTCACGCCTAAACTACACAATCACAGTGAGCCAGGGGAGATGGGAGGGCATTGATGAGTATCTCAGGATACTGAGAACCAATAAGAACCCTCCCCAGGGCCAAGATGGTCAGAATGGGGAGATCAAAATTCTGGAGAAATATTCAGAAGTAATTTTGGTGAGCCTTGGCAACTGATTGGCTCTCAAGTACATTCATTGATTCATCAAATGGTTCTTGAAGGTCCTCTGCCTGCCAGGCTACTGCGTGGATTGGAAGTAGTGACCCACCAAAGATGAACCCTAGCTTGTAGGTTTGAGACACCAGAGAGCTGGGATTGGAATGGCAAAGAGATGGAGGATGTTAGAGGAAGGACTTCAGGGAAGTCTTTAGTGAGTGTACAGGAGCTTGAAGCATGAACATTTCACATTGGAGAACCAAGTAAGGAAAAGCAGTAAGAACAGAGGCCCGTGGCCAAAGAGCCTCTGCCAAACAGAAAGACGAGATCCTATTTTTAGAGTCTAGGGTCCTTAAGTCATTGTCAACACAGGCAACAGCCCCAAGCCCTGTCCTCCACGTGTTTCATAGTTCCTGAAAGATACTCAGTGACATCTCTTCACTAGTCAATGATGGCCGTGCGTGTAATATTGCCAAGTAGCTTCTCAAGATTTGCAGTGAGAGGGGCCAAATTGCTGCCATCAGCTGTTCTCAGATTCTTACTCTCAGCCCTCACCTGCAAAACCCAGGTCTCCTGGACGTACCTGGGGGGTTTCAAGAATGGGGGGAGTGGAGAGCATAATGCAAAGCTCCTCAGATGGCAAACAGGCAATTGCATTTCATGCTCGCTGGAGGCTTCCCAGCCCCACTCTCCGGTAGCATAATTACAAATGTCTCCATCCTTACAAACCCTTACTACGCACTGCATAAAGGAATACAATTCCTGGCTGTCCAAATTACAACAGACCATAATGCACAAAAGCAATAAACATAGGTTCTAACAGCAATAAGATACCACTTATAGTAAACAATGTGTGTGTGTGTGTGTGTGTGTGTGATTTATTGTGTTTCAAAGAGGTTCGACATTACTCCTTAAAAGATTTGGTTATTCTTATTTTCAAGCCAGAGTTGTTGGCAGCCAGCTGACGTCAGACAAAATTGCTCAAACGCAGCAGATTTTAAAAATAGGGCCGTTGTGGTGTTAAGACAATAATAATAGAAAATTTGGGGTATCTGTAGGTTGATGTGAAGCTCCAAAGATAGGGCCTGGGCCTCTGCCTCATGTTTCCTAGTGAATTCTCACTTCCGATGCCCAGCACGGCTCCCACTCTCCTCTTTAGTGATGTGGATGGAGGAGGAGGAGACTGCTAATTGGAGTGGGCTGAGTAACAGTCTGGTTTATCGCATCAAGCTGTGCCGTGTACCCATTCTGGCCTCAGTTGGCTTTTGGTGCTGGATTCTGGCAGAGTCAAAAAGCTAAGTTGAAACAGCACATTTTGAGCTGTGAGGTCTGCAGTGACCCCCCCTCCCTGTCCCCTCCCAAATAAAAGCTTGCTTTATCTGGCCTAAGTGACCCTTGACTTCTTGACTCTTGCAACTCTATCCACTGTTCAAGGAACAGAGGCCCAGCAGCAGGGCATGAGATTAGGAAGCAAGGCCAATTCCCAGATCAAAGTAGGTATTCTCAAGCTGGATTCCAAGAAATTTAAGGTTCATATATGGGCATTTTAGTGACCTCTGAAAAGGCCATACCTGCTTCACGTAGGGAATTGTTTTTATTTATTGCCAGTAGTTTGTTTCCATAAGATTGTTTGGGGAAAGATTAGAATTAATCTTCTAATAAAAGCCAGTAAATTCTGCTTCTGGCCTACCCCCTCTTCCACTGAATTCAACATCTCTCCCTGATTTTGGCAGCACAGAGTGAGACTCTGAGGTCAGAGCAGACACTCTGATGCTCTTGCCCCATCTTCTTAGAAATCACTGTGTCTGAGGCCCAATAGGGGTGACAGTGGCTAGCCTGCTCCAAGCTACTCTGGCCATAACTCTGGGACTTGATTTGAAGGTAAACTGAAGGTAGAGAGTGCATCCGGAAGCTTCCCCCTGTGAGGCAGTGCTTCCATGTGGGCACTGAAGCTGCATCTCCTGGAATCTCTGGGGACCTTAAAAGAGACCCCCTTTAACCAACACCAGTGCCGTGGACCCTGGGGATTGAAAGGAACACACATAGCTCTGTACCAGCTGACATGTAATTTCAGGCTGGGAGGCGAAGCTCTCTGTTCTTAGCTTGGAGCAGAGAGCAGAAAGATCACTGAACTATACAGATCCCGATAAGAAAAATGGATTTGTTAGTGACTGCCCAGTCCTCCGAGAACAGCCATGATATCTTGCTTGCAGTAAATTCTCTGAACACCACTTGTCTAGGTGGAAAAAGAAAACGTATTGATTGTTAACATTTACTGAGGATGTATATTCTAGGTACTATTTTAAACTCCTTTCACAATTAACTGGATCAACCCTCTCCATGCTGGGTGACAGCTGTTCTTATATTAGATGAATGCCTATAATAAAGACGGGGAAACTGAGTCATAGGAAAGTTAGTTCATGTGCTGAAGTTGCTGTGAACTCAGCTCTCAAGCCCACAGAACTTGGTCTGCTTTCTACCTATCTACACGCATTCTTTTCCATTGCGAGCCCTGCCAGTTTTCTCTCTGTGAGGTCTCCTCAGGTCTGTGGTGGCTGGATCAATACATGTATACGAAGATAGGACAAATGTCACTTAAAACAACAGCACTGACGTTCTTCATCTGCCAGAGTCACTAGTCATTGTCAACATTCAAGCTGTGGCTGGACACTGTTCACTGGTCTTCCCATATCCTCCCAGCCAACTCTCTCCCTCCTGAGATAAAGGCTGGTCAGAATCTGAGTCATGCAGAACATCTGAAACCGTCAAGGTGGCAGCTCCTTGACAGGCGCTGATGTGTCATGCTCTGATAGCATGCCCCCGGACAGCCAACACCAATTTCAGAAAATACAAAATTTGCTTTTTGATAAAGCCAACAGCATCCCTGTCCACAAATGTTCCTAACCTTCAGCCTTGACTCCTTCCTGTGTAGACACTTGAGGAACATGGCTTCTCTAACCCTCCCGGCTCCTCTGGTGACCTTCTTCCCTATCTCCAAGGTGTTGTGTCTCTGTCATGCATCCATTGGTCACTCCAGTACAGGAAGTCTTCTGTTTCCTTTACTTGTCTCACAGGGCTTCTTTCCTCATCCAGGGGAGCAGAACCTCTGTGAACACCTCAGTTTCCCAGGAAGACGTTTCGTTGTGGTCTACATTCTTATGAATTTTTCTTCTTCTTCTTCTCCATTCATGTGTGTGCTGTACTGTATGTGTGTGGTGTGTATGTGCGCATGTGTGTATGCCCATGCACACCTTTGTGAAGGCCACAGGAAGATTTTGGATTACCTACTAGCATTCTCCGTTTATTGTTTGAGACAGAGTCTCTCCCTGAATCTAGAGCTAGGCCGGCAACCAGCAGTCCTTAGTGACTCTCCCATCAGGTTCCTATAATACTAGGGTTATAAGTATGAGCGTGATAGTGCCCAACTCTTTACACAGATGACAGGGATTTAAACTCAGGTCTTCATGTTTGTACAGAAAGTGCTTTACCTTGGAGACATCTCTACAATCCCTCTTAGAGTTATTTTTTTTGTTTTGTTTGTTTGTTTTTGTTTTGTTTTTAGTTGTGAGTCTAGCTTTAAACGACCAAGCTATCTCTCCAGCCAGAGACTTTGTATTTGGGGTATGCATCTTTAGAACTCACATCTCTAGCATATTGCATGTTCTAGAAGCTTCTGAGATTGGCACTGCGTTAACCTTCAGAAGGGAGTAGTCATGCTGCCATCTTGATCTTGTTTATCTGCTATCCAGCATCATGAGATGACACCTTTCTGTTGAGTTGGCCCTCCAGCCTGTACTTCTTTGCAGTGACAATTCTAGTAAATAAACCCACCATCCAGAGCAGATATATATATTTTTCTTTTTGGTTCCAAACTCAGCCTCACCAAGCTATTTAACTGCCCCTGTCCTTCCCTGGAGTTTTCCTATTGCCCTGCTGTGCTCAGCAGTCTGACAGACTCTATATGGCAGCCTGGTGATGGCACAGAAGATGGCTTGACACGTGTCTCTCATTAGCTCCATTCCTGCCCACCTTGGGTTTCAGCCACTGACTTCTCTCTGAGGGCAGAAGCCATTCTCCTGCTAGATCTCTAACCATTCCCCACTCAGCACTTAACTTCATCCCATGGTTCATGCCACCTCCTTAGACAGGGTGTGGCTGCCCTTCCTGTCTGCTAGATAAGCCCAGTATTATCACCTATAAGGCTAGGCTGGTGGCAATCAGGGCCCTGAGGGCAGACTTTCAAGAAGGTGACATCTTTGTTTGTCTCTGATTGTGTTTGGGAGGTGGTGAGAGCCACAGCAAAGCTGCTCAGAGTGACAGTCCAATCCACAGTCACCCACACTTTGCCTAGGATGGCCGTACACAGCAGGATTTCAACAGCATAGGTGCTCAGAGCCAGGTGTTGTCAAGCAAAAGATTCCTAGGGCCATACATTAAACTCTGGGTACCAAACAAGAAAGAGACTCCATATTAAATTACAGCAACCATAGCAGGTGTTGGTCACTGGTTACTGGCTTGTTCTCCATCTTCTGAATAGTTCTGGACAAGACTCAATTCATCCTCAGGCACAAAGACTAGAGTTAAGCTTTTGGAAGGCAAGAGTTAAACCAGCTCCTCTGTCACTGTCACGAGGCCTCATGCTACATAAAGGGTCTTTAGGACACTCTCAGCTTTTCCTCTTCCTCATTTCCTCCTTCCCTTGATCCTATTTTCTCCCTGGGGTATGGGTGGTTGTGTAGCCAGGATGATTAACTTCACTGGGACTATAATTCTGGGAAGGAATGGAATGGAAATCATTTTTGGAATATAAATCAAGTAAGATTTCCAGTTGAAGTTATTTAAAAGAAATTAATTGACTTGTACTAGCCACAATACACTGATAAGAGTTCATTGCCAAGTCCGTCAGGAGTAATGAAAAAAATAAACAGTTAATAAAATTCAGCTGTCAAAAGTAGCTTGCAGTGACTCTGGAGATGTCCCACGGCCCCTGGGTTGCAGGGGGCTCAGGTGTTCAGGTCTGTAGGAGCTGGGCTCGGGCTTTACTGTATTTTTCTTTTGTGTGGGATTACTTGAGTTTTAACACTATAAGATTCTTAGGGCTGAGACTTCTTCCCAAGCTGTTTTGTATTTCTGTATGGCACTAGGCACATATTAAATCACAGCCGAAGGAAGGATGCTGGTGAGATAAGGATGTTTTTGCATTCAGTGGTTCATTTCCCTTTTCATTTGAAAGGCCTTCTAAAGAGATATTTCTCCTCCCCCTTATCGACTGTAATGACCTTAAGGAGAAGGGAGTGGCAATATTTAATTAAAGACATCATTGGCTTCTCTCCTACATACTCTCAAATCCATGGATGAGGATAAGTTGTGAACTTACACACACACACACACACACACACACACACACAGAGGGAGGGATGGAGGGAGGGAGGGAGGGAGAGAGAGAGAGAGAGAGAGGGGAAGAAGAAGTCTCCATCTTGTAATCCCATGCAAGACTGCAAGACCTTGGCAGTCAGTCTCACCACACATACTCCCTGCATCACATACACAGACACTATTGCACATCATGGCCCAAGTGGGAGCGATTTGATGTTCTCATTAAAGATGAGTCTTTGCAACACAGAGTCAGAAATGACCTATGTCCTCGAGGCTCCACTAGCCCATGGATGTTACCACAGCTTCTTCCTGCCCTGGATCTTTGAGCACATACTCTAAGCACTGACTACCATACACTCTAGACCTAAAGAAGTGGCAGACCTCATATTTGGGTAAGAGGAATCACATGCAACATACTGTTTAGACATATCTCAAGTCTCATTTGATTCTCATAGTTGAGGTATTAGTCTCACTATTTCTATTCTTCAGACAAGGAGCCAGGGGCACAGGGAGTTTTGGTAACCTGTTCAAAGTGAAGCAGTAGGGAACATATCCAAGACTAGAACCAGTAATTTTGTTTGAGATGTAGGGAAAAAAGTGACTGAGAAATGTTTATTGAATGGCTTGAACTGAGTCTGTGGACTATAGAAACCCAGGTGGGAACCCCAGTGTGGTCACACTCAAGGGATCTTCATACCAAAGACTCACAAGGCTCCTTCACAAGGCCTTGGCTTTCATCTACAAGGTGGGTCTGTAGGAGAGGTGTCAGGCTATAACATGAGGTCATTTTACAACCCTGTGGTCACCCCATGCCCAGCAAGGAGCAAAGTCTATGTTCTCTTCTTTGATTTGTGTATAAGCTGAACAACAAAGTTTAAATGACAGGGCTTGGCTCTGAAGCCATCCTGTGAAAAGCAGCACAGACCTGATCTGTCATCTGTCATCTGTCAACCAGGCTTTTAGCTCCTCTTAAGTGGGCAGTGGACAGCACTGATGGAGATTCAGCTTAGCCACAGCAATGAGGGTGCCCGTGTGCCATTTCCTTCAGTGTCGTTGTGGTGGTTTGAATAAAGTGACCCCTATAAGATTCATGTGTTTGAATGCTTGACCCATAGGGAGGGACACTATTAGGAGGTTTGGCTTTGTTGTAGTAAGTGTGGTCTTGTTAGAGGAAGTGTGTCACTGTGAAAGTGGGTTTTGAGGTCTCATATATGTTCAAGCCATGCCCAGTGACACAGTCTCCTTCTGCTGTCTGAGGTTCAAGTTGTAAAACTCTCAGCTCCTTCTCCAGCACCATGTCTGCCTGGATGCTGACCATGTTTCCTGCCATGATGATAATGGACTAAACCTTTCAACTGTATGCTAGCCCTAGTTACATCTTTTTCCTTTATAAGAGTTACTGTGGTCAAGGTGTCTCTTCACAGAAATAAAACCCTTAGTAAGACAGTCATGGTAACAAACATACCTGACAGAAACAAATAAAGATTTATGTTGGCTCATGGTTTTAGTCTGTGGTTGCTTGTCCCATCTGTTTAGGGACAATACCATTAACAATGGGAGGCTATGGGGAGGGCTGTTCATCTCATGCCAGACAGGATGCAGAGAGACAGGGACAGGAAATGGGCCAGGAATGATGCCTCCAAAAGACCACCCTCAATAATCTACTTCCCCCAGCTAGATCCTTTTAAATTGTACACTGTCTCCCCAAAATACCACTTCCATCAGGGGATCAAGTCTTCACTTATGGGATCATTTGAGGGAGATGCTTCATACTCAAGCTCTAACCTTCTGGATGGTCCCTGGTCCTTGCAAGTGAACCATTCATCCTCTAGAATTCCCAGCTAAAGTGTCGTGTGGGTGAGGACAAACTCTCCCAGATCTGTATTGTGTCGAGTTCTGACTCACAGAGTCTGTGACTAAAAGTATGGGGCTTCTTGTACCCCTAGGTTCAGGGCAGTTGCATCTCTACTAGAATGGATGCCGAGTTATAGTCTCCCTGGTGCCTGGCATTGGCACTTCTCCATGGCCTATGAAAGATCTGGTAAACCTTTGGATCAGACCTTTGCTGGGAAACTAAGTGGAAAGAGGAGGCTGGCAGACAGAAAGGTGGTAGGTAGGGCAGATGGAGGATGCCATACGGATATCCTGAGTCCTCAGTCTGGGCTAAATGATGGGTGAAGTTACACTCAAAACAGACACAGACACCTGGATCCCTGAGCTCTATGGAGCCAGGGACGCTGATTGGCTAGTGTTACAGAATCCTGCAGAGTGATCGGCTCCAGAGAGTGCCACTTGGATGAGGAGTCACAGCAGAAGGGCCTGGAAGTTATCTGTACTGCTGCACTAAGCTTGGGGCTGGCACATTGACCCTGTGGAAGCTGGAGATGGCTAATCTCAAGATGGATTTCTTTGTTCCTCACCTAGACCATTCTGGGGGTGGGAGGTGCCCTTGCCACCTTCTTGGTCCTTATATCACAGGACCCTGGTGCTTATGAGAGCTCTCAGGCTCAGTCCCTACACCAAGGAAGCTGCGACGACATGAATGACAGAGCAAGAGCACAGGTACCTCACAGTTTGGCTCGGAACCCCAGGTTGCCCCCTCCCCTGCACGCTGCCTTTAGTCACAGCTTCTCCACATTGTAAAGAGAATATGAAAGGACTCAAATGCATAGGTTCTCTGGCACAGGCCTGGAATCCAATCTAGTCTTCGGACATCTGTAGTTTTAGTAGGGAGAGCTGCCCATCCTGTAGGACCTACAGGTAAAGAGCCTTGCCTGACCTGGCTTTTAGGCTTTTTTCCCTTAGTGTTCACATGGGTATTTCGAGCAGGGAAGCGATGCAGGTATGAACACCATTATGGTGGTATCCAGTAAACAGCTGGACCCCAGAAAGCAGAAGCTGGCTGTAGGGGAAACATGCATGTGGGAGGAGCCAGATATCTAGTTGGGTGAGATTCTGTGTTCAGTTTCCTGCCTCCCTCTCTGGCCTTTGAGGGTGCTGCTTTGAACATCCTACTATCATATCAGCAGCTACTGAGAAGGAGCTAGAATCCAGAACCCACCATTTAGGCCAATGTATTAAAAGGAGTCTTTGTCAAAGGAACGGAGTGACACAAATTACCAACTATGAGATACAGCTCCTGTGGCCGTCCTCTGTGTGGGGATTGTCTTCATTGCAAACTGGAGGTGGAGGGCCTTATCTCACTAAGGAACATAGGCCGTGTGAGGGAAAGACATCATGGTGACAGGTCTGCACGGTCAAAGGGTCAGGATGCAAGGCTTCCTATGCCCTCAATGTCACTAAGAAATGCCAGTTCATCGTATCAGGCAATGGAAGACCCTTGAACAAAAGCCTGTAGGGGAAAGTAACCAAATTATGACCATCAGGAATCTAGCTGGACCTGCCCACCAATCCTGGAAGAGTTGGCCTGTTTTCTCATTGATTTCTTGAAAGGAAAGACAAAAGGATTCCAGGGACTCTTGGCTCAAAGCGCCCTGTTGTTGGGAGAACTGGTGTCTCCATATCAGTAATGAAGTAAGCCCTTTCCTTACTCTGGAGGCTGGTCCTTGTGGTCAGCCACAGGCTGCACGAGGAGGGAGAAGCTGACCTAATTAGCTATGCCTAGAGCTGCCTGGTGACTGTGGTGACAGAAGGGATATCTTTTCAGAGACCTCCAGGCCCGGGGTGTGGCTTCTGAACAGACATCTTGTGAAGCCCAGACGTTTGGGTTGTGAACCGGGAGCATAGCTAGATCCAGAGTCCCTGGCCCCTTCTGGTCTGTCTCTCTTCTGAATCACACAGAGTGCCTGTGTACAAGCTGCTCTCTGCGAGTGTTTAGGGTGATTCGAATAACAGGGTTTTGAGATTCCACGGAGGATGCGGTAACAGGGCTCCCAGTGTGCTTTGTTGTACTGAGAGTTGCTCAGACAATGTGACTAAAATGTGTCCCTTGAGAGTAGATGGATGGAACCAGGAGAGTGGAATGGTAGGGGTGGCAGCACACACGCTGTTTGATGAAAGGGAGCTGCGGAGGACACTGAAGGGGCAGAGTGAGTCTAGGGATCAGGGTACTGCTGGGCTCCAGTATCCCATCTAAGCAGAGGGAATCTCTAAGTACGATTCTAGGGACACCTCCTGGAGGTAGGAGAAGCAAAGAGTCTATGGGGCTGGGGAACATGGGGGACAGTGTCTATGAAACTCTTGAATATTAGTGTCTCAACTGTCTCCCCAGGATCCCACAGGACCTTAGATTTTCCACTTGAGAAGGCTTGTGTCAACCACAGGATAAAAGGAACAATGGCAAACTACCTTGAGAGGTAAGAAATGTTCAACCTTAGCACCTGGAAGTCCATAATAAGAGAAAAGAAGGGCTTTTGGAGGAAGGAGGAGGGGGAGGAATGCGGGCGTCTGTTCCCAGGTAAGGGGGAAGACAAAAGATGCACAGCCCTGAAGGGTTTTGAGTTAGCTGCTTGGGAGAACAGCCGGCAGTGACCATCAGTAGAGGTTTCCAGTCACCTGCTGGCTCAAAGACAGCCCTCTTCCAGAATGTCAGAACTTCGAATTTAATCTGGCAGTGGACAGGTGGAGTCTGTAACCAGCCCCACTAGCACCCATGTCTCTGGCTCCAACTGCAAGCAGGAGCCATGATCATTTTAAGAAAAGGCTGGGCCTCTGTCCTATACCCAGCCCATCATCTCCTGACCCCCAGCTTTCGTGGACATAAACATTCTGACCTTAACCATGGAAACCACAGGGTGGCCGTACAGTAGTTAGAGCTGGTGAAGACAGCTACACAGTTACAGCGACTCTCGTGCCTTGGGCTCTGCTCTGGAGGACTGCGGCTGAGAGCCACAGAGTGCCTGCTTCATCCTGCCCCAGCTTTGCCCAAATGAGAGGATGTATAGGTCCTTGACATTTGTCTCTTTAAAAATTGAATATTCATTTTTTTAAAAAAAAATTCTGTAAGTTTTGAATGAAGATCACTTCTAAAATGTGTTAGACCTGTAAGACCACAGATTGTTCCAAAGAACGCTTCACTGCCTCAGCTACTCTGAACTTGAGCAGCCTCTGACCAGGTTCCCAGGAATCACCATGAAGGCTGAATGATCCCTGCTCTACCATGTTTGGCTAGCTCCAAGAGTGATTTCCTGTGACCTTCACAGGTAGCGGACTAGAACAAAATGATCCTAAGAAGACTGGTGGTGGGGGGTTGTTGGTGGGCAGAACATGGCAGTCTGTTTCCAACAAAAACAGAGATAGCAATGTGGGCAGGGGTCTGGAGCTTTTGGAGACTCAGGCCTGGAAGCTGGGCTCAAAGATCTTGTCTTTTTCCTCCCCCCTCACTGGTACCTGCTGTGGCCTTTCTCTCCCAGGAGCTTGATGGGAGCTGGAACACACGTGAGGACAGCCCCTACCCAAGTAAAGGGGCCATGAGCCCACAGTGCTGTACTGTGGATAACAGGGCTTTGACAGCCTTGGTTTCGCTCCCAAGGCCGGTGACAATGACATGATGATGAATGTGCATGAATCCCACACCACCAATGGATAGAAGGAAACATCTATGGCCAGTCTGAGTATCTAAAACCTAAGCATTTCTGGTCTAATTGGCAGTGATCACAGCCAACAGCTAAAGGAACATGTATCTTAAGTGACCATTAGTCCAATGTCTTCATTCAGATGGGGTCAGTGAGGAGCAGGCAATTTGTCAAAGGTCAGCGCCACACTAGAGCCCTAGCAAGAGAGCAAGGGGTGGGTTGGGCCTCCTTTATCCCCCAGCCCAGTGCTCAGGCCCCTTGGGTCCTCCAGGCAGGCAGCAGCTTCTGCATTGCTCTCCCCTGCTGCTGTCCTGTGCATTTTAATTGCTTACACTTTCTCTTCTCATACCCTGGGGTAATTTTACAAAGGGCACAACTCTGACATTCAAAAAAAGCACATACATTCTCAGGCCATTTAAATCCCTTTGATTAAAGAGGAAAATAACAATTGCAAGAGAGGCACACGCACTTGCACACACACACACACACACACACACACACACACACACACACACACTTAATCTTGGCTAGTCCAAACAGCCCTGAGTTCCAATGGGATTTTAACCATTTGAACCAAACTGAAAGAATCACCTGCAGAGGGTCACAGAAGAGAGGGCCTAAAATCACATGGCAGTCTGGCTGTTCTTTCTTGGTGTCTTGAGAGTATTATCTAGAAGTGTTTATACACAACACCCAGGACAGCACAGATTAGGATTTCCTTGGGGCGGGGGATGTCACAAAGGGTGCAGTTGGAGCATAGTCCTTGTAAGCATCTGGAGTGGCCATCAGCATATCAGCATGAGAATAAAAGGCAAGCAAGCAAAGGGGTCAGATGGTAGTTTGAATACTCACTGACCACCCAGTGACCTGAGCAGGTTAGTCAGACAGATGGGTTTATGGGGCTTTGCTTTCTTAGGTGTGTGCATGTCGGAAGGGGGGTATGTATAGAAAGTCAGGATAAAGGGGCACAAAAAACCAGAGCCACCTCTGCCCTCTCCAGACCTCACCTCAATAACCATGTCTCAGGAGCCAGAAAGTCTGGGGCCAACACAAAAGGAAATAGTGGATGATGGGGGGGTGGTGCTGAAAATCTCGATTCCCTCACAGGAGAACCGCCTACCAGCGAGCCTCAGCATGCACAGCAGAGTCTCGGGAACACACTGTTCTCTTTGTTGGAGCAGAAATCTGTTCAGTGTTGATTATGCAGGCCGATGAGTGGGCCTCTCTCATTTTTCCCTCTAATCTGGAGTCCTACTCAGCGGGCAGAATCGCAGACAAATGATCCTGGAAACAGAATAAGCTTTCTTGCCATCCGTTGTTGTTCCGGAGGCATTGCGAATGCCCGCAGTTTCAGGTAGAGGCATGCCACTGACTAGACTTCAGGACCTCCGGATCCACAACATGGAAAGAATGTCCTTCTGACCTGCCTATAACTATAGAACCCGGTGCCCAGGAGCGAGCAGCAGTCTTGTTCTCAGAGGAAGACGTTCGGTTTCAAAATGTAGGTGATGTTTTAAAAGGCACCACGCTAAACGGCATATTCAAAACAAATCACTCACAACTTCTGGTTTGGGATGTTGGCCTCGAAGGTGGTTGATGGAAATGTTCCTTTTCCTGACAGGGATGTATGCAACAGGGGTTGGCAAAGGTCTGTGCAAGACTGATTAAATTGCATGCCTCAGATTTGGACAATTTTTTTTGTGTGTGTAAAAGTTATAAAAAGAATTCTGTTTAGAGGCGGAGTTTCAGGCCATCTGCCATGGTAAGGTAAGAGACGCAGGTCAGAGAACTTTCTGGATAAGAATAGCAACATCGTAAAGACTTAAAAAATAGTTTTACTATTTGGAAAGGATAACATAAAAACTTAGTAAATTAAAAAAGATCTAATTATTTAAATTATTTTGTCAATTCATGCTTTCAACCCTGAACATCAGGAACAGTGCTGAGCCGTTAATGAACGGAATGAGTTTGATCCAGAGTGGTGGTGGGCCCCCCCCCCCCCCGTTCACACTGTGGGAGCATTTCCATGCTGCCAGTCCTCACCTCATAGAGTCTGCCTGTGCTGGTTCAGCCTCATCCTCACAACCAGCAAGTCCCACAGTGCCTCCAAGCTAGGTTCCCATCAATGTGGATGACGCCCAACTATAGACCCAGAGGAGCACCCGGCCCATCAAGAAACAGAACCAAGATCTCCATCCCGTCTGCAAATGAAAGCTGGTTCACGTGACAGTATGGGGAGGCTCCAGGTATTTGTGGCTTGAGTCTGGATCAGCAGGCTCTCTGAGACGCAGGCTGACTTCTGCACCCCAGATCTCCAAGATGACCCAGTTCATCCCAGGACTGCTGCCCCTAAACTGGTACAGGAAGCAATTTGAGCTCATCAAGACGGTCACAGCACGCCCAGGCCCGGAGATGCTCTGTAGCAGACAAGCAGATGCCAGTTCCACTTCTGTTCTCAGGGAAAATGTGGCATCATCATGATTTATCAAAATATTCAAATCTCGTGAAGCGTGTCAGAGTGCAACCTCGTGCAGGGAACTCAGAAAGGCTTTTTAACACCACACGCGTGATTTGAGATCTGGATTCCCCCCCCCCACTTCCAAATTGATGGAAAAAGATATGGGGTTGGAGAAATTACGTTTTTAAAAATTGTGCTTTCAAACCTGTAAGTGTCCAGTTTTTAAAGCAAAAAATAATCATAGACAACAATTCCCAAAATACCGACTAGGTTATTAAATCAGAAAAATTGTGTTAAAGGGACTCTCAAGTCACAGCCGTTGTCTAACACACCAAGATCTCGTCATCACTGTTGGACATTTCTTCAACTTTCACGGGGGAAGGTGGGGGATCGGGAGGGAGAAGATGATGGGTGATAATTAGTGGTCTCTAAGCAGTGAGGACATGGTTTTCCTGATGCTGATTGCAGCTGTCAGAAACACAAAGCTAGGACTTAATAAAATGCAACCAGGTGGAAGTGAAAATTCACAAAGCATAAAGCATCACATGCACCGAGATAACTAGAAACCACGTTAGGTAGCAAAATGTTCCTCGTATCTCACAATACTTTACCTGCAGCTCTATTCTCTCTACTCTTTCTTCTGATGAGTTAAGAGTTCTTCACATTCTTTCTAGGCTTCTGACGTCTGCTGCTTACCTCATTTCTCCCTCTTCCCTGAAGTCATCCTGGGCACCTGCCTCTGGCATCCTTGTCTACCACAACTGTATCTCACTATGTCCTTCCTTGCTGGTACACTGTTTAAGTACCATCTCCTTCCTTTCTCCTCCCTGGCCATGCTGGGAAATGCTACAAAGAGAGACTCTCAGTCACTGTTAACTCTTTGGTGGAAAGCTCATGCTCGGCTGATTGTTGAAGGGGACAGCGACAAGAATTTACAGGTACAAGAGCATCATATAAAGCAAGACTCTTACAGTGCTGAGCCCAGAATAAATGCACTCAACAAACCAGGAGGCTGTCGTCCCTAGAGAGCCAATGTGCCCTGCTCACGTGTTCTCTGAACCTCAATAAGTCATCTAGAAGCAACACATGGGAAAAGATGTGTCACAATCTCAGCAAGGTTGCTACACTGCATTTGTACCCGTACCTACTAGGAAATGGCCAGGGTTCTGTAGAGTCAGGATATCAGAGCCACCTTTGGCACTCATAGGCTTAGGGACACAAGTTCTGCTCCAAGCCCTGGGTGCCTGAAGATCTGTATCTTTCTGAGTATGGATATGGCACACATGTAACCCTGGCATCTGGGAGACTGAACAGGAAGCAGAGGATTTCCATAAGTTTGAAACCTGCTTGGTCTACACAGTGAGACCATGTCCAATTCTAAGGATGTAGGGGTGTGTGTGTAAACTCATACAAACACACACAACACACAGAACATGTGTTTAGAAGACACCTCAGATGCCCTTTCTTGCCTTCTACCTTGCTTGACACCGGCTCTCCTGTTTTGTTGCTGCATAGAAGCTGGCCAGCTGACCTGTGTGCTTCTAAAGATTCTCACATCTCTGCCTCCCGTCTCCTTGTAGGAGTTCTGGGATTACAGATACGTGCTACTGTCCTCAGCTTTATGAGGATTTGAGAGGACCATACCTTAGGTCCTCATGCTAGTGGAGCAACATCTTTATCCACCAAACCATTTTCTGAGCCCCTCTGAGGAGATGGACTTCTCAGATTGGATAATTTTGATTACCCCAGAGCCCAGGGCACATCATCAGACCTTCCAGCTACAGCTGTCTGACAATTGTGGAGGAAGAAAATCAACACCAAGCCTGGAAGTCCCAATTTACACCGGAAGAGACAGGCTCGTGTGTGGAATCCTTGTTAAAACTCCCGTTTGCAAATTCTCCATGAGTGGTGGTCGTGGGTCCTATAAGTCCCTCCCAGTCACCCCAAGAAGAAAGGGAGCAGTGGGAGGGAGCAACATTCATGTCACAGCCTAGCTGGCTGCAAGAGATCCTGCCATCCCATGCCTGAGCAAACACCAAGCAGCCAGAAACCAAATGGTAAGTTGGTAGTCAGGTTCAACTTCAGCAGACGCACCACAAAACACACATATTAAAGCCTTGCAAACTGCTTTCCTCGGGCAGCTGCAGCAGAGGAAACTTCATGCGGCAGGAGAGAAGGGTTTTTGGGAAAACCTGGCATGACCTAGTCTAAGCCTGATGTGACTCTCTGCCACTGTAGGAATGGCTGGATGGCAGGAACCTGTGCATGTTGGGTTCATTGAGTATGGTTTTTCAGGAAATTTCTCTGAGGGCTTTGTATGCTGTGCCACTTTAAACAATAGAAAACGACAAGCAAAAAGACCTTATGTCTATAGTCTTTATCCTCACTAGGGCCCTGCCTTGGGCCTTCCAGGGTAATACAGTAGTCACAAGCCAATGTCCCCAGTCGTGAACCACATCCAGAGCTTTTGGTAGCATTTAGTAGCATGGTATAGAACAGCTCAATAACCGCTGAAGGTTCTGGGCGGTGGAGGGAAATGTTCCAGAATGTTCCTGATTTGTTTTTCTAGATTTGCCTAAAGCATTAAGAAATCTAGATGCTGGCTATAGCAGGGTTAAGTTCTCTTTCCAGTTTGCTCCCCAGCTGAGGGGCCTCCCTCTGCCCTACAGGCCTTACATAAAGATAGGTGGAGAGAGAGAGAGAGAGAGAGAGAGAGAGAGAGAGAGACAGACAGACAGACAGACAGACAGACCTGGCATGAGCTTTTGAAACCTCAAAGCCCAGTGACACACTTCCTCTAACAAGGCCCTACTTGAATAAGGCCACTCCTCCTATCGTGATCCTTTCTATTAGTGCCACTCCCTGATGACTAAGCATTCAAACGTATGAGCCTGTGGGGGCCATTGTTAATCAGACCACTATACGGGGTTTCTCAGTGATGATTTTTACATCCAGAATGACAACAAACCCTTTCCACTTAATATTTGAGATTGAGAATTTAAAGATCTTGTTCAATGCTAGCATATAATTACTATATTATGGACTGTAAATCTGGTAAGGATGCAGATTTTTAGCTCGTATCAGGTACACAAAAGGGTACCTATGTATTCCAGATCTACCATACATAAATTTGCTTGATTACAGCAACCATCTCACTATGCACAAGTATATCAAAAGGTTTTGTATACTTTAAATTGGGGAAAAAATCATAAGATACTAGTCTAAAATCTTGAGCTGGCTTCCCCCTTTAGGGTCCAATCTGTCCCCGGTACTACTGAACCAGTGTTCTATAGCTGGGCATCTTTACAGTAGCCTAAGCTCCCACCGTTTACCACTTTGCATATCAGCTCAGGTATACCTTATGTCTGGACACATGTCAGCCTTGGTCTAGCCACTCTTTTGGGATAGCTTATATTTTTCCTCTTTGTCATGGAGCTCAAGGTTTTATACCTTTAGGACTCACTGGAAGATACTCTGGGGTGCAGGGACCTTCCCAGATACCCCAGTTGTCTGTGCCAGCCCCTCTTCTAAGTGTGTGCAGTACCTATGACTTCTGGCAGAGAAAGAGAGTAAGTTCCCTACTTATTCTGTAAACTGGGTCCACAGGTTAACCCTGTCTGGGGTTAACTCCTGTAAGTCTGTATACCCAAATGCTTTCAGGTCTATTAGAGCCCATGTGTTCTGCCCAAAAGAGTCTGCCCAGGCGACTGCTCTGTCCTAAGAAACCCTGGATTCCTGTTCTGGCCCTGCAGTGGAGCGTCTGCACCAAGTAAGGGAAGGAGGAATGGTAGACCAAATGGACAGTGTGCTGGAGAGGCAAAACATGGACAGACTGCCAGACAGAAAAAGGAATGACTCTCTTTCATCCTGTGTCCAAGTGGTCACAGCTGCCAAGAAGAAAATCAACTCAGCCAAGATACCAGGCCTGATGGGAGCCAGGCTTTCCTACCCAGAGAAACGGCACTGGGGAGGAGCGACTATGACTGGGACATTAAGTCATTAGAAAGGGCCTGCAGTTTATTTTTTTTCCCTTCTACAATATGAGAAACTCGTGATTCTTATGTAGTTCCAGAATAAATATAAATGTGACTTCCTTTTGCCAGTTTACAGGGATGACTTCACATGCTTCCAACAGAGGTATGGTATTTCTGACAGTGAACAGTTCTCCTTGATGCTGGAGGCTTGGGAGGGTCAACATCCCATCTGCCACACTCCCTGATTGGTTTGTCAGGCTTGATGGGTTTTAGAGACACTCTTCTAGGAGTATAACAGTGCATGGAGCGGGTACAGGAACAACAGCCCACTTGTCCGTGTTCAGTAAATAGCTATCTCTACCCAGGAGGGCCAGGGAAACCAGGCAAGAGGGGAAGATACTAGGGAAAGGCACATTACCAAGAGCTCCCCTGGCCTTGTGCTGGAGTTCCTATTACAACATAGCCCCTCCTTCTACTTTCAAGACACTCCAAGGCCCAAATCTTAATGAATGCTGGGAAAGGGGTTTGTTGCCATACTTTGGGAAAGGGGATGGTGCATGGGTACAGGGCTGGGGAGTTTTTTCATGCTTATTTCCAAATTCAAGAGGACTTGCAAAGAACAGAGGAGGAAAACTGGTAATTTCAACAATCCAGTAATGTTCTGGGTCTTAAATTCAGAGGTAGGACGAGATCATGTCTGTGCATATCATTGCTATTTTAGAAAGATGCATCTAAATGTTGCGCATATTATTTCAAATATGTCTTGTCTTGTAAAAATTGTCTGTGGTATGCAGGGAAGCAAAAATCCTAATGTTAAGATCGTTCTCACTTAGCTATTCAGCTTAGCATATAGGGGAGGCTGACACCCTCTTTGCAATGAGTGTGCTGCTCTTATACCCCAAGACCTGGCAGGCACAGCAAAGGCATCCAGGCGGAAAGAGCACTCACCCGAGTCCACATCATAGGTGACTGGCTGCAGTTGGGCACAGGAAACAGGCAGCGGCTCCAGGATTTGGTTTCTAAGTAAGAAGAAGCTTTGGGGGAAGAACAGCTGGTGTTGAGTCTGGTGCTAGGATTAGTCTGCAACGCTAATCACAAGAAGTGGAAAAAAATTAGGAGGTCCTGCCTGCCAAGGAGGTTTTCAAACACATGCGAGTGCGGCAGGCATGGTGGGATTAGATCCTCTCAGCGCCAATGAAGTAGGTGTCCGCGAGTCAGAGCCTGCTTCTGAGCGGCACACCCCAGAGCTCTGGATCTGACACAGTAGAAAAAGGGCTACCACTGAGGCCAGCAGTGAGGGCATGCAGTGTGAGCTAGATTCCCAGTGCCTTTCCCTGATGCCCTGTGAGAAGCTGAAACCAGTGGAGAATGGGAGAAAGAAAAGTCCAGAGACACAGGAGAATATATCATACTCACGCTTCCAGCCAGGGCAGAGAGATGAATAACACTGGGCAGCTTTACGTGAGATGCCACTCAGGAGGCTCGCAAAAGCAAAGGGAAAAATCCAGTAACAACAGAAGACAAACCCACACCTCAGCAGCAGCACTGTCACCTGCCCCAGGACCAGTGACAGCAATGGCCAGGAACCCCTACTCCCAGTAATAGCAAAGCAAGGTATGACTGGGGAGTCCTATGACCCCTTGTGACCACCCTTAAGAGACAACTTCCAGTTTCCTTTAAAAATGAGTTTCCAACAGTGGCCCAGTAGCCTAGTGGCCTGTAACTAGTCAGAGGTTAAGGTCTGTGGGGAAGGAGGCCAGAACCTCCCGGAATGAAACAGACACTCCGTCTTTTCCCTAGAGGGAGGGTGGTGATGAGCCAACAGGAGACAGACACAAAAGACTCCATGGCTGTAGTTGGGGATGAGGAGAAGACCAAGAGAAAGAGAAACAAAGTAGCAACTTGTCTTCAGATACTAGTATGTAGATGAAGCGGAGGGCATCTAGCGTGACAAGCCCCTCCTCCAGCTCCAAAGTTACCACTAGGTGCTACTCACTGTATTACTGCATCACCAGGGTACCACCAGGGTCATTTACTCTATCACTAGGCTACAGTGAGGGGCCATCTACACCACTGTCAAGCCTTAAGGAAGGATAAGCACTGTTCTCTAGAGAGAGCTCAGCAGTCCCCCTTGCAAGGTCCCTTCAGTCCTGTCTCTTGGAAAAGTGCCCAAGGGGTATTCATGAGAAGTCACATGCTTCACGGCAGCTTGAGTTGGTGTGCTTAGATCTGAAAGGGAAACTTGGCTGTGATGGGCCTGCTGCCACACAGCCTCTCCTTAGGGTCTCAAGAAGGCGTTCTCTCGGAGGAACAGCTGGAACAGATGTTCCCAACATCCTTTCCCGCCTATCCCAGCTCCCCCAAACCCTCATTTTGGTGTTGCTATTTACTTCTACAAAATGTGGAGCTTTTCAAAAAGACGTTCAATTTCCTTTGTTGCTATGCAGTTGCCATAGTCAATTAAAATCTATCAATGCCCCTGAATAAATTTGTGCTAGGTGAAGAAAGAGCCTCGGCACAATCTCTCGACATGATCTCTATTACCTTATGTTACTTTAATAGCTACAGTAATAGTTTGTTATTAATGGAATTAAGCAATTTAGCTCAAGCTTCCCAGAGGTCTTTTAAGACAACTATTATAATTTGTATTCTCAGATTTTCCATTGAGTAGACGCCATGTGTTTTACATTACTTGCTAATGTTTCGAGAGATAGCAGTAGTATATTTAATATCTGGCTTTGTTTAATGATTCTAACCCTCCTTCAATGTAGGTAAGTGCTGCCGAAATTCTGAGCAGTTGAAAAGTCTACATTGTTCCAATAATTATCTTGAATATTATTCAGTCCAATTTTAATTTGTACCTCTACTTTGCCATCTATCTGTCCTTAAGATTTGATCCAGAGTTGTATGTGTGTGCTTCCTTTTCAGTTTTCTCAACAGAAAACAGTCTCCGGTCCTCAGCAAGAAGGCCGGAAGACAAAGCACTTGCTTCTAGTGCCACACAGACACATACATGTGCACACACACACCCGCTCGTATCCACTGCTTGCGCTAATTTAGCATATTTGAATAGAGTCGTATTTAAACAAGGATTTCAAAAATGTTTTTTGATGGTTGCAAAACCTGTTTTTAGAAGAAATAAATGTATTCACTGCATTATGAACAGCTTGAGAAAACAAGATCTTACAATGTACACCATCTCTGTATTTAAATAGTTTCATTTCTATTCATGAGCTCCTTGATTAGATACATGGAAAATATCATCAGTAAAATATGAATAATTCTGACAAATTAATAGCCGATTTTTTTAAAATGAAAATATGTGTAAGCATCTCATTCTCATTAGATAAAGCTGCCATCAGGGGTATATGAAAATCGTGGTCTGCCTAGCCTTGGTATACCAAGAGGCAGGGATAGGCCCTGGCCTGAGGCCTCCTGGGAGCTTTTCTGGCAGTAAAGAGGTAGTGCTGCTAGTGGGACAAGGTTGGGACAAACTTAGCTCTACACTTGTGCAGCACTTCCTGCCATTATGGGGTCAAGGCAGGGCAAGATGACTGAGCTATGAGATGCTGAAGCAGAAAAGAACCTTGGAGAACATCTTGTCGAATGGCCCATTATGCCTTGGACTGTTTCTATCACGGCAGGAAAGAGAGGAAGAGAGGTGGAAGTAGCTCGATTTTCAAGGTTACACAATGCATCCAAAAGAGGCTGGGTTTGAGTTCCGGTTTGTGGGCTCAGAATCTAATGCTATTTCTACAGACTGCAACCGTCCCATCAGGCACGTGAGTGCTTGCATTTTGCCAGGAGCTGTGATGACCAAGCAGGACAGGCACGTTGACTAAAGATCAGGGCCTTTGAGGAGGGGAAGAGAGTGGAAAAATGGGGACTTCTCAGTGATGAAAAGGGTGTGCTTGTTTCAAATCAAAGACCGGTGTGCACTTGGCTTTAGCACCCGCTTTGTGACACTGAGTATGTCATCTAACAGTTTTCAGCTCCTTTTGACTCACCTGTGAGAATGGGAGCAATCCCAACTTGCCAGCGTTACCTCAAGGCACTCAAAGGTTATATGAGGACTCAGGTTATTCCCAACACCCCAAGAGCAGAGGCAGGTTGATCTTTGAGTCTGAAGGTAGCCTGGTCTACAAAGTGAGTTCTAGGCCAGACAGAACTACTCAGTGAAACCCTGCCCAAACCAAACCACAGCAGTGAAGGGTATACAAAGAGACCTTTGGGTATCACCACACGGAACTTGTTCACAGCAGCTCATACTAAAGGAAGCAGTGTAAGGCCCTGGAAAGACCACAGAGAGCTTGACAGAAGGGTTTGCTCCTCTTGCTCAACACACCTCTTCCTTTGGGACATCAATTTCCCTGACAATCAGCCTTTGAGTTACAAATGCGCTATTCACAGAATTCTGGGATATCCCTAAGAGTCTTGTATAAGCATTTTCACAGAGAGCCTCAGTAGATCTCTCTGGTCCTCTTAGCTTGCCATGCCCATTCCAGAAATCCCATTGGTACAGCTTATTTCTTACACCCAGGACTGAGGAGAATCCTTTAACTCAGATATCAGGCCCAGTCTGCTGAGATCATGATCTGCCGCCAACAGCTGGTACTGGGTGGGTATAGCTGTTCTATGGGGTGGGGTGGGCAAGGCTGGAGGCCCTAGTCATACAATGGAGGAGGCTATCAAAAGTTTCTTTTCTCTCCTACACCTAGAAGTGTGGCCAGCAGAGCACAGGGAGGGAATGGCCCGTCCAATGAGGGTGGCAGAAGCAAAGTTCTGAGCAGAGAAAACAGTAAATGAGAGGCGAGGAGCACCTCACCCTCTGGGGTGTTTTCAGTGCCAGAGAGGCAAGTGTATTTGCCTTGGCCTACGGGCAATAAGGGAATCTAATCATGTGACAGGGCCAGAGAGTGGGATGAGCTGGTAGAAGCCGGGGAGTTCAGTGGTTATTTGGGCTAGAATTGGCAAGGGCCTGTGGAGAAAGTCAAGAGCAGCAGAGAGTGGAGAGGAGACATGAGGAGCAGGTAGGAGAGAGCCAAGAGTCTGTGCATGGCCTAGGGAGGGAAAGCTGGAGTATGCCTAGGTGACCTAGGTCTGAGGAGGTGATGCTGCCATTCCTAGGAGGAGCTTAGGACAGAGGTGAGTCCAGGCAAGTCTATGGCACTTAAAGGGCACTTTGGTGGAGGGAGGATGGATGGACATGTGGGGCAGGCACTGAGGGACAGGTTTGGGAGTTGCCAGTTTATAGGTGAGGGATGGGAGATCAATAGTACTTGGAAGGCTGGAAGAGAGTGATAAGAAATCCAGACCTGCAGGGATAAAAGAGGCTACCTGAGAGTAAGAGGATTAGGGGCTGATGGCCTGCACTAGAGAGCCTTACACCTGTGCAAGCTACCAGTCTGAGACTCTGGGGTTCAAAAACTTAATGCATTGAAATCCCTAGCCCCATCACTCGCCAAAGCTCCTCGGGACCCCTGTACTCCTTTCTTGGGGGGGGGCTTTTTTCCAAGTAGGAGGCAAATGGCTAGAGAAACTTGTTCTGGGTCACCAAGCAGCACCAAAGTCCCTATTTGTCAGGGTTCTGTGGCAGTGTGGCTTGGTGAGTCGGAGCCAAGGTATGGCATTATGATCGCAACACACAACAGAACTCACGCAAGAGTTTCACTGTGGGGAGTGGGAGTGACCAAAAGGTCACCTCAGAGTAGGAGCACGAGAGACATACAGAGTGAGAGAGCAAGAGAAAGAGGGAACCAACAAGTGGATCCTGATGGGGTTGCGCTTTGAAAAGGTACATGTGCCCATGGCTAGGGATGACCTGGCTGCTGCCATTGAGTTGCAGAGGGCAGGCTGGGGGAGTACCTGATTTCTAATACCTATAGGAAAAGCCAGTTCACATCGTGAACTCTCAGGTTCTAGAATAAAAATCTCAGGAGATGCTATTACCCGTGCACCCACCTGTCACGGGGCTTGGGGCATCTGTGCAGTGAAGGACCGTGTAAAAGGAGCAGGGAAAACGTTCTGGGCCACTAGGGATCCTCTGCCATACAGTGGACAACAGGCTTCCATACAACAGGGATAGAAGCTGTCCTCCCTGGGAACAAAGTCAGAGAGTTTCACTGATGTCAGGACGGAGGGAGGGGGAGAGCTCAGCCTGTCTCCTGGATTAGCCTAGGCAGCCTTCCAAAGCCTGTAGGGATACTCCTGACCCAGCTGCTGGCATAGGGAAGGTTAGGCTGGGAGCCCATCCTTTTAACCAGCCCTGAGGGGGAGCTGGTGCATAAACCAGCCTTTGTATTGAACGACTGCCACTCTGTTTACTTTCATAAGCCCCAACTTCCCATAAATCCAAGTCAGAATCAATCATCTTTTATGGAAGATATTAATGGCAATTCCATTATTTAATTCAATCAATGCAGACTGCACCCCCTCCTCTATTGTACTGAAGCCAAGTTAGGAGGGGGGGCACTTGTGACCAAGCAATGGAAAAAAAAAAGTCCAATGACCTTGCTCACGTCTCAGGACTGCAGCAAGATAAACCTTGTAGGAAAAAGGATTCAGTTTCTGTCCATTCCTTCTGTAGAGGAGGAAGGCTTGGATTCCATTGGCCTAGGAAAAATAAATATACTTCTCTTGCATTTATTATGAGCTATCTGAGTACGGTCAGGGCTATTCATCCTTGTTGGTTTTTAGACATAGCTGCTGCCTGTGATTGGCCCGGCCGCTTCCCAATCAGCGTAAACAAACAAACACACTATGAACCCAGCTCTTCCAGGAACTGGCTCCGATGGCTTACAAAATTGCTAATCTTTTAGACCAAACAAATGGAGGTTAGTTACTCCCAGAAGTTAAAAAGAAAAATCAAAATATACAAAAAGCAAGAGAGAAACTTGGTCTAGGAGACCAAGAGATCAGCAGAAACTTCTAAAGAAAATTCGTATCGGAGTTGATCTCCTTGCCCGAGGCACCCCTTTCCCACAGACTTCACCAAGCAAGTGCACGAGTGATCTGTGGTATGCAAACCTTGGGACGTGCATCCGCTGTCGAGAGCTGGGAGTGCCCACCTAAGCATTAGAGAATAGAGGACTCCAAACAGCTCGACAGCCTGGCATCTCATAGCACATCCTCCTGAGGAAGACCTGGCTGCTTAACCAGACTCAACTTTCAACGATCCCGCTCTGGCCACATGCCTGTCTTCCTGGCCTTACAGGAACTACACCCTTGCTTGTGGGCACCTCAGTACATGCTGCACTCACCCCCATACTCTCTGCACCCTACCAGGAGGAGACCTTGTCATGACCGTGGATGCTGTTCTCTCTGGAGGCGCCACAGAGGTTGATTCAACAGGATTCTGAACACACTTCAGTGTGGCGGGAGGTACAGTAGAGCTCCTAGTTCACCCTGCCTTCAGAGGCATCTGGGGACTAGCTGTTCTCTATTTCCACTCAAAACAAAACAAGGGAAAATGGGTTTAAATTGCAGCAAGGGAGATTTAGGTCAGATAGAAGAAAAGCCTGCAGGAGCCACTGGAATGGGTCTTTGGGAGCTGATGGAATTTCCTTCCCTGGAGATCTCTGGGCAGAGGCTTTAGTATCAGAGACAATCCATCCCCAGGGCCTGCTGTAGATTGAGGAGGAGGATTAGGGGGAGGAGGGTTGACCTCTGACCAGGCTTCTCCAGGAACACTACTTAGCAGCCCAGAGGACCCCTCACTGAGGAGACATGTTGGATGTGAACACATCTGGCATTGAACATCAGTCTCTGGGGCTATCAGGATATCTTTGCTGTATCACACAGAAATGCCAGGCTCTCTGCTTTGTGGCAAAAGCCAGTTTCTCTCATTCATATCACTGGGGTTAACTTCGCCCTTGCCCCTGCCAGCAATACAGTTGCCTTCCCCATCCATCTAGCCACAGCCAAAGCACATAAAGACCCAGTTCAGTGGGCTGGAGTGACAACTCCCCAGCCTCCACAGGACCAGCCAAGCTTGAGAAGGAGGGAGAGCACTCATCTGGAGCAAGCCTCTGAGCACACATTTTTGGAAGTACATTCTCTCTTCTGGATGGCAAGAAACAAGTAGAAGGTTTCACATTCATCACCAGAATTGCAGGCTATTCCAAAGAAGACCTTGTGGCAGGTTCGTGGCAGTCTATAGCCCATATATGGATATATATATATATATATATATATATATATATATATATATATATATATGGTTTCACATAGGTGACAATCTTTGCTCCATAGATGATTATCTGTTCTCACTCCTGTTTTGATTTATGATGCCTTAATGGGTCCCTCTGTGTCCCCTGAACTCTTTTCTAGAACTAAGCAGGAGATAAGTGGGGGAGGGGTCAGTGGTGCTTCATTCTCTTCCTTGGCTAAGGGGCTGGGTTCAGCATTTCCAGGCCCCAGGAATGAAGGTAGCAGCTTCCTTTCTAGGGTACTCATTGTGGAAAATTGCAGGCAATTTGAATTGGTCATAGAGAGAGAGGCAAAAGATGGATGTCTAGGTAGAGCTGATTCTCAATCCTGAAAGTAAGGGGCACAGCACCAAGCAGAGAATATACCACTGTGGTAGCCTCACCATTAATTAAGTCAGGGCCAGTGCCTCCCAAGAGCCAACATAGTACAAAAGTTGGGGTGAAGGGATAGGGGTGAGGGCTCCAGCTGCTTTGAGCTCTTCTAGAAAGAAATAAGTGACCCATTTGCCTGCCCTCATGCCCTCATTTGCCTGACCACCCTGCTGGCTGCAGGAGGAGAGGTTAAAAGGCCAGGAGGAACCTTGCCTGGAGCTGGTTAGTGTGGCAATGGAGAAATAAGCAAGTCTGAAAACCACTGTGGCCACCTTTACCACATAGCCTGACCACAGAGGTCTGTACAGCATTCCAGATGTGTGACAATTACATATCTGCCACCCCGCCCTGTTCCCTGGAGCAAACAGCTCAAGACTCCAGTTGCTTGAGAAGCCTGGAGAGAATGTTCCATAAGTCCCGGCTTTGGAAAGGATGTCTGCTCCTTCAGGGGAAGGAGAGGGAACAATGAACTCTCTTAGCAGTGAGGTTAGAACCCTACGGGCCTCTGGCATGTCTCTGAAGTGGCCCTGCAGATAGAGGATAGAGCCAGCTCTGTAAGTAGGATGATGGATCAGGCAGGAGAAGGGAACTTGCTATAGAGCTAACCTGCTCTTAATCACCAGCTTACAGCCAGAACTAAGGTAGATGGTATACGTTGGCTCTGAGCACAGCCAGAGGCAGCAATCTCTGCCATAGTGGGTAGAAACTAATAAATCTGTTAGAAGATGGACATCCAGGCTTAGTGTCCTGAAGAAATCTCCTCCTGCTGTCTCTCGGATACCCATAGTTGGCCTTCAAATACCACTAAGATCCCTAACTACCTAATTACGCAACCAGGCGGGTTAGTCTAAGCAGGTACCTCTGGAGGGCTAACCCAGTTAGGACCCTGGAAGGGGACATGGTCCTCCCATGCTTACTGTTTTACTGGAGAGTCGAAGGTCACACAGAGACAAGGGTTAGACAAACAATGAGAGAGTAAGACTCACAGAAGGGAGTGAGACACCGGCTAATCCTGACAGCTCTCATGTCAGAGAAACCTGGATTCCAGGCCCAGGGCTCTACTAAAGTGACTGTGACAAGTTACAACACCTCACCTGGACCCAAATTTATTGCTCTGCCTTACTGACATGGTGGGGGTGGGGTGACAATGGTGTGGGACCCAGGGGCAAATACAGCACTTTACATGGAGCCTTCCTTCACCACAGACTGTCTCCTGGCTGAGCCCAGGGAGAGGCAGCACCTTTGGGTGGGTAGCAAAGGGTGATTTCAGATAGGAAGCCAGGCCTGCCTGTGCAGGACTCTTAGGGACAGGCAAATTACATTGGAGGTGAGCAGGGAACTGCCCTTCAGAACTTCCTTGTGGCCACACCCTCACCCTGCCAAGCCTCATTTAAATGGATTATTGTTTATTGGCAGCTTATTCCATCTCTCGGGTCATGAATTATTTACCAGATAATGACTTCATAATTGTTAATGAGCGATGCCCCAAGGACATGCTGACATATCTTCTAAAGCCACAGTGCTAATTGTGGTGGAATCCCAGAAGCTCTCATGGGGGCATATCCAGTGTCACTCCTGGGGACAGCCTGACAGGCTCTTGGGGATCCACAGTGAATCCAACACCCCATCCCCTGTTATATAGGTAAAGAAAATAGGCTCCAATCAGTTCAAAGGTGTGTGTTTCCATAGGAAATGGAACTGGATAAACCTTGGTGGCTGTGTGGAGGTGGTCCACTCTCACCTCCTAGACATAGCAGTAACCTGCTGACTGGTGTGTTCAGAAATCCATGGCAGCAGAATAATGAAGTAGTGGAGGCCTGTGGGTAGGCACAGCCAGGACATCTCTGAAGGTGTGTTTGGTACTGAAGAGAACAAGAGTTAGGCTCCCATTCTCTGCTGGGGCCCTTGCCCTTTAGACTAACAGCAAATCTCTATACAGTGCCATACTTTAGGCACTATCCCTGATAATACTTTATAATGTTAAGTAAACATTTTCAGAACTCTTATTTGCAGCAGAAGTTAGCAAGGCTTGGGAGTTATACCCTGCATTGGGAAGGAGGTAATGCTGGTATTTGAATCCAGGCAGTCTGGTGCTGGCAACTACGCTTTGAACCTCTGCAGCTTACTACAAATATGCCTAGTTATGGATGGCATGTGTGACTACTGAATGTACATTTCTAAGTGTGGCTTGAATGTGACATGGTATATAAGGGTCTGGGTTCCAGCAAAGATTGGGGAGATCTTCCTGACTCCTAAACCATAAACCATATTTCTGAGTCTTCTTTTTGTGACACACCTCAGGGAGTGTTCCAGTCACTGCCCTCAGTTCTATGATGGGGTGGGACCAGGGCCCAGTACTGATGAGCGTGTCTTTACTCAGTCAGCAGTTCCTGGTGTGTGGGCTCTTGGCTCAGCTCTGCAGGGCCACCCTCACATGCCTAGAGAAGGCCAACAGCTAGGTGAGGAACCAGATACACAGGAAACAGTAGAAAGCCCATAGCAGCACTGAGAGGAGCCTGGGGAGAGAGTTCTCACAGAAGCACAGTGCTAGGGAAGATGAGACACTTAGGTTTAAGAGGACAAAGTGCTCCAAGGAGTACATTAGCCCGGCGGTCAAGATGCTGGCACGAGGCAGATTTCTCTCATTGGATCCAAATGTGTCAGCAGCTGCACCTAAGCGCGTGCCTATGCGAGATGGCAGAGCACTCCAAATGCATGTTAGAAAGCCTCAGAGCTGGTGTTAAATAAATAATCACACTATTTATTCTGGGATGGAGAGGCAGGGTACCACTCTATGTGCTAATGGGAGGGTGGGGCTCCAGCTTCATCTGGGCTGCCTCCTGCACGCACATCCCTGAGCACGGAGCTCCAGAAGAGGCCTTCTGAAGACTCTCTGCGTGTTCTGATTTTATTTCCCATGGTCAGCATCTGCCTGGGTACCTGGGGAAGGGGCGGGGGTGGATTAATTGTTACCTCCGTGCTGTTATTAGTTTACTGTGTAAAAGCAGAAATACACTTTAATGATTTCTTTTTTTGTTGCTGCTACCTTACAATCCAGATGCTTTTATCTAAATGAGTTGCTACAAATCAAAGGAAGGGCCCACGAGGGTTGCTAGGCTGCTTCGGTCTCACATGGGTGGGGAAGGCAAGCTTCAGCTCTGTGAATGAGGCTTAAATATCTCCATCCTCTCACATCCAGCTTGCTCATAAGTGTGAGTAAAAATACCGATTAGCAGCTGTAACGGGTGAGCTTCCAAGTGGCCTAGATTAGAGGAGGATCCAGAAGCAAGCGGCATAGTCTGCAGGCTGCGATGGTACTTCTGTTTCCAATGCAAGCTTTGAGTTGGAGATTCTTCTTATATGGTTCCTGAAATATTCCCAGTGCTGGGTGTGGTGGTACCCAACATTATAGAAACTGCTTAAGAGACATTTGTTAAGCATGTTCTCCCATAACACTTAGGATGAATTCTTGTTGCATCCTTCAGATGCTATCACAGTCTGTTTGGATGCTGGTCTCCCTGCAGGAAAGCTTGTTAAGGACAGAGCACTGGTCGAAGCTATCTGGATAGCAGATGTGGCATAATACATAGTGTGGCTGCCAATAAGTGCTTCGAGGAATGAAGGAGTGAGCACTGCAGCAACCTTTTGCTTCACACTGTGCTTGAGTACGCGTCCTGCAGCCCCCACTGTTTCTGGCATTGTCTGTTCCAGGCAGAGGTCATGGTGGAGGGAGCAGAGAGAAATTCAGGATGATAAGATAAAAGTTTAAAAGAATATTTTATTTGTTTTAGTGAGGCAGTATCTCAATATGCAGCCCAGGCTGACTTTCAACTCAAGATCCAATTTTCTCTCCTATCTTAGTACTGGGCTTATAGGCATATATCAACAAAATGTATTAAAAATACTTTCAAATAGTTTTTAATTGTGGGCAAGTGAGACTGTCTATAATGAATCAAGACCCACAAGTTTAAGAGCATGGTCACTCAAAAATGCACACGTGGTCCTTTACCAGGGCAGTGCTGGCAAGACCATTATGAGCCTCCTTCTTCCTTTTTTAAAAAGGTGTTCCACCGGAAGCACTTCACAGAGTTCTGGATGGGGTTAACCTCCATGCTTTACACCTGGCTGTCTTCATAGAAAAGACAAATTCCCAACTGTTTCCAGCAGTCTTGGCTACCAGTGAGGACAACTACAAGCTAAGACAAGCCACTTAGAAAGTAAAACTTTGACACAAAAACAAACTCTGGGGTTTTCAGAGAAGCTATTTCTAGCCTAGGTGACAAACAAGGTTTTGAAGACAGAAGGAACTGGGATGTACCTTTCACTCTGTCTGTCACCAGCTAAGTGGAATTCCTATGCACATACAGACTCTGAGCTCCCTGGGTCCCTCCAGGGTATCTTCTGCCTTCTGATGGTCCAGGTATTGGTTGACAGTTTAAATTGGGAGCAGCAATTCAAGCTAGATATCACCTAGTAAGAACAATTCAATTAGAAGTCCTGGTGGACAGACCCAGGCCACTGGCAAAGCTGTCTGGGCCATGACCCTGTTCCCTGATGCTGGGCACGCTGGCCAGGTGACATAACTGACTCCTTCCCTCTGTGTACCTTCACAGTATCTCCTTAATTTCTTCTCATTGTCCCCCTTCTCTCCCCTTATTTTTCCCCAGGCTCCTGAACTTGAAGTGAACAGTGAACTTGAAGCTGGTGGGCTGTCTCCAATTCCAGGGTCCTCTCCATCACACTGCCTATGAGAATAAAGTCTGTAGTTCTGCAGAGTCTGGCAGAACATGGTATTATATCCTCATGTACTGACTCAGCCCTGTTCCGGGACTGTGGAGAAAAGGATAGACCCTGTTCTCTAGAAACTAATGGTCAGAGCAGGAAGATGAGACCCCAAGACAGAGATACAGATGTAGTAGCCAGAGAATGTGGAGTGTTGAGGAATCCCCTGGTGAGGCCACAGGAAACAGGAACAAAGGGACTTTATTTAGGCAGGTTTAATTCAAGAAGGACTCTGAAATGTAACATAGAGACAAAGGACCCAGCTGAGTGTCAAGTCCATGGCACAGGTGAAGAAGAAAGAACAGAGGACACTAGAGAGATGAAGAACTGGGGGAAAGCCTTAGGGCACTGGTTCTCAACTTGTGGGTCTTGACCCCTTTGGGGGGGGGGGCCCAAATCAGATATCCTGCATATCAGATATTTACATTATGATTTTCAACAGTAGCAAAACTGCGGTTATGAAATAGCAACAAAAATAATTGTATGGTTGGAGATGACCACAACCTGAGGAGCGGTATTAAAGGGTCTCAGCATCAGGAAGGGTGAGAACCACTGCCTTAGAGGATGGGAGGAAGAAGAGCCAGATATTTTCAGTTCACACAGCAAAGGAGGGCAAGGCTGTATGACTCCATAAAGATAGGAAGGAAGCCACCAAGGTCTTGAAGAAACTTTTGACGGAAACACATAGAGGGTCCTAGAAAGAGGGTGTGCAAGAACATACCAGCCAGGGTCAAGGCCTGGGTAAGGAATTGTGTCCAGATGGTGGCCATGGGCATATTGCTTTTTCAAGGGACTGAGCACTCAGATATCTAGTGGAGGAGGTGGGTTATGGAGATGGAAATGTAGCAAGAACAAACGGAAATGACTGAGCATATATGGTGGCCAGAGCAGTACTGGGAGGTCTTCATGGCCCATCAGTGAGGTAGGGATCACAGAGGTCTAACAGAGCTGGATAAGGAGCCAGAACAGGAGAGGAAAAACAGTATACCTCAGGGAAATGAGGCTCCCTTAAGTGGGGAGTGGAGGCTGGCAGAGGGCCGAGTGCCTCAAAGGACGTCTACTCAATCAACTCAGGAGAAGTGTAGATACCCAGAGCCTGCACATGAACAGCTCCCACTCACTCAGGCACGGGTTGTGATCTTGAGGGTGTAGGATGTGCAGGGAGTTTGCTTGTTGGGGAAAAAGTACTATAAGGGACTGACTTATGAGGTGGTTGCACAGTCCCAGTGACAGAGGCACCGGGTGTAGTTCAGGGCTGTTCATAGTGCCAATGAGATTGGCATTGGCTTTCTAACTGCTCGAGAGCTCAGACCACTCTTAATTAACCCAGTCTTCCATTCTGCACAGCCTTGAGTCTCCAGCTCATCACCCCTGGCAGCACAGAAGTCAGATTTCTCTCTCACTGCTTCTGGGACGTTTTTATTACTTGGTCAGTTTCCATCCAACTTCAGAGGCCAGGCAGAAGCTCTCCACACATTGTTCCTGAACTGGTCTGCTTTGTAACAGGACTCAGTAAACCGGGCCAAGAATGTTTCTACTGGTCAACAGGGGCTATAGTGAGCTTCATCATCTTCTCCTATCATCTGGGAGTATAAATGAGTATCCTGACCAGGAATAAAGAACATATCCAGTTCTGGGCCCATATATGATGGGTCAGTCATAGCTAGTTTGCAGAGTTGGTGTTGACGGGATATGGACAGACATAATTCAGAATGGCATTAGACACAGTTCCTACCCTTTAGGAGTAGATCAATGGTAGGCCATGCAAATAGCCACTATAGGGACATCAGCCCTAAAAAGTGTTCTCTAGATGCACAGTGAAAACTGTCAGATTGGCCTCTGTACCCATCCCAAATCTATGCATGATGTCCCAAAGTTGGGACAAATCTGAGTTCCATGACAACCTGCAGCAACAACAGGGTATAATAAAAACCAAACTAAGGGCAATTGTTTAAGGAACCCAAATCACTACTCCAGGGCCTCCTCAACCACCTCTTTCCTGGCACACGAGCAGTGCGGAATAACCCAATGAAATCTGTCTTACAGTGAAGTGCACCTCCAAATTTCTTCTTTATCCTTCTGTTTGCTGGGAAGGAATTGGTTCCCAAACCCCACACTTCACTGACCCAACAGCCACAGAAGTAAAACATCCCTCAAGGTCTTGGACTATGGATAAGACAGTCCCTCCACCCCAACTCCGAGTCAGAAATGGTACTAATTCATGGCAACAGCCCACCAGCTCTCTGAGTCAGGAGCCCATCAGTCCTTCTTCATGCTATGCCTTCTATATTACTAGGAGGCAGCTGCTGGAGGCATAGTTGGGTAGTGGGCACCTTTATGGTGGCATCTGATACAGGCCAAGCCTGTAGCTTCCTCTAACTTCCTGATTGCAATCTCTGCTCCCTATAACCTGGGATCATAGAAGCAAAGGCTTTTACCTGCCTCTGTGAAGAATCCCAGAATACTCTATTATCTCCAATTGCACTGTCACTGAGTCCCAAGACAAGGCTCTCTGACCAACAGAGAATCCTGCTATGGATGGAACCCTTGCTGGCCTGATACTCGAAGATAAGTGCAGAGTATCTGCTGATCCTAGGCAGATGCTGTAAGATCCCAGTCAGGGGCCAGCTGAGCCTTAGCTATCCTGAAACCCTGCATTGCCACCCCATCCTCATCCTCCTTTATTGCAGGCTAGGGTCTTACCCCTTAGTGGTAGGAAATGTGTGAGCATTGGCAAGTCCAGTTGCAGGCTCCATTATTGGTGTAGACATATGGCTGGCTGGCTTGCTGGAAGGTGGCAGAACAGTGCTGTAGTTGCCTTTCATAAGATTTATGCTCTCATCAGGTAGATCACTCCTCCCCCCCCACACACACACATATACTGCCTGCCCAATCCCCACCCTACTCTCTCCTGGACTGACAGTCCTGAATCTAAATGTTAGGCCAGATTCTCTAAATTTAACATCAGGACATAAATGGCTATGCAAAGTACATTCTCAGAAATGTAATTTTGTAGTACTGCTCTAGTAGACGATTCAAAATACCTTAGAAGTCTATCTCTAGGGTATTAAGTGGCTATGTATATGTATTACATGCGTATACATATAATTATTATATCCCTAACATAAGAAGCTTTGATAAATGATATATAGATTTCTAATTACTGAGATAAAATGCTACCTTAACATACTGTTGAGTCAAAAACATTTACTAAGTAGTAGTGGGTACAGTGTGATCCATGTATGTGTGTACATAGACACATGTACACCTTTTATGTATGTATATAAGAAAAAAGAGACAGCAAAATGTTCATCTCTGTAAAATATAATTATCATTTACGTGACTTTAGGTTTTTCACTATATGAATACGTACATATATACATGGATTTTTTTGGTGTTGGTGGTTGAATCTGGGGCCTTGTGTATTCTAAGACTTCCTTCTGCCACTGAGCTGCCCTCAGCTCTTGGAGACGATCTTTAAAAACAATATTTTCATGATGCTTAGTAATATATCTTAATAACAAAAAGCTGAATTCTAAGATTTGAACTTTTTCAACTCTAAAAAGAACAACAGTTTTGAGGTACTTTAAGGTTATGTAGGTACTGGGCATGTCCAGATCTTTCTCCCTACCAGACACTCAAGAACTAGTTGAGGCCAAGATGGCTGAGGGAGCCCTGGGCACCTGTGATTAATGGTAAAACTCTCATCAACCATTAAGTGATCAGTTCCATTTCCCTCTTCCCTAGCCCTTCAGAATGAGAGAGACAGCCGGCTTTGTCCATATGAGATGCCTCTCTCATTCCAGGTTTGTTAAGCACAGACCTACCTTGCGCCGTCCGTCTCTGGTAAGCTCAGGATTCGTCCCCAGGATGCAAAAACTTTGATGGCCACCAGCACTTAGCAAAGCATGGGCATAGCGGGGAAGCCAGACAGTCTGGAGAGAGAGAAGGGGGAAGAATGAGATTGGAGTGGAGAACAACTATCATTTTTTTAACTATCTATTTTGAGTTCATGGATGACCCCCTCCTCCTTAATGGATGCTTGTCTCTATCTCAGGTAGAGACAGGCTGACCATGATGCTGACCCCCTCCTCCTGTGGATTCTCTTAAACAAGAGTACCAAACCCTATCGTAGCACAACCAGATGATATGGTACAATGAGCAGCGCCTCATCATCTTCTCCATCTTCCAAGCAGACCAGCTCTAACCCCCATCACTGAGCCTTTAGCAGCAAATAAGAATAAGAATGATGGCACTGTTGCCCACCCAATCCATACAAAGCAGTTCAAGATGGAAGACCCCAAGAAATTTGGTCTTTAATCTAATGCTGAAAAAGACCATAAAGTCCAGAATTACAATAACAAATCATTACTTCTTTTAGACAAGGGGGAAGAAGACCTTGAGGAGGCGAAGAATGGAATCCCTGGAGAGAAATGTTTTAAATATAGATTTAATACCTACTAGAAGGAGGCTATCTATTATGGGAAGGAAGAATGATCCCTTGTTCAGTCTTTCAAACGTAATATATGAGAAAGTCATCGCCATGATGGGAGATGGCATCGTCCCTGCAAAAGCACAGGACTGTCATTACCTGGGAATCAATATATTTTTTTAATGGAATATATCATTAGCAATTGATTTTCCTTTTTCCTCTTAGCACTCCAGGGTCCTAGCTAGCCGAAGAAAGCTTTAATGTGGTATGAAGGATTTGGACAGGTAAATAAGTTATTGTAAACGAATCTCACCTCATGGCCAGCATCTGACGACAGGACAGGTCGTTTGCTGATCCTCTTTGCCTAAGCTTTTTCAGCTGGCTCTGACAGGGACACCCGTGAGCCATATCAAATAGCCATTTGGAAGCTGAAGGTGGCAGAAATATTACTTTTCCCAAGGACAGAGAGTTCCCTTTATGATTAAGAAATAACCTCTGTGGGGAGGCAAAGTGAGCCAAGGTCACCATTTAATTTTGACACTGAGCCAAAGTCGTGAATGCATTTCCTCCACCAAGCCGGTGTGACGCATGCGGAGACATCGATCATCCCAGCCACAAGGTATTGGCAACAATGGTGATCGGAAGATCAATGAATTTCTGGGAAAGATCCTCAGCAGATAGGTATTGGTGAAGAGAAAAGTCTAAAAGGTAGTGGTCACACTGATTTTAGGTTCTCAAGAACCTCATTCATTCATCTATTCATTCATTCATTCATTCATTCATTCATTCATTTCTCATTCATTCAATTGCTATTGAGTATCTACAGCATGTTAGGTCGTGTTCAAGGCAATGGAAATGCATGAATGAACAAAACAAATATCACTATGGAGTCCACAGTCTAGTGGGAAGGAACAAACAAGAAACAATGAACTTAATAGGTGAAGACTGTATTAGAAGAAGGTGGGTACTATTTGTAGGGATGGAGTAGAACATGTTGATATTTGGTGACTGCTGTGTGTGTGTGTGTGAGGTCAGCATCATAGAGTGTGACATCATGCACATTTTGGAAGGGAGTGTGGATCAGGTCACACAGGAGTCTAGGACAGAGGGAAGAGCCAGTGCAAAGGGCTTTGGGAATTGGGACATCGTTCTAAGATCAATGAGAAAGCCTCTGTGGCTGAGACGTTCCAAACATCTTCTGAGACATTCCAGAAGACGAAGCTCGACTGGTGGCTACTCTGATTGTAGAGGGACTTGTAGGGCACTGGAAAGGCTGTTAATTAAAAGCACGGGGATCCTGGCTACCAGACACCTGAGAAAAATCACTCAGAAATCCAAGTTAGGTTATCTGCTTTTCTTCTCCTCCACCCAGGTAGGTTCTTATCTCTTTAGTCGGACAATACCCTTGTCCTAGGTTGGACCTAAATGAACATGGCACAGGACAGGCACAGGTTAACAGGGCAGTAGTGGGGAAGGCTTACAGAACAGTCAGTCTATGACTTACTCTTACAACAATGGCCTTATGTTCCTAGTCTTATTGTGTTAGACACCACTTGTGAGGAGACCACAGTAAGAATTCTGAAAGGATTAAGCCACAGGCAAAGCCAGGCTTCTTTTCCTAATAGGAAAGGACCCATTTGCTAGTGTGTTGGAACCATTCTCTTCATCCAGGTCAGCTCCTTACCCTACCACCTGCTCTGTGTCCTTTGGAGCACATCTGATCGATATTGGGTATCACTATGGTTCTGACAGCCTCTGACTTCTGGTTAGGTTCAACCTATGTGAGGCTGGGTATGGGTTAGCCTTGACCCTGTTTTTCTTCAAATGGTGTCTGTGTTCCTCAGATGAAGAGGCCAGTGCTACATGCAGGAGAAGGCATTCCTCCCTCCCCACTAGGTTTCAGTAATAGCTGCCTCCCCACACCGCCTGCAGCTTATAGGCAGTAATTACCTCTATGTTCACTATTAGGGTTGGGATATTGCACTATTGTATCTTTGAACCCGACCTATGCTTCTGTGATTTGCTCTTTTGCTTGATTCTCTTCAAATGACACATTTGAACTTATTTGTTACTTTTGGAGAGGATTAAACAAAGGACTTTAAAACGGGGATTCTTATATAACCACATAGTTTCATGATACCAAGTAAGTTACTTAATTCCTAAGAAGCCACTTCTTATTTCTCAAACTAGAGAACATACTTCCTGAGCTCTTGTATGTCTCATCAGCACTGTCCCCTCTCGATAGGGTTATCAGTCATTCCATGTCCCCAGCAAGGATCTCTCAAGTCATGATGCATCTTTGGCTAATTCCCACCCAATGCTCTTCCATTTCGAGTTTTTTTTTTTTAAACTGTTCTTAGCTCACATCTAGCCCCAATATGCTTCAGTGGTTTTATTTATCTTGTCATATCTTTCCTCTGTTGCTGTTTTTCCTCCCATCGAACCTCCATTCCTTGCAGTCAGATCTGGGGCTGAAAACAGATAGTATCTTAATACTTGACCGTCACAGCAGCACACAATAGATCGTGACGCATCAGCTCTTCTTCTTAGATGGTCTACAAATTACACCCACTCACCCATGCACATTCTGCCTTAATGAGGTACTTGGCATAGAAAATGATTTGAAGTTATTAGAAACCCAGTTTCAATGATCAGAAAGCTATTTCTATGCTTATGGACCACAGTGATGGCCAGCATGGTGTGAATAGCCCTAAGGGTGCAATAGTGATGCTTGTCTCTTGGCACTCGCCAATGGTACTTAATGAGGGGGAAAGCATGGCTGGTACTAGAAATCTAGCCAACTAACCTAGGCTAGTAAGGCCGGGGATCTTAGAGGAGTACCTACTACCGCCACCTTACTCAACGAGTATAACTCCTAACTGCATTCTAAATATTTGTCCTTAGACCGCTGGTAAGTATAGCCCTCACCCCTCATCAAAGAAATTTCTCATTGCAACACAGGGAGAAAGTTATGGAGAACTACAACTGGTTAAAATGCAGAGAACAAGCAAGCGTGGTGTGCTCAGCCTGTCTGACACATGTACAACAGAGTGCCTGACCCTAAGGCTTGGGGAGCTTTACAGAAGAGGAAGCAGAGACATTATGAGGACCAGGAAGTCTGTTGTGAGACTGTGTCTTCTAGAAATGACGAGGAAGCTCAGCTCACAACACCTCAACAATACGGCTGCTTAAACAAAACCTGAAAAATGACACCCCAACAGACATGCTAACATATAAAGGGAGAAATCCCACAGGGCCCCACTCATAGACAAAGAACTACAGGCAACTGAGGAATGCAAACCAGAAGACGAAGTCGTTTCCAGGGATGAGCCCCCAGTTGGTTATCCAATACCACATGCTCAGCTGTAATATCATATACATATAATGCTGAATGGACAGAGCTGCATTTATATATTTAGGCATCGTGTGCTCGTGTGTGTGTGTCTAAAAAGGAGGCCTTGATTTTGAGAGGGAGTGGAGGAAGGAAAGGGAAGGAAGAAAATGATGTGATGAGATTGTAATTAAAAAATAAAAAAATCAATAAAAAGCAAATAACCCTTTTCTAATAATATTTTGTTGTTTTAAACAGGGTCTCTCCACACATAGCTGTCCTAGAGCTTGCTATGTAGACCTAGCTGGACTCGAACTCACAGAGATCCTCCTGTCTCTGCTTCTTGAGTGCTGGGTTTCAAGAAGTACATCACCATGTCTGGCTCTGGTAATAATTATGATCCAAAAGCAACATTGTAAACCCTTCAGTTTCAGAGGATCATGGCCTGGAAATGTCTCAGGGTGGACTCTAAGAAGCCACAGGGGGCAGGATAACAATCTCTCACTTGGGGACTTGATTCTGGTTATTTCAGGTCAAACTGATCCCTTCTCTTCCATTAACTGAATCACTATGGGGACAATTTCCAATCTTAACAAAAATGACATTAAAAAACAAAAGGACAGGGGATTCTCTTTAAAAATCACACCAGGTAATGTCAGCGCTTGTAAATGAGATCTATAGAACCTTCGCCTCTCAGGGTACTTAGCAGATGAGGCTGACTTTGACGAGACAAAGACCATTATGAAAACAAGAAACCAGAATGGGCTGTTTGGGTTAAATGCTGAGAGATTTCAAAAAATCTAAGTCAGAGAGCCATTTCAACTAAAAAATCTATGAGTACAGATGATTCCTGACATGAACCAAACTGATAGCCAAGAGAATTATAAACAAGGGCCCTAGGAGTTTTTAACATCTCTATAAAAGACACCATGTTTTTTTTTTCTTTTTTTTTCTTTTTTTTTCTTTTTTTCCCTTTTTGGAAAGAAACTGCCTGCAGAGAAGAGAAACCAATTAGGGAGTCTCCAGTTTGATATAGGATCAGAAGGCAGCCATGGCTGACTCTTGACCATATACCCCAATTACGGTTGTAGCACTCAGCAGTCCAACACCCCTTGGCTGGCTAGGGAACAGAGATTCCCTCTTTCTTGGAAAGCAAAGGAAAGAAGCTGGAGGCTATAAGCTGAAAGGAGAAAACTAGCCTCAAGCCTGCCTCCTGCCAGCCTGGATGCAGGGTTCCCCAGCAGCCTTGGCATGAGGGTCAGACATTCACTCCAAACACATCCCGTAGAGGGAACACTCATTCATACTTGCTTTCTTTCAAGAAGACAGAAAAAACAGGCCATCCATTAATAATATCAACCATGGGCTCACCAAAGCCTGTAGGCATCTTGCCAATACAAAAATAAGCATCAGGTTGATCCATTAAGTTCACAACAGTTCACTGGGCTGAGGGTCCGGAAGGCTCTGCTTTTAAAATGGAGAGTGGGGATGCAAAGACAGAGCATGTTCTGAAAGTCCACCCGGCACCACGCAGAGATTTCCCATTTCCATTAAGGTCCAGAGTTGGCCACTGAGGAGATCCAGGACTTGTTTTCAACTGCTAGCGAGGCCCTGCCTGGCAAGCTTTATTGTAGACATATATTCCTCAAAGCAAGCTTGTGTCTGCTGGGGCCATGCTGCCTGTTTAGAGAAATAAAATTTCCACGATGCTCTAGGTTTGCAAAATCCAGTTCCCACACATTTTCTCCTTTACCTTTTCTAACAAGTTGATGAACCCAGTAGTTTTATTATCTCCTATTTTACAAGCGAGGAAACAGAGGCTCTTGGCAAATAAGAAGCATCCCAAGTCTCAGAGAAAATCCACAGGGAGACAGAACTGGAACCCTGTATGTTTATATACCTTTGTTCTGGATGAGGATGGACCTGATGCTAAGGAACCTAGAGGGGTCCTATGCTTGCTGTATAGTCACCATCCAGGCTGAATAAAAGGAGAGTAAAGGTGTGAGGGACCACCCTCATTTCAGTCAGCCCCGGAGAATCTACACCCCACTCAGCCTTCAAACAGCCTGGTTGGGTCAGGTGACCTCGCCTGCTTCAGAGCTCCCCTCCTCCACCTGCTTCTGGCTTGTCAACAGTGAGCAACTCTCTTCAGTTCTTTGCAATCAGTAAGATGATTAACCCAACGTTCCCCACTCGGTCTCTTCATTATCATCCTCCGCCCCACAAGACAAAAGTTGAGTTAAATGACATTTAAATTCTTCCTAACAAGAGGAATTAAGTTCTGAAGAGGAAGATTTTTGTCAGAGTGCTTCGGAGCCAGACGCCATTGATGTGTAAGAATTTTTTCACTCTCTCCTAACTCCAGGGACCAATTTTTAGTCATTCTTGGGTCAACTCTTTGTCTTTCTCTCTCTCCATTAAGACAATGATGACGATGGCATGCACGAACTGACTGTTTACAAAAACAAAACAAAACAAAACAAACACCCAAAACCCAACCCCCCCCCCCAAAACCCAAAAAACAAAAACCATAAAAACCCAGCTATTCCTAGATTCTTATTTCAGGGCTCGACTTTCGCCACCTACCTTTCATGAAAACCTCTCTCCCTCCCTCCTCTGTGACACACAGAACACTCACTGTTCAGAATGCTAAGCAGACACATTAGTTATCATTGGCTTATACTACTGATGCTTGAATGTGGCTGCTTCATCTCTCATCTTACTCTACAGATTGATTTGTGTGTTCCCAAACCTATCTATGTTGAAACCTTAACACCATACATGGCTGCATTTGAAGGCAGGGACTACACAGCAGTAGTTATAACTGTGGACCCAACCTGACACAATGTTTGAACTGGTACCTTCATAAAAGATAGAGAGTCATTAACAGGCCTCCCTGACACCTCCCCAGAGGATTCCTCTTGAGGCCAGGACAGCACTACTCTAGAAGCTGCCTACTGAGGACTGCTCTGGGACTCTCCAGCTTGCAGAACCATGACGTCATTTTCAGTGGTGAAGCCTCAGACTGTGGCATTCTTGGCAGCTTGAGCCAAGTCACACTTGCCTCATGACAGCAACAGGCTCCAGAGGTAGCTCTCTTTGTTGCTGTTCCAGGGATTGTGCTAAACCCTGAGGCTAGTCACAGAGTTCCTCAACAAAGAGGAGCTTTTGTTGAGGTCTCAGGTCCTGGGACCCTGGCGAGTCCAGACAGATGAAGCTTTTCCTAGTGTCCTGATCTCAGACTCCCCAGCTCTTCTCTGTAACTGGACATTTTTTGGTCCCTCCCTCTAGAATTTTCCCAGCACAGTGTGGAACATGGACACTTCGCCTGCAAACACTGGAGAATGTCACAATATCGGCATGTGTGCCACCCATGAAGCCTCCCAAACAGGCCAACTTGGTATCAACGGATCCATTCCTTAGACGCCTCATTGTCTTGGGGTGAAAAGAATATAGAGACAAGGAAAATAGGGTGTTCGTGGCTTGAACGGATCCTATTATGTTACCACAAACTGCCAGAAATCTAGACTGAAGCATTTCAGGAAAAAAAGTTTGCAGATCACACCCAAACTACTTTTCTCCTTTAGAAATTAACAATGATGCGCCCAACTCAGTCATATCCCTCAATGGCAGCACACAACCTCTGTCCCCACCACACGGTTATATAGATGTTTCTGTCACTGGGGCAGGACCTTTGTATTTCCTAAAGTCTCCACAGTAAGGGGACACTGAAAGCACCAACTGGACTTATTACAGCCTGACTTGCCCACCGTGGCATCAAAGATGTCAGCAGAGGGGTACACCTGATACAGTAGATGCTCAGCGAAGCCTATTGAAAGACAGAAAATGCATCCAAGATGTAACTCATCTTCTACAATTTTCTTTTGAACATCTGGAAGATAGTCACACCATAGTTTTCTGACTGGAATACAAATTAGTCTGTAAAAAAAAAAAAAAAAACCCAGACATCGCTTCCAGATTCTGCACTTATAAACAGGCCCACATCCTCCCTTTAAATTGCAATAATTCCTTCCCAGATGTTGCTTCTCCTTCAGACCCATAAATTTAAGCTTTTCATGATGACGCCTCACATTTGCCTGGCACTGTGGACTGTTTGGAGCGTTTCTGCATCTCCTCTGCCTCATTAGACCGCCTCAAGTGCCCTGAGAGGCGGGGTAGCACCAACATCTCTAATTCATGGACAGGCAGGCCAGCTGCTGCTGCACCAAGCAGACCAGGGTGGGTGTGAGCTCCTTTCTTTTCTTGTGTAGGGAGACACATGGCACCTCTTTGTCCAGCCCTGTCTAGGTAGACATGTGCAGTGGTCATGCCCACTCCTGTTTCACGAAGCTCTCAGGGATGCTGTCTCTTTAAAGGTCTGACTCAACTATAGGTAAGTTTCTCCCCTGGATTCTCTCTGACAGCTCCTGGGGCCAGGCTATAACATTTAATCAAGACTTGCTGAAGAGTCTTGGGGAATGAAACCAAACAATAGGCCAGGAGCCAGGGGGAAGCCATGGAAGGCAGGCAACCCACAGATAGGCAAGCTGGCCTCTAGCCTATTCTCAGCCCTGTCTCTGGCTAGGCTCAGCTAAGCTTTGCAGGACAGCCATACCTCAGCAGTAGGTGTACCCCAGCACCAGGTGTCAATCCCAGAGGAACTTACACCCAGCCAAAAGCATGATGTAGGTCTGTGCCCAACGAGAGCGGCAGCCTCTTCTCATCTAAAGTCTATTTTTTCCCTGGGAATAGCTGCCTAGTAATTTAGGGGTGCCTGCAGTCCACACCTCAAACACTCAAGTAGCCAGTGCATCGGAAAGCTCCAGGAGCACATCTGGGTGTGTCAGGGGGCTGGAGACAGTATCAGAAACAGAAGGGCTAGGCGACCTTCCAGCCCACTTCCAGGGTCTGGAATGGGTTACTTTGGTTCAGCTGCACCTGATGTTCACGATCCCTCAGCATCCCCTGCCTCCCTAGGCCTCCATTTCTTAAGAGCTTTGAAGAGGAATGTTGGCAGAAAGGAGACCTGCAGGGTACTGCCAGGGAGGCTTCAGGCTCTGTACATTATCAAAGAGATAACGAGAGGTCTGGGTCCTTCTCTAAGTGTACGGTCTAATGTCTGGTTCATGGGTTGCATGGCATAATTGGAATTTCATGTCTCAGATACACTGGCTCGGGAAGTTAGCTCAGTCTGTATTATAGGGAGAAGATTTACCACCTAAGACAGCTATTCTTAACCTGTGGGTCACGACCCCTTTGGTGGTAGAATGACCCTTTCACAGGGGTCACCTAAGACCATTGTAAAACACAGATATTTACATTATATTCACAACAGTAGCAAAGCTGTAGTTATGAAATAGTAATGAAAATAATTTTATGGTTGGGGGGTCACTACAACATGAAAGACTGTATTAAGGGGTGTCAGCATTTGGAAGGTTGAGAACCCCTGCTCTAAGACACCTGGGTCTAAGTCTCAGCTTTGCTACTTAGCAGCAGGTGACGCCACCCCCCACCTCCTTTCCCACTCTCCTGTGTCTCATCTTTCTGAAAGAGACAATAGCAGTAAATATCAAGGTTGTTGTAAGAGTTCATTAATGTTCAGGTTGGGTCTCTGGCCCCATCCCACCCCACCCCACCCCACCCCACCCCACCCCACCCCACCCCATCCCATCCCATCCCAGCAACTGGTAAATCAAAGTCCAGGCCCAGAGCCCAATCCTCTAAGGCCAGCAGTTGAGAACCCCACCTCCCCTTTCTAGCCTCAAATGGACCCGGGAGGCATTGCTTCCTCAGCCGCTAAAGAGCCATTTTGCTTGAATGGATCGGAGGTTGTTCCTATACTCTCAAAGGAAACAAAATTGTGAAAGAAAGTCTATGGAGATTATGAGATTTTTTATCCAGATATGATGAATTATCCATTCAAAAAAATAAACCACAGACAGGCATGTTTCTCCATACTCAAGCAGAAAGCAGTTATTACCAGGAATTTCTGTAAGTATGCTGTTTTTCTTGGCCAATGTAGAAGCTGCCGAGGAAATGAAAACAGAACGAGAGACTGACTCGGATTTTCCTGATCGCTACCAACATGTACAGGTAAGTGGCTTAGATGTACCAGGGCTTCATGGTTCCTCTGAAAACCGTGGAGCCAGGCTGGGGGTGTAGCTCAATGGTTGAGTGCTTGCTCAGCATGCATAATGCTCTGTGTTGAATCTCCCATATTATACATGAACATGTGCAGGGGGGACAGGGACACACACACACACACACACACACACACCACCCCACTATGGCTCACCAATCTCACTGCTCTTGTGCAAACTAAAGCACTGACTGTGAGTCAGGCCATGCCCAGGGCAGCCTGTGGGAATGCACCCAGTGTCAAGACCATAGACTGCCATGGATGGTGTTCTGATGCAGGCAGGAAAAACAACTGCAAGAAAATGTGCAGCCTAGGCTCAGGGTCACACGACTAGCCAGAAAAGATGCATTGCGAACCTGGCTCTCTTAGTTTCTCAGCTCCTGTGTTTTCTTCCACACGAGGATCTTTCTACACTTGAGCTGTTGCCAAAGAGCTAGGAGGAAAGTCCCTCACAAAGGTTAGACAACAGCACAGCCTTCCTGCAGAAAGCCCCTTCTCCACTTTCCAGTGAGCATTAAATCAAATATTCCTTGCTGTATTTCTTTTTAAGCTTGATGTTTCTAAATTCAAAGACATCTATAAATAATACATACTCATTTATATGTACATTTAAAGGATAAAAAATAACAAAAACACCTGTAGATTCTTACGAATACTAATAGTCTACTTCCAATACAGTGGAAGCAAGCTAATGAGTGAGTTACTCTACTTCCGTCCCTCCCCAGCAAGGAGGGGCCCTTAATTCTCTGCCTCTTCCCACGGTCACATTTAGCCATCTGCTTCTTCTTTTGTATGTGGGACTGTGTATTTTTTTTCCTCTTCAGTTTTATATGAAACATTTAGCAATGAAGTAGCAAATAAAAATACTACATATCATCTAGAATGCGTATAAAACTGTACTTGGCTTTAACGCATCTAAAGGTTGATAAAACGAAACACATAGATGCTTCTGAAAGGCCTATTTATATTTTATTACACATTACACACGTCGTACTCCATTGAGAAAATTTAGAAGGTGATGCTGCTCCCTCTGTCACAAGGAAGCAAAGACTGCCATATCCAGAGAGCTTTTCCTTTGGAATACAGGGCAACATCTTGAAATTGTCACAATGGACAGAAATGGTCCAAGCCATTCATCTGCACCCATGTTAGTCTATGGAAGGAACGGAGCATCACTCCCTCTAAAGAGTGCACCCTTGGCACTACCTAGCTATCACTTTCTGTTTCTAGTCTTCATTCCAAATTGATGACCTGGACAGAGCTCCCTCACCTCTGCGTCCAACACTTGAGTCAGACGGAAGTAGGTCCAGCTGGCCTCTGCCCCAATTTTTGACCCACCTCCATCCAATTTGCTAGCTGGACTGACTGTGGTTGGTGGCGGGAGAGCTCTGGGCTAGAGGGAACAGGAAGGGAGGGAACATTATGCCAATCCAGTCTGGCCACTGGAGGCTCAGAGAGCCCAGAAGAACAGACTTAAAGGCAGAGTTACTCAGAAGGAACTATGTCCTGAAATAAGGATGTAGATTTCAAGTCTCTCGTTGGGAGTTAATTCAGGAAGAATCATGAGCGAATGTGGATGCAAGAAAGAACAGGAGAAAATAACGGTGGGTATATTAGCAAGCAGGTTACCATTGTGGGCAAGCTGGACTTCGTCCTACAGGGGACCCTCTAAAAGGCTGTGGGGAGCACCTCAGACCTGTCCCCCAAGACATGAGGATAATTCCCACCAGGATATTTCTCACCATGTTCCACCTACACAATGCCCCACCCCATACCCCTAGTGTGCCCCAAGGCTAGGCTGCAGGCTAGGAGGATGTGCTAAACATCCTTGTGCAGAGACAGGTTAGAAGAGGGAGTTGCTAGCAGGTGACCACTCCCTCAGTTCCAGTGGCAGACTTCAGCTCTCATCAGTAATATGTGCACTGGTAGTGACTACGGCCTCAGTGCCTGTTCTCAGACTATTATGTGAGGCGGGTGAACTGCTCTATGCAGTGTAGCAGACCTTGAGTATGCCCATCCCCTCAGCAGAAGCCATGTCAAATGTGTTTATAATGGGATCATCTGGTATCTGTCGGCCGAGCAACAACCATGTATGAAAAATACCATTGAGGAGCAAATTAAGTGGTCTGTCTCCAAGCAGCCTGTTTAGATGAAGAAGGGCCGCTGTTGACAAATCTATTAAAATTATACATAAATTATCTAAGAGTACATGGATACGTGTTCAGAAGGAGGGCATTGATCTTGGGCATTTTACATACGGTCTGGATTAATTCATCTTGCCTCACTTGAATGAAGTAGTGATGTTTAAGAGGAGAGGTGGGAAAAAGAAATTATGCCTGCCACCTGCCAGACCCAAAGAAACACTGTGTGTTTTCATTTTTCAAGATGATGACTTAAAACGCCAAGACGTCCAGATATTGCCAAGGTCCTCCACAAACAGGGTCGGGAACATAAGACTCTAGATGCCTCCCGAAAGAGAGAACGGAGAGTGGGGAGGTCAGGTGGGCTCTCCGGTCAGGAAGAACTGGAGAGGGGATGGGAGGCAAGTGCCTTATTTGATGCTCCAGAAGGGCTTTAGGGATGTAAGGTAGAGAGGGAAGGGAGCCAATGGGGATTGCCATAGCCGGACATGATAGAGTGTAGATGAGTGAGCTAATCCCACGGGGAGGCCTCTGAGAGCAAAGGAGAGTGCATCTTCCTCTTGTCTCTTCACAGAGGCCAGGAAGTTGGAACATTGTATTCAACTTCCATTTGTCCTTGGCTGAGGGTTACTGGCAGGGAATGAAGTCCTTGGCACTCCATGTCTGCCCCAAGTGGTCAGCAAAGGGTTCAAGGACCCTGGAGAGAGAGCCTCCAACAAGTGCAAACACACTGTGCTGGGGATTCCTAACCTCTGATTACTTGGATGGGATTCAATTTGCTACTTTCAAAAGTCTAACAAACCAGAGTACCCCTCAACCCCCACGTAATCATGGAATAATATTATAACCATTTTGCATGAAAACTGCATAATTTCTCTGATGGAAGTACTGGCTTTGAACCTCTCAGGGCTTCACCCGCTACATTACTTTTCAAAGTCTGAGGTAGCAGGTTCCAATTATCTGAAAAACATTTAAAACAGTAAAATGGCACAATACCTAGTGTGATCCAGATGGAGAGAATGCACATTTTCCAGGACAGGCACCCTGATTAGTGACTGTGATTGTTAAACACATCTCAGGTAATATAGTGACAATGGACATTAATAGTCACTATAGTGCTGAAGTGTAATCATTTCTGATTATATTACTATTTCCTTTTGTAGAGCACAGTGCATATTTCCAAATGACTTTGAGCTCATTAACTGACACAAAAGCCCAGCGGTGGGTCCACAGAAAGGGGGTCAGAAGGGTCTCACAGTTCCTAGTATTTGGAATGGTGGAAACATGGACCCGAGCTCACAGGGGGCTCAGCAAACTCAGCTTGCTCTGTCCCTTGGCTTCCTTAGAGATCTATTTCACAGGCATCAGTGACCAAGGGGCCAATAAGAAATGCATCGGTGTACCATATAACAAGCTAATGTGCTTTAAGTGAGAAGTCTGCATATTAACACTTTTGTCTATGTCTATATACACAGTCATCTTTCTGCCATCCCTTATTATCCCTCAAAAAAGTATGATGCCTTTTATTTAATATAGGCAATTATATCAATTAACGGAATGTATAAAAGTAAAAAGGACTCAGTAATTAATTTATTTGACATAGCCATAGTAATTAGTCTTGGTATTATGACCTCACCATTTTGGTATAGCTATAAATATTTTTTTCTTATTTCTTTCTTTATTAATTATATTGTGCCAGGTTACATAAAGTCATTTTCACACAAGTGCATAACTTACTTTATATAAAAAAGTTTTTCTTTGAAATTTATTTTATTTTCATTTGTGTGTGTGTGTGTGGGGGGTGTATACACATATGTGTGTCAACAAAGACCACAAGAGGGGTGCTGTATCCCATGGAGGTGAAGTCAAAGGGGTTGTAGCCACCCAACTTGGGTGCTAGAAACTGAACTCGAATCCTCCAAAAGAGCAGTAGGCATACTGAGTCCCCTCTCCACACCTATAAACAAATCTTTCAGATCATTTAAAAAGCAACCCAACCAGAGGTTAATTGCTGCAAGAGATTGCAAGTGCTCATCTCTAAGACATCCCCCAAAATGAACAAACATACAAAAAAATCACTTTGGGGAGCTGAGACCTATTGTTTGCAAGGAAGGACTAGTTAACTCCCAGATTCAGAAAGTGCTGTCTCTCTGAGGATAGTGAACCTGTGGGGAGTTGTGAGAGGAATCCAGAAGCTGCCCAGTGATTAAGAAAATTCACAGAACCACATGTACTGGAGGTGAATCTGGGAAGGAGAGGTGTGGCTAATGGCTTGTGAAATGTAAGTGGAAAAAAGGCAGGATTTGTAAGTTAACAGTTTATATAATTTATAACTTTAAACATATGCAATACAAGAAATTAATTAAGTAGTACAAATAAAAATTTAAAATTCTATCTGTATTGTAAAAAACCTATACATTTAGGTTATTAAATTTTTTGAGACCTTTTCTTTCAGTAAAAGGAGAAGCTGGGTATAAAATTAATTTTCTTAGTCCTAGAGGTGGGTGACTGATACCCTGGCCAAGTCGGAATTCAATATATAGGTCAAAGCCATCAGGAACACCAGAAGTTCTTTAGTTTGACAATCCCTTCATTTTGCATACAGGAAAAATTAAAACCCAGAAAATTCTGTACCCTATAATGAAGCCATTATGGGAAGAAGACAGAAGAAAGTATTGACAATCAGAGCTAGCTTCTCCCGTGGACTCAACTATGATCAAGTTTCTGGCCCATGGCTTTTCTTCATTTCCAGATAGGGATAATCCAAGGCTGTGGACTCACAGCTATTAAGCCAATTCCATAGACTCCACCTTCAGGGAACTCTGCTAACCACTGATGTGCCAGGGTACCTGTATTTTCTTTAGGAAGTTGTTCCTTCCCCATCATAAAGCAGATAGTATTTCCTAGGTCCTACCCAAATCCCACTCTTGCTTATACAAAGAATTAAGATGTGTCTATTGAACAAGCAAATGTGTCTCTCTGCTTCTAGTCTTATGGAAGAATTAGCAAGGAGATTTTCCAGGTGGGACTGTCTCACTTGTCACTCGTCCCTGGCTTCCCTGAGCAATGGAAACTCAGATAAAACTTTGACCCCTCTTAACCCCTCCAGTCCCTTCTACCTGCGAGTCTTGGCCTCTCCCAGTTGGTCCCTAGGCAGTGAGAGGCTGTCATACACAGTCAGAGCCTCCTAACAGGAAGGGCAGCTTGAAAGTGTGATCTGTAGTGGAAACAGATTTGAGAGCCAAAGCCTCCTTTAAATGTCATTTACTATGCAAAGCCACCTTTCTCCCTGGGATGAAGGAGAAGAGATGCACTGGATGGTGTGTGTGTGTGTGTGTGTGTGTGTGTGTGTGTGTGTGTAGGGCATCCTCTGGAGAAGGCAGAACATGGTACACACAGTACAGGGGTCACTGGAGGATACCAGTTCACACAGGTCAAAGCAGCAGTGAGTCTCCATGAGCACACTTCCCTGAAGCATTTCTCCGTGCAAGGGTCACTGCAGCCAGAGTGCCTAAACCTTCACAGCCACGTGAGAACTATCAATCAGGAGAAATTGACATGGCTGCCTGAAGGCCACTGCTCTGACATCTGGAGGCACAGACTCTTTGGAACATCCACAGGAAGCTTTGGTACATAAGAGTTATAAACTGAGGCCTTGTGGATGCTCACAGCTGGTCCTGGAGCCAAGATCCAAAGGAGATGCAGAGAGAACCACAGGCTAGATCAGGTTTGTTTATAAACTTCATCTTGAAGTCAAGACTCTGCTCCTTCTGTTACTAGCATACAAAACACACACACACACACACACACAGACACACACACACAAATATAAAATAAACAATTATTATTAAGATTAAAAAAATACCATTCTTAAGGATGTGGATCTGGTTCTTCTTGTGTGGAATTCTATAGTCGTTCCTCGCTTGTTATACAAAATGCAAAGCATGGTTTCTATGGCTACATCCATACTTCACCCCTTACCAGCAATGGAGCCTCTATTCTGACTCCCTGGAGGCTCCTGGCTTGGGTCACACAGGGTCACATCATGTCTGTATACACCTGTGTCCCCCTCTTTCCCATCAGCTCTTCACCATCAGCTTCTCTAAACACATTCAAGTGCCTACTCTCTGCACCCTGTAGATAACCACACACACTGTGTATTCATGGTCATGGGTGCTCCTCATGGTCATGGGTGCTCCTCATCCCAGGCCCTGGAAGACGTGTATCAGCATTTCCGGCCTTTACCCACTAGGTGCCAGTGTACTTCTTCCCCTCTGAGTCAGAGAAATCAAAAACACCTTCTGACTTGTCTCTATCTCCCTAAAGGTGAAAGGAAAATAAGGCCACCCCTGTCAGAGAACCAATGAAGTAAACTAAACCCCATACGCCTCACAAACTTATAGGCTATACCTAATTCATGTCTGTCTCTGGGAACTTGCTTCATGATTGGTATAAAGTAAATGCTCAATAAATCCCTGCTCATAAGGAAAGAAAGGAATGAACTAGAACCGAGTTTAGTGCCCATAATAAACACACTGCTCAAAAGTACGATGGGTGGTTTAGACAAGATAAGTGAGATACAGAGTTTAAAAAATGAATAAATGTATGACAAGCATTTTGAATAAATACTTAACTGTCAGGTTCCCTGACAGTTTATTTATTTATTTATTTATTTATTTATTTATTATTTATTTCACAATGGAATTCTTTCTAATCCCATGGCCCCTTCCAATTCCCCCTCTACCTGTCCTATGCAGCTCTTCCATACCACAGTGAGACTTCTGGCAGTATTGTCTGGGCTTCCTGTCTGCTTCCTTGCCTCCCGTCATTCTCTTACTGAGATCTGCAGGCCTCTCCATGCTGTTAAGTTATCTCCATGTTGTTAAGTTTTTGCTCTTCAGCTTGTCTGCTATCTCAAGAAGCCTCTGACACTGGGGCCCACTCTTGAAAGCAGAAGGATAACCGAAATGCCCAATGACTGGCAACGGCCAGAGCACTCACTCTGGGGAAACCCTTGCCAGTGAGAATCCTTAGCCCTCCCACTGTGCCTGCTCTCCAGTGCTAGCCTCCTGGTCTACCACAATGCAGCTTCTGTCCTTGTTATTGAGCACCAGGGCTTTCAGGATGTTTCCTTAATCTCTTCTAAACACTGTTATTCTTCTCCTCAGGATCTAATTTCTGATCAGGGTTGAATAATTGCCCTCCATAGATTGATGACCTACCAAACATGTCATCTCCAACCCCCAACTGTCACAGCTGTGCATCTGACCCGCTTATGTGACACCTCTATGCTATGTCTCGAAGGTGACTCAAGCCCATTGTGGCCTTCACTGATTCAAACAACACAAAGCAAAGAAGCAGAGCTGGGCTCAGTCAGTAAAGGTTCTTGCTGCACTAGCAAGAAGATCTGAGTTCTAATTCAGCACCCATGTGATAAAAAAGAGCTGAGTGTGATGGTCTGCACCTGTAATCTTAGTGCTGGGAGACAGAAAGAGGAGGATCTCTGACACTCACCGGCCAGCTAGTCTAGTTATCAGTGAGCTCCAGGTTCAATGAGAGACTGTCTCAAAACATGAGATGGAAAGTGAGAAGATCCCTCTAATCTACACACACACACACACACACACACACACACACACACATACACACACACACACTAAAAAAGCAGGTTGGAGAGATGGCTAACTTGATAAAGCACTTGTCCCCATGTAAGAACCAAGCAGGCATGGTGGCTGCTTGTAATCTCAGTCTCAAGGAGGGAGGCAGAGACAGATCATTCCTCAGGGGAGTTGACTAGCTACAGTAGACAGGGTTGGTGAGACCCAGGCTCAGTGAAATATCACGTGTCAAGTAATAACGTGGAGAATGATCTAGAAAAACACATGACATCAACTTTGGGCTGCATGTGCATATACACATGTGCACAAGAACCTGCATACACCTGTGAGTCACCCCCATGAACACACACACACACACACACACGTGCATGCAAAACAAATGAACAAAAATAAAGAGGCATGGGCTTCCCCAGCACCTCCTGTCTTACTGGTCAGCACCACCAACCACCTAATTGCCAATCCAGTACCTACAGCCATCCTGCAGACTCGTGTCTTCCATATCCGGCCACTGTTACCCTTTTAGGACACATCTTCCTTTCTTCACCTTCCACTCCACTTCCTTCTTTGCAACTATCCCTTTACTTCATCTCTCTGACCCTGTCCTCTTTCCCCAACTGGCTGTCATGTTGTCATGGCAGAGATTTGTTAGGTCAAACTGTAACCCAATCCCACTTATTCTCTGCTTTCAGCTTTTCCCATGAGATGTAAATGAAGACAGGAGGTACAGAGTGAGCCAAGGCTGTGCATGGACAGGCCACTGATCCCATCTTGAGCATCTCAGGCCTCTCTGAGTTACTCACCACTATTTCCATTGGCCTTCTCGTGGCTCGTAGGTGCTCTATGGTCATGCACAAAACATGCCCACACAGTGTCTGCCCTTTCTTTTCATCTGACTAACAATGATTCAGATTCTAACTCAGGTATCAAACCCTTCTTGACCTGAGACTATTAGACCTCCCTGGAGAGCCATGAAACATGTTCCTGATTATAGGTTACGATTGCTTCTGATCAGTTCCTTCCTCAAGTTCAAGGTCCATCTAGATAACATCCTCTTTTGTTTATATCTGTTTCTAGCTCAGAGGTCAGTAAACAATCCTGTTGGCCAAAATCATACTAAGGCCTAGGGTGGTGGTGGCCATGACTTTAATCCCAGCACTCAGGAGGCAAGAGGCAGGTAGACCTCTATGAGTTTGAGGCTAGTATGGTCTACAGAGTGAGTTCCAGGACAGCCAAGGCTACATAGAAAAACCAGGTATTAAAAAACTAAAACCCAAACCAAAAAACAACCAAAACCAAAACCAAACAAAAACCAAAGCTACATTCAGGCATACATGTATGTACTATGTATGTCTGCTTTTAACCTATGCAACTTGAGTAGCTGTGATGGACATGATATGGTCCTCAAAACCCAAAATACTGACTTGCAAAAGAAGTCTTCCAATTCTGTTTTGGTCTGGACCAACAGTGCCTAGCAGGAAGCAGGCATTCAGTGTGTGCTTGTTAAACGGATGCTTAAAGGAACAAACTGGAGATAGGAGCTTCAAGTCGATCCTTTGAGTTTGCAGTGTAAGAGACTTCAATGTCCCATCCCTCAGGTAATGCTGGCCACCTGCACAGTACTGGAGTCTGTGGGCACAGCCGCCAATAGTGCTGTTCAGCTGTTTATTGCCACAGTAAAATTCCCAACATAAACATTCTGCAGTCACGTGGCTCCAATGCTTCTGGGCTTGCGCGTGGTAAGGCAGAGACTAAGGTGGAGAGCTGGTGGAGCAGGAAGAAGGCAGGGCGAAGAACACAGGAAGCCAGTGGGATCTCAGGGAGGACTCTCCAGTGACCAACTTCCCCAGCTAGGCTCCTGCCCCAGAATGGTGCCACCACCAGTTAGCGACCTGGTCTTCAACAAAAGGACCCATGCTGAGGAGCTTATATTCAAATCATAGCACTGCCCTCCCTCTTCCCCAGGAATGGAATCCTAGACTTTTCTTTGGGAGGTGGCTCTTTCAGATCTTCCTTTTGACTATGGAGACCTTATTACCACTGTCAGAGTTTGGAAACTCTAGTTGGAAGAGGCTGGTTTAGGACTTGTCACAGTTCTTGTGACCATCCTAAAGCTACACCCAGCTTGGGGAGAATGTGTGGTTCTGGGGAAGTCTTGACTCTGCAGAAAGGGCTCTAAATGAAAAAAGCAACTCAGGACTTTTACCCTCAGGGTGAAGAGGAATCAAGGGGGCAGAAGGGGAGAGGGAAGAAAGAGCAACCCCTGAGCACCTCTCCTCCAGGTCCGCGTGGGTTCACAGTCCTGCTTCCCACAGGAAAAGAGGTACTCCAGTCCCAAAGACCTGGCCATTCCTTGTTCAGAGCCCAAGTCAGTTCAGCCTAGATGATCTATCTGCTATGGACACCCTGCACAGGGTTACCATCTGTCCTGTGTTCTCTCCCTCAGATCCTACTCTGTCTTCCTCCAGAGACTGGTACGAATTCTGTCTGGTTTCAAACCTGGATCAGGGTGGCATCAAGCTAGGCATTAAACAGGGGCTCAGCAGATGCCTGGGGAAGAGTCTTGAATGCACTTTGTCATATGCTCTTCTGCCCTGGGCATGTGTGATATCTCTTCTTTTCCTGCCTGCTTCTGCAGTTGCTTTTGTAGATGTGTCTGTCTTCTGACTTCACCCATTCTGATTTTCCCCAGAGCCCTTCAGCACATTTGGAACCGGATGTGGATCACAAGGAAAGCCTCATCTGTAGCCTGCCCTGTAGAGAACTGGCATTTATTAAGGTTACTTCTGAGATGCCATCCTGGGAAACTTTCAAACCTGAGAAGTAGCCTCCTCTCCTGTATTTTACAGCAGGGGCAGACTCCAACATCTTAACACTCATAAGTTGTCAAAGAGCCTCAATAGCGGTGGCAAAGCTGCATGTGGCAGAAGCGTGCAGTGTGGCAGGAACGGAAAATGCAACTTGAGCACAAATTGCCAAAAACCTGCCCAACTGGCAGAGGAATGTTTCCGCTCCTCACTCGTGGGTGCTAGACGCACATCACGCAGTTTTACTCGGGGGAGTCTCAGAATTAGGTCTCAGATGTTAGGATCCATAGAGGAGAAGGAGACAGAGTCCTCTAGAACAGAGTCTGGTTCCCTGCTCCAAGGACCCCTGGACAAATGCTTCCACTTGCTTCTTCCCAGGTCATCCACACAGTTCCATGGGCACTCTGCCTGTGGGACCTGGCTGGCTTCTGTGGAAATGGCTTCCAATCAGTCTGTGTCTAGCACTGCCCAAGTGTCAAAGGACCCGGAGTCTTCTCTGTCTTGGCTTCTTGAAGAAGGGAGGAAGGGCCCCTGTTACTACACAGGAAGCTGCTAAGAAGGGGTCTCTTTTAAGATGGGCAGGCTGGCTTCAAGAGTTTGCTAGCATTGCCATAACAAAGTACCTCAGGCTTAGTCATTTAAACAACGGAAATAGTTTTCCTCGTAGTTGTTGAGTCCAAGATGAGTGTCAGCCAGTTGGCTTTCTCCTCAAGTGCCCTCTCCATGGTTTGCAGATAGTTACTGTCTCCTTGTAACTTCACTTGGTCTTCTGTCTGGTGTCCCTCTGAGCCTTCTCTCTATAACTTTCTAGTCAGGTGGATGGGAATGCTTTCGTATGACATGTCTAAGTGACTGTATTTGGCCAGGAGGCTTTTGGAGAGTATGAGACTGGGGGAGATGATCCATTGCTGAGTCAGAAGAGCCTGGGCATGCTTGCCCATGTCATGACAACATGAAGAGGCTTGGGAACTCATGTCTACACCGGCTCTTCATTATACAATAGCAAACTTCTGCCTGCCCTCAGGAAGTTCTTCAGCAGAAAGCTGAATGAACTCCAAGCTTCAAATATCTTAAATTCACCCATTTCCATTCCTAGTTTTCTTTCAACACAGGCAGGCCTTCATGCAAACCGGACAAACCAAGGTTGATGACAGCACTCACTGTGTTAACTCTAACAGTAACCAGCAACCAACCCAATTGAGCAAAACCAAGTTGGTTAAGTTTGAAAAAAAACATTAGACTCAAAATGAAACTTTCAATAACAATGCATAACTTAATAAAAACAAAAACCCAGGGACTCAGCAGTTAAGAGTGTTTGCTGCTGTTGGAGAGGACTGTAGTTTATTTTTCAGGACCTGCCTTAAGCAACTCCCAACTGCCTGTAACTCCATCTCCTGGATATGGTAGACCCTCTTCTGGGCTATAGAAGTACTTGCACTCATGTCTACACACACACACGCACACACACACATACATGCATATACACACAGATATAAACACACACAGATAAAAGTAAATTAACATTAAAAATATATTTTCAGTTAACTTTCTTTAAACAGAACTTTAAATCAGTCCCAAGAAGTCATGGACCATGTGATCCAATTTTGTGAGTGAACCACGGCTAACTGTATATGTATACTGTTGCTACTGTTTACATAAGAGACTGACGTCACCAGCTGAAGCAGGAGTCAGGTTTGAAAACAGCCATCATTCAAGGAGTGAAGTGTAGTTTTTGATTCATTACTGATGTAGCTTTAAAGGCTTCAAATTCATTGCACATGGTTTCCTACAAGAGAAGAAGTAAATATGTCCCCCCGCTCCAGCTCCTACTGCTCTACATTGTCAAACTTGACACAAAGCTCCCCACGCTCTTTAATCAAGAGACAGCTGGGTGCCACGTGCCAGAGGTGGCTGGTATGGTTGTTTGATCTGCACACAACGTGGCACAGGTCAGACAAGCTAGAGGCACCAAGAAATATCTGTTGTTTAAAGAAAATTACCATAAAAGGGATCTGGGTTAGGGAGGGGTTAGAAAAAACCCTGCAAAATGGAGAATTGGCAAAAATGACAGAGAACCTACAAGAGGGGCCTTCTGGCAGGCACGGGAGACTGCAAGCGAAATAACAAAATCATTATTCTGTTTTCTGATATGATTATAGGAGGAATCAGAAAGCGCTGACTAAATAACTGCTTTAAAATGTATAATCTGCATCTTTTTTAAAAATAAAACCAGGATTTTGTAAAGAACATATATCAAGGTTCCCCAAAACATCAAGACTATACATTTTCTAGACGAATTTAAACGGAGTCTGCCTGGAGGTTTAAGTAAAATCCATTCTGCATAGAAATAGGATTTTTTTTTTTTTAAGAAAACAATTACTATATGAAATAAAGAATAAACATACCGGCTTAATCTTTTCCTAAGCTCATCCTACAGCATAATCCACTGAGTCTCGCTACTTTGGGGACAGGGTTGGGGGGGGGCAGGAGGGAGGCAGAGCTTGGAAGCTAATAAGAAAGGTAGCATCCAGTGCTTACAGGGTCTGATGCAATGTCAGGGATCCTGGGCTTCATCTTTGGGCAAAGGGGAACCAACAGAAGCCTCAAAAGGAGAGCTGATTCAATCACATCTGTATTTCCAAAGATGTCTCACAGGTTAAAAAGCTCTAACGAAACAAGAGCCATCCTGAAACAAATATAGAACAATTAGGCATGGACTGGTCACTTTAAAAGCAGGCCTGTACTCATAACTCAGTCTTTCTGTGGGTATCATTGGTTAAGAAACAGGCGTAGCAAGTATAGATCTCACTGAACTGGGTCCCAACACTGTTAAATCCTAATAGAAGGTCTGTTCACACGAGTTCCCAAACAGCTTCCTTTTAAAAATCTAATAGTCATTGAAGTAACAGGTGCTGGGGCTTGTTAGTCATAAGTTACCAGTGTGCCTAGATTTTCCTCCTCATAGGAAAAAAAACCAAAACACCCCAACAAGCAAAATACCAATTTCTTATTTTATGGTCTTTGTTTTTTTTTTCCCCCAAATATTTATGTAAGCTGACTTTTTCAAGCCACCACCTATGACAGAAAACATGCTGGTCATATGTTGTGTTTCTCTAGCTTAACTGAAACAGTGTCTTTGCATATCAGGTACACTGGATTCCATTTCTCAGAATGTTCAGAGAGGCAAGAGTCACAGGTATCATGGAGGAAGGCTCCCAACTCCAGGCAAAAATGGCTCTGCTCAGTGGGTTCTTTCTCCAGAATCCCCATACAGCAGGGAGGTCCTTCCTTGTGCTGCAACAGCGTTTCTAAAGTCCCACCACAGGAACCAGAGCACCAGCAATGCCTAGAAACTGCAGAGTCCTTGCTCCTTGGCTCTAAAATATATGGATGGGTTTTTTGTCACATCACACAGATGCTGGAAGTCCCAGGGAGCAGGGATAGCCACAGAAACACTGTTTTGGTTGCAGCTGAGTTTCCTTGGGCTTCTGTCAACTAGCCAATAAGGTGGAGCCCACAGGCATTTGCCAGACAGTTTCCAGAGACAACATCTGTATCCACAAGTCAATAAAAGTACAGTGTAGGCACAAACATTTAAAAAATCTACTTGTTTCTGACAAATGCACACTCCTATAAAAGGACATAACGCAGTTCTTGGTCTGTACAAGTTTACACTCAATCTCTCAGGGGAGACAAAGCCAGAGAAAAGGCATTTAAAAATGCACAAAGAAAGCACAGCTTCAGTGTAAACTGAGTGCTTCACTCAGAAGCCCTGAGCTAGCTCTCCAGGTCTCAGTTCTGAGTACCCCAGCGGACTCCACTGATTGTCACAATGCTTTTGCTGGGCTACACACAGGAAGGATGCTCAAATTCGAGGCCAGTGACTGTGTTAGGTTGAAGGGTGTATTTCCCTTTCTTCTAGCCTCTGACTTTCCTAAATGAGTTGGTGTCACTTTTACAGTTGATGTTAATGGTCAGCACATCACTGTAGGTCACCAGCCACTGTGAGATGCTGCCAAGAGGAAGTGTGGTGTGATAAAGGCTCCTTTCAGCAGGGCTGCGGTCACACTTGCCCTTCTCACAACCTCAGCCTTGAGGACACAGTCAGTGGTCAACAGCCTGAATGGGCTCAGGTCCATTTCTAGCCAATGTTCCCACAACTATTTCAGGATCAGCTGTGAGTTTTCCCTACTTCCTACCCACCAGCAGCCTCCAGAACAAAAGACAGGCTTTCCAAGTTAAAGATATCCCCTCTACTCTTCCTATAGACACAACACAGGGAGGATGACAGATAGAGCCAGCCCCAAACCTCTCTCCTCATCCTAGGGGCCACAAACAGGCCAGCCCCACAGGCCAGAGCAAAGAAGCAGGTGCTTTCATTGGGATCATAGGAAAATTTTTTCCCTATGTTTTCAACAGCAGAACCCCAGAGTCAAAGAGGGTCCACGAGATTGCCCTGGGAGATAGGGTATGTGTGCAGAAGATTCTAACCAAGTGAGAGTTTGCAAGCTATGCACAAGGCTCCTTTATGTCTAGGACATAGTGTGGTCCATATGGAAAAATCTGTAGACTGCTGTAAATGTTTGCTTGGAAAGATGAAAACACACAGAGAGGGTTTTACACACACACACACACACACACACACACACACACACACACCACAGACAGACAGAGACAGAGAGAGACAGATATAGAGGCATAGAGAGAGACACAGAGAGACAGAAAGATAGACACACACACACACACACACACACACACACACACAGCACTCCAGAAAAAGCTACTATCAGAAAAACAGTGAACATTGCTTCCTAGGCCCTCCCCAAGTTCCAGGTACAGCCTGAAGCCCCAGGAGCCCCATTGGAATGAACATCAGAACCCTTCCTGTATTACAATGAAAAAAAAAAAAAAAACTCACAGCAAAGATAAAAGTCATTTGCTTAAAACCACATAGCCAATTGGTTGTGAAGGCAGGATCCTAGCACAGTATTAAAAAAAGTATTACTCAGGGGGCAGGGAGACAGGTTAGTAAAGAGCTTGCCACACAAGCAGGAGGACTGGGGTGTATGTCCCCAGCACCCACATAAATGCTGGGCAGGCAGGACACCAGGCTGTAATCCAGTCATCTGGGAGGAAAAGACAGAAGACTCCCGGAGCAAGTTGTCGAGCGGAACTTCCCAGTTCCCAGCTTAAGTTAGAGACTATGCCTTATCAAAGGTGGTGAATGATCAAAGAAGTTACCTGATAGCAACCTCTAGTGTGTACATGCAAGTTGCATACACACACGCACACACACACACACACACACACACACACAGACACACACACACACACCTCTGCACACAGGTCACCACACACATGCATACATACCACATATACATGCTAATAAAATTTAAAGTGTTACCTAGTTTATGGTTCACAAAAGAACAGTCAACAAAAGATCCCACATTATATGATTCCTTTCACACCAGCGATCCACAATAGGGAAATCACAGAGATAAAAGTAGATTAGTGGTTGCCAGGGAAATGGGGGAGTGGGGGGTGGGGTGGGATAACTTGTAATGGGGATGAGGTTGCTTTTTGAGGAGATGAAAATATTCCCAGGCTGGCTGCCATGTCTGTGATGTTGTACATATCTGTGAATATGTTTTTAAAAAGCACTCAATTGTAAACTTCAAGTGGGTGAATTATATAGAGTGTAAACTGCATCTCAGTGAAACAGTCATCATCATCTTCCTCCTCCTCCTCCTCCTCCTCATCATCCTCATCTTGCTCCTCTTCCTCCTCCTCCTCCTCCTCCTCAATCATTTTACTTAAAACAAATCTGAGATGACAGTCACATGGGGACCAGGGTAGACAACTTTACTTCAAGAGAAATGGCTGCAAAAGAAAATCCAAAAAATGTCTATTTTCTTTAGATTCTTTCAGTACCAGAGCTGCTAATTGCCCCTTCCCCCAGTTCTGGGGCCTCCAGGCAGCCCTCCAGACTCTGCAGAGGATCAGGTTTCAGGCAGGTCATGGTCCCCTGCTCTCTTAGGGGACAGCTAGTAATTACATATGAACTAAGAAAACATCAGATGGGCAAGCGGATGTCTAAGCTACAGGAAAACAATCCTGACCCCTCACACGATCCTGAGAGGCTGGGGCAAGCACTCTGTGATTGGCAGCGGCAAGTCTTGCCCAGCCGGATCGAGTCAACCCTTGAAATCCTGGGAGTGTCATGTTCTGTCTCGCCGAGAGGCAGATGAAAGCCGAGGTACAAGGCCAGCGCTGGGGCTGTGATGAACTTGCTTCATGTTCTCCTGATTGTGTTCTGAATTGTAGATTGTTTTCCCTGGTATTTGTCACATTGAGGACATGGGCCTTTTAATTGGCAATCGACTATGTCGCTTTCGATGTCAAACTGTTGAGGAGCAGCCCTGTTAAGCAGAGGCCCTGCCAGTTAATGGCTGTGTCCCTGAGTTGAGGGGGGGAGTTGGGAAAGCCCAGGCTTGAACACAGCTCAGAGCCAGACGGAACAGGCCTATACAGAGCCTTGCTAGGTAGCCCCTGGGTGCTGAGTCTGCACTGGATTTTCCCTGTGTGTGTCCAGAGCACCTGACCTTTCATGTCTTTTAAGGTGCTCAGTTGAATATTGTGCCTAATAAAGTCAATGCTTACACTGATGGCCCCGTGAAATGACTCCTCGTACCTCATCTTTTACCCTGTGAGTTTGCAGGCTCTTTCTCCCTTGACCTTGAGTATGACCATGGAACTTGCCTTGGGAGAAATGTATGTAACCTTCTACTTCCTTTTCTGCCCCTCAGGCCAGGACTGGGGAGAGACTAGCTTACCTAGTACAAAATCAGGTCAACTCGCTCCAAGTATCTGAGAGACCCCAGAAAAGAAAAACAAGACTACCCAATTACCTATAGCTGGCCACATGTGCGTGAACGAAACCAGGCAAGGACAAAGGCCTACAGAGGGAAGAAAAAAACCCCAAATCTACATTTGTTGTTTTGAGTTTAGGGATACTTATTACGCAGCACCATTATACCAGTAAGTAACTGGTACATTTGACCGATTGATATTAGGTGGTAGGTATCCATCCCAGCCCTACACAGGGTTCTGAGGCTAGCACCAGACTCATAGAGAGAGAGCATATAACGACTGACTGCAGACGTGCTGAAGGAGGAAAACGGAAATAACACATATCATAGTCAGCCTGTAGTCCTGAGCATATGAGACGGGAGAGGCAGAGGAGGTTGCCAAGCTCAGACCCTGGCTTCAAATCCTGATGCAACACTGTTTGTAGAACTGTTACTGGAGGTGAGGTGTACCTAACGCGTAGCTCTGTAGTCAGGCTCACTCAGTGTCTATTACACCGCCTTCCTAGTGTGTCTTCCTGTGTTTCAGAGAAAGCAACAGCAGCCTTGAACTGCCAGGATCTAGATGTGATTTTTAGATCTACCTAACAGATGCATGTACGTAGATCTGAGGGTCTACAGGCATGAGAAGAACCACATAGCGTTAGGATTTTCAGTTCTCTGGCAAGCAGAGGCAAGAAGACCAGCTACTAGTTTTATGGGTGTGTTGAAAAGCACTAGAGACCCCACCTAAGTGATATAAATACGCAAACAGACATAGCAATGCCTCCAGGATCCTAGATGCTGGATGAGGTGAACGTCCCTACAGCTCATAGTTCTCATGGTGCAGTTTTGACTCCTAACATTCCCAGTGCGGAAGCAGAGCATTCCTGTGGTCTAGTTCTGCAGTGTCAGCTGACCATTAGGGAAATTCCCAGGCCCTTCATTATCTCTGCCTATGTCACCACCCAGGAGTTTCTGTTTCCTGATGAACTGTAATGGATTCCCTTCACCTCCACATACCTCTGGTTCCTTATCCTGTAAAGGGACACAGAAGTCAACTGCCTCAAAGAACTGTTGCCTAAAGATTTGATTGGGTTACCAATATAAAATACTTGCAGCAGTGTCTGACATACAGAAAAATAGTCAAGATCTTACTGTTTAGATTTGTAAATCTAGAGAACAGCTCGTGTCAGGGCACTCTGATTTTAAAGAGAACTCTTGGGACTGAAGAACATTCTTTCTTGGCTTTCCTGGGCTTCATGGCTGCCCTGGATCTTCTAGGGAGGTGAAGTCCTCCTATGGTAATAAGGCCTGAGTATTTTCAGTCTTAAGCAACACATTATTCCCAGACTAATTCTATGAAGGCACAATCTTGACAGTCTTGTTAAGTCAGCTGCCATGTATCTTGAACCTCTGGTTTTCTTCAGAACCACAGCCCATTATTCTAGAGCTTGGGACCAGATTTGTCTTGGAATTCAGAAGACGAATGCCATTTGGCAGCCCAGCACCACAGTAATGTGTCTTCGGCAAAAGCAGAGGCGATGGCCTCCGCTGCAGCAAACACTTGCCTATGGCGGTGTGGGTCATGTTTTCTGCTTTCAGAGTTTATTCTATTTCAGAGCTCTGTGAAGTAGGCCCTTTTGACAAGGACCAAGAACATGGTAGTGTAAGTGCTGAGATGGAGAGAAGCATCATCATTTATGAAGGATCTCACCTCAGCCCCAAACAAAGCCATTATCGGTGTTAGGGACATGTTCAGGCTGATTTAGGGGAGGGTTACCTTTTTGCGTCCTCAAGTATGTCTGCTCAAATGTAAGAGTGCAGGAACTCCCCAAAGGGCTATAAGACTACAACAAGGGGAAACATAAAGGGCAAAGACAATCAACGACCTCTCCTGAAGCCCATGCACAGGTTAGGAGGGCTGTTAGGTCATCAAAATGTCCTGTGGAAAGAAAGACACACATCCTTCACAAAACCAGCAGGCTAGAGAGTGTGTGGTGAAGGCTGGGCAGAAAGATCACCTGATCTCAGAGAAGAAACAGCTTTTACTCAAACACACCTGCATGGTAACAGAGGCAAGCCAAGATGCAGATGTGTTCAACAAAATCAAAGCCAATGCTCATGTTGACTGGTCGCTAAAGTCCCCATTGGCACCTGTGTAGACTTTAAACATCCTTCTGCACCCATTCCCACCTTGTATAAAACGGTAAGATTTAAAGGATGAAACCCACTTGACCTGAAACAAAGGTATTTTTCTGCATGAACTAAACTTGTCCAGTGGTAGCTGCTTTGAAGAGTCCAGTAAATCTAGCCTGAAACCAAGGACCAAGAATTGTTCAAATATTTTGGCATCACGAAGCCACCGGTCTTGTGCGATTCCCTTGCTTCCTCGCCGCCTCCCACAAGAATGCATTCTCGTACTCCAAAACAGCTTGCAAAGATGTATATAAATAAGAAACGGGAAAGTAATGTAAGGAAATCAGGATAAATATAGAAGAAATAAGATAAAACCGGGAGCAGGAGAATGAGCTAATGAATTCTCAGCACTCTTGAGTTTCACAGGGTTTTTTCTTAGCACATCTCTCAATATAGAACCCTGACCCTGTCACTACACTATTGCTCATCAAAAGCAATTCCACAGGGAGCCAAAGAGTGCAGACTAGCTCATGGTACCCAGAGAGCCCAGCATGCTTCAGGAAGAGCTCTGAGAGCATCTACCTTTGAGGAAAGGATGAGCCAGCTGTCCCCAGGCTCCTTCTGAAGATACTGCTGCCTTTGATGAATCTGTTGGTAGATGTGGATGGCAGAGTCTGGTATGATGTCAATTACAGGTTTAATAGTATAGACCACGGCTACTCTGCAATACAAGCTAAGTGCTCCATTATGGGCTTACACCATCTGGAGCTGGGCTGGTTCCAGCTCCAGAGAGCATGGAAAGGTGTTCTGTCCCTCTACCTGCAGATACACCAAGGCAATCTTAAAAATTCTCAGGTCTGATGCATCAGTGGACAGAACAGGAAGTTGACAAACATGTACAAATTTGGTATCTAAATTTTCGTGCATGGGGTGTGTGGCTGGGTGGGGTTGGGTGGTCTTTTAGAATAGCATCAAATCCATTCCAACTATCATGGCACTCATCAGAAAAACCTTCAAATGTATTGGATATTTAGAAGACAATGAAATCAGGCATGTTTTAGGTGGCATCATGGGAAAGTCCTTAATAACACAGAAGTGAGAAAAAAATCTTGAAACTATGATTTGCTATGCAAGATTGATAAATTTGTTCACAAGGCTGATAAAAAACGTCTACTCAAAAGTAAAATAAAATGAACGCACAGCAAAGAGAAGACTTTTAAGAAAAGTAAAAAGACAAAGCCAAACTAAGATGGAAAATCTTTTGCAATTTATGTCTGAAACAAGAGTTTAATATCACTAATATTAGGAAAAGCTCTTATAATGGAGAATAAAAAAGGCTAAAGCATAATACAAAGATACATAAAAGATGTGTATCATTTGCTGTAAGAGGAAAGAAATGCCCCTCCGTACTTAAGACACACTATATAGCTTTTGATAACAGAATGAACATAAAACTAAATTGAAATATTATTTCTCATTTATCATATTAACAAAGAACCAAAATTCTGAAAAGCATTTTGCCCATGAACACACAGACATGACCACAAATTCTCAGGGTTGGGAAGGTACCAAGCTCTGTTACCCCTAGATGGAGAACCAAGTCACACCAAACAAAAACAAACAAACAAACAAACAAAACAAAACAACAAAATAAAAACCCTGCCAATTTTCATCTTTTCAATCATCATTTGCACTTGAAGCTATATCTTCATGGGTGCAAATATGATATGGCTCTCAAGATGGCTCACTGAAGCACTGTCTGTCAAATAAAAGATAAGAAATAACCTAGGAGTCAACTGGTAGAGGGCTGGCTGAATCCACTCACGTCTGCCCACCCACACACGGAAGAGAAAGAAGACAGCCTTCACGGCGGCTAAGGAATGATTTCCTGGCTGTCCTGAAAAGCAGCCAGTGTATGGTGAAGAAGGCACATAGGGTATGCTTGTCCTGTTTGAGAGAAAGGGGAACAAGAATGAACATGAAGCATGTTTACTTTACAAGAAGACAAAGACTAAACAAAAGGGAACAAAACACATACTCATGTCGGGGAGAGAGGAGTTAAAGACAGGTGGATGCCGATTCCTATGAAGTCATTATATCGTGTAGTTAGGTCATAGAAATATTTTACATTGTTCAAAAGAACTAAATTCATTTGGAGAAAGGGACCTAACTATTACAAATAGATGATATATATTTCATCTACACACACACACACACACACACACACACACACACACACACACACACAACCTGGAACTGGAGCCATGGCTCAGCAGTTAAGAGCACCTATGTTCAGCACCATGTCAAGTGGTTCATAAGAGGCTGACACTCCTGTTCCAGGAGGTCTGACACCCTTTTATTTCACTAACGTGCATTCTTCCACAGACAGATATGCATGCATACACACAACTAAAAAATAAATCTTCAAAAGGACCTGTATATCAGATTGATAATATGAACACACAAAGAAATGAGTAAAGACATGAGGTTAAGCCCAGCTCAGGGTCTATAGTGGAATATGCCCTAAAGGCACACAAACACAAATCATAATGAAAAAAATTTCACTTGACCATTTTATTGTTGGTAGCAATGTCTGAGTTATCAGTTTGAAGCTATTTTATGTGAGAATCTTCTTATAAACATATTTATATACAAGAATCAAAATTCAAGTTGGAAAAGATATGATACAAAAAATACTTAAAAGCTAAAAACTTTTGAGGAAACAATGCATTAAATTTGGTCTGAGACATGGTTGACCATAAAAATGTGGTTTTTAGCTTTATCTAGTAAGAGTATAAGGAACCTCAGAGCTCTAAGGAGGGTTAGGTCTTGATTTTAAGTTTCTTGTTAAAAAGAAACAAAATACCTCAGGAAAAAAGGGCTGATTCGAGGTTTGAAAGAGTGGAAATATAAAGTCCGTGTGAAACTAAGAAAGGGCTCAAGAATATCAAATTTCAGCTAATAAGCGTAGAAGGAATAACAATTTACACAAATCATCACCAGGCTGGTGGTGGCACACACCTTTAGTCCCAGCACTTGGGAAGCAGAAGCAGGAGGATCTTTGTGAGTTCCAGGTCAGCCTGGTGTGTACAGAGTGAGTTCCAGGACAGCCTGGGCTACACAGAGAAACACTATCTGGAAAAATAAAAGCCAAAAGAAACCATCATTTGTCCATTTCAGGTAATCAGAGAGAACAATAGCCATCTAGAGGAAAGTGGCCAAGACATGGCCCACTTGCCCCATGTCAAACTGTAGCCTTATAGTTCTCTGTCAGCTTCAGAGGGGGAAAGTTCTCTTCTTTGTGGTGTGACTTTATGATTTCCACTTTAACCCAGGGATGAAATCACTTCACCTGAAAATTGGCACATGGCATGTAGCCTCTAAATATGATGCCACACACAGCATCTTACACACAAACTTCATTCTGTGTAGCCTTTAAAGCATTAACTTCCAACTTACAGAGAATTCAGCAATGGAGGACAAGTCAGATAAAGAGAGTAACCAGGCGGTCAGGGGCAGATGGACTTCCCTGGAGAAGTCAATGGCCATGCAAAGGGAAGACAAGGTAGTGGGATGCTTTAGAGCAAGAATCAGAGAGGTAACAGATCAGTGATATAGACGAACAGTTACACAATGAACCAAAGGACCTTGGGCTCATGGGGAAACCTGAATCTAGACCTATGTGAAATGAACTATTACAGTTCTTAGCTGTTATGGAGCAGTACGGTGACAGAGTAGAACGTCTCTACAGCTATGTGGCATGCTGAAGAATTTAAGAGGCTCAACACCTGACACTTTGAACAGTTCAGCAGTCCGCACACAGAGAGAGCCATACTTCCTTCATTTACATGTGTGTGCATGCACATATAAATTAGGCCAATATGGCAAATATTAGCAGCTATTGAAACTAGGCAGCTGCTGTCTGGCACTTTGTCATATCGTCTTTTTTCTTCTTCTTTAAATGCAGTCTTGGGATCACACACCATGCAAACATTCCATCCTCAGCTCTGTCTTTAGCCTTGTAATTCTCTTAAGTTTTCTTAATATTCAAATTTTTTTCCTTGAGACAAAGTATTACTATGTAACCCAGGCTGGCCTCAAACCTTTGAGCCTCCTGCCTTTGCCTCCTGGGTAATGGAACTGTAAGTAGAAACTATGCCTAGTTAAATTGCTTTTTTCCTAACAAAAACTTAGGAAAAGAATCAGGGGAGTTGGTGCATGCCCAGCACTTGGGAGACCGGGACAGAATCTTTTTTAAAGCCAGGCTTAGCTACACAGTCAGCCCCAGTCTCAAGTTTTAAAGAAGGGAAGACAACTCTTAGAATGGTCCTGGTCCAAGGGCTAAAAAGATGTCACATTTCACAAGTAGGGACAAACATTAGCTTGAAATCACTACAGAGAATAGGTAACTACTTATCTAATAGGAAAATTCCTCCAAGACACTCATAAAGTATGTACATTTGTGGAGAATTACTTTCTGGAGATAATATTCCAATTTGGGTAGAAACTGTGACTTTGGTGTCACCCCAGGCTACCCCATACGAGGGCAGCGCCTACGCGCTGTACATGGAACTGGCCACGTATATGAGTTTCCCTCTTGTTGCTGTGATGAATTGTCACAAACTCAACGGCTTTTCACATTAAAAAGTTATTACCTTATGCTTTTTGAAATGGAGATTTTGAAGTGCATCCTCTGAAGATAAACTCAAAATGCCAGAAGTGAAGTCCTTTCCAGAGTCTCTGGGGGAAGCACGTTTCTGGCCATTTTTATCCTTGAAAAGTTGTCTGCTCTCTTTGGCGTCTCCTCCCTTCTTCCATCTTTACAACCAACACTACGATTACTACATCTTTCTCTGTGAGCAGATTCTCCTGACTCTGACTTACAAGGGCCCGTGTAATAACATCAGCTTCTTCGAGTGACTGAAGACTTGAGACTCTTGACATCTTGAGACTCTGCAGGATGAGAATTGCAAACATACCCACGCTCTAAAGGTGCCACAGTCACGATTAGGGTGCTGACATCTTTGGGATCCACTGTGCTCGGACAGATGACTGTGACGGTCAACAAGATATGAGCAGAGGCTTGATAACTACTTGCACTTCCTCTTCAACGTTTTCCCTTTAGGATCCTCTTTTAGAATCCAGCTGCCATGCAGTGAAGAACCCAAATCAGGAAGTGGGGAGGCCATATGACAATAAGTAAGACTTGGGGCAATAGGCCCTGCTGGGCACCCAGCATAACTTGCCAGGATGTGAATGAGCAAACATGCCATCTTGGAAAAGCACCTTCTGGTCCAGTCAGAGCAGGTGACCATGCTGCCGAGCTCTTCCCAGATAATAAGGAAATGAAAGACTTGTTCTCTTACGCTACTGTATTTTGAGGTAGATTGCTTTTTAAAATGCTAACATCCAAATTAAGATGGTTGTTTGCTTTAATCCAGCGAAATGTCAGAGAACATAGGCTAAGCAGGTTAACTTGGGCTTTGCATTATTACCATCACCCCTTGACTATGATAATAATTACAAGGGAGAGATCATTATCTATAAAACCCTTTCAGGGTTCCTGAAAAGAAAGTTAAACTACCCACTAGAAGACAATGCCTTTCTTCCTCGCACTTTAGCAAGAGGGAGGCCTCTAAGTCTTCTAAAAGGAGGATAAAATCAACAGTGATCATATTATAATGCAGAAGGGCTAGAATATCTCAGGAAATCACAAGCTCATAAATCAGGAAGCCTGCCTCTATCTCCCTGCCACTAAATGCAGTTCTGTGAGATAGATGTCTTCTCCCAGGTCATTGGGATGAGCATGGTTGTTGATTCCACCCAGGGCTATTGTTTTAAGTGTGATTCAGATGTTAGCTTGGCCTGCTTGTTACACTCTGCCTATATATTCTGCTGAACCAGGGCTTCCATTAAACCACTGGCTCAACTAACCCATAGCCCAGGGGATTGATTTTCAGGGTCTTGATCTTACCATGAGCTTTTGCTATGCCACTGGGAGGAAACCAGTTCTTTTCTGTGCTGTGAGAACGTGTTTGTGGTTTCATTATTCTTGGAAAATATGCTTAAAATCACTCATCCTCCAGTCCCTTCCTTCTGGGTCTACAATGCTTCTAGCAGCTGCCTGGGAATAAATGGACAGAGTTTCAAGTCAGGGAAGCAGCACCCAAGTCTAAGTCACCTTTTTAATTTATAGCTCAGGCCATGAAAACGTTGACCTAGCAAGACATGGGCTTAAATGGTGCCCTGATAGCAAACGGCAGAATCATTCTCATTTCTCCGAGGCTGCAGAAGACTGGCAGCATTTTCTCTCTGAACCATTTTCAAGTCTCCATGTAACTAACTTGACCTAGACCCACACCGTCGCTCAGCCATCTCTTCTTGCTTTGTAAGCATTGAATGAACACCTGTGGCTTTGTACTGCTCACTGGAAGAGCTGCCTGGCAGGGTCTGCACCTGGGACTCATCTCCACAGTGTCTAAACCCACAGACAGGAAGAAGTCAGAGCTGTCTGGATCCTGAAGCCCAGCCTGCCATGCAGTGACTCAGGCTACTGCCATACTGTTAACACTGCATTTAAGGGAGGGGAAACTTGCATATATATGGCTCTGAAATGCCAACTTTCAAGGGAGTCCTTAGAAGAGAAAAATAAACCTGAGTCCACAGATGTTTCTGAGTATAGACAGAATGCTCAGTTCTAGGCATTGTGGGTAACTTCATAGAAACACAGAAACAGCCCTGTATTCTCGGTGCCCAGTCTTCTTAAATAGAGCCGTGGAAGTGGAAATACTGGTAAGAAACTCACCAGCTAATGAAGGGAATAAACACTGCAATAGCTATGGGCTGTGTTTTAAGAAAAGATACCGATCTGAAAAGCTTGGGGCCGAAGATTAGAAATAGCAGGAGGATGAATCGTGAAATGAAATGATACCTGACAGCGAAGGAAGTCAGAGCTGGGAGGCAAGCAATAGTTTTGTTGTCTTAAATAGAAGCCACTGACCCAGCCAAGTACAATAGCCTGGGGCCATTAAGTATGGGGCAAAGGGGCCCAAACATCTCCACAGGCCTTGAGGCAACTCAAGGAGGGCAGTGAGGACAGTTACAACTATTCATAGCAATGTCCCGTGGTCCTGGCATGTTCTATATCCATTGTTTAGAACAGGCAGGAGATGGTGTCCACTGGTCTCTATTTAGAAAATGTGCCATCCAAAACAGAGTTTCACTAAGTTTATGCAGTCACATGCCCAAACTTAGTCTAGCTTGGCCTTTGTGTGACAGAATTATTTTTCAGGATCAACCTGTAGCCCAGTGCTGGTACATAGCCCCAAGGGACTCCCTGTACTCTGAAGGAGAAACACTTCAGAGTAGCCTCCAGGTCATTTCAAACCTGGCATTACTAGTTCATCTAAAACTTCCACTCCACCATCGAGTTTCTTGCTCAACACAGGTAGGTGCTGATTCCGAATTTTCTCCTTTTCTCCTTTTCTCTAGTGTGTACATATGTGTGTGTGCCTGTGTGTGTGTGTGTGTGTGTGTGTGTGTGTGTTTGTGTATGATGGTAGAGGAGACCAAGGATACGGCATGGTACCAGTCTGGAGATCAGAAGATAACCTTGTGTGTTGGCCCTTGCCTTCATCCTCATCTGGGACAGAGTCTCTCTGTTGTTGGTAGCTGTGTGTGCCAGCGTGGCTTATGAGCTTCCAGGGAATCTGTCTTTACCTCCTATCACCCTGTCAAACACCAGGATGGCACACATGTGCCACCATGTCCAGCTTTATGTGAGTTTGGAGGATCTGAACACAGGACCCCACACTTGTGTAGCCAACATTTTATTGGCTGAGCCATCTCCCCAGTTCAGGATGCTGTTACTTTTCAGGTATTTTCCCCCCCACACACCCCCAGGAAATTCTCACCTACTCTTCGCCCCTCCATCACACCCAGTCTGTCTCACACAATCCTGAGTATGCCGAGCTGTGAGATGGCACTTCCCATCATTTTTGTGCCTGTGTGTGAGGGGAAGCAGTGTCTTGTCACTGCCAATGCCATCGGTCTCTTCAGCCAGGCCCAGTGGAGGCCTTGGCAGGAGGTAAGACAGCCACCGATACTGACTGCCCTTCCCCAGGCTTGGGCAGGCATAGCCTGACTCAACCACACGATGCCAGGAAGTGGTGCTCTCTCTGTTCACAGCTAAACTGATGGCCAAAAGGCCTCAGGAGGAGGAGAACTTAATTCTAGCCAAGGATAAGCAAAGCTGGTCTTACCCCATTATGGAGAACCATTTATAGCATGTCAAAACCCAGGCCCCCTGCGAAGACACTTCATCTGACCCAAATATTTGTCCTTCTGTACAAAATGTGTATATAAAATACCCGTAACTGGCTCACCAAAAATGGCCTGGGGGAAGAATCTTAATCTTCCCATTTCTTTCTTCCTGTCTAAAAGGCCCAAGCAGGAAACTGGGAGACTATTAGTCATTAATCGATGACTCTGGGGGTTGCTGACCACCTGGGGGTTTAATTAGGGTTACATTCCTTACTGGTATCCTAACCCCAGGGGAAGTCTGAGCAGGAACAGCTCTGCCATGTAGGGAAGCTGTGCTTTGCCACCCAGCTCAGTTCTTGTTTGCCTTGAGAGCGGTTCTTTCTGTGTAGCTCAGGCTAGCTTTGGATTTGTGATCCCCTACTTCAACCTCTGGAGTGTAGACAGTAGAGACTTTTACACAGCATCCTGGTTCAACCAGGGGTCCTTTAAATGACCCTGAACACTCCCAAAGACCCACACCATTCAGAGGGGAAGAGTTACTTTGAGTGGGAATTGAATGCAGGGACTCTGTCCCCTTGCATGAAGTGCCCCCTCTCAGCACATGTCTCCTACCAGCTGCCCTTCGAGCTGATGTTTTTTCCAGTCCTCTGTTCAGTGGGTGACGGGTTACCTAGACAGCATAGCCAGGTTGAGTTTGTGCCTGGGTCCTCTGTGGCTGCTGCCTGTCCCAGTCTCCAACATGGGCAAAAAGAATCAGAGAAAGAGTCTCCTCTCGCTCTGATGAAGGTTCCTACTGGGTCTGAGGCCACCATTGTATAGGTGCTCTGATAACAGCGTAAAAGGATGCCTTCCAGAGGTTTCTCTTTGCTGAGCTATCTGCACTGGGAAGCCCTATAGGGGCAGACATGTGAAGTGAGACCCTGAGACACACAAACAGGCACTGGCTGGGGTGGTAGACTATTTCTACAGCCACCGTGACAACTCAGGCCACAATTCTGGAAAGCAGTGGGCCAGCTGCCATCCCTTCAGCTGCTTTTACGGTGTCTGAAACAATCCCCCCCAAATCCTCTCCCATTTCAACATTACTCCACCGCTGATTGTTCTTGGAGGAAAGGGTTAATCTGACCTTAGCATCCAGATCACAGCCCAGCCCACCCCTGAGGGAAGCCAGGGAAGAAACTCAAGGCAAGAACCTGGAGGCAGGAACTGAAGCAGAGGCCATGGAAGAATGGTTTACTGGTTTGCTCCTCCAGCCTCACTAAACTTGCTTTCTTACACAATCAGGAGCAGCTGTTCAGAGGTGGCCTTGTCCATAGTGGGCGGGGCCCTCCCATATTAATCATTAGTCAAGCAAGACAAGGCCTCACAGACAAGACAAGGCCTCACAGACTTACCGAGGGGCTAATCTGATGGGGGATTTTCTCAACTGAGGTCCCTCTTCCTAGATGACTCTAGCTTCTGTCCTGATGACAAAAAATTAGCCATCACACTGGGTGTCACTCTGATGTCAGTCAATTGCACCCTCTTCTTAGGCTGAAGGCTGAAGCCACCCCACTACCTCCCACCCCATGCTGTCTTCGTCCCTGGCCACACCAGCTTCTTTCCCTGCAGGCCTCAGCTCAAACACCTTCTCCAGCAAGGTTCTCCACAAACCTTGTCCCCAGTAAACCCCCATCTCCTCCCCTAATGACCCCGTCATGCCACCCTGTGGAGTTTTACTGTGATTCGTCGCCATCTAAAACAGCTTTTAAAGTGATGTACTTCTTATTTAAGACCCATGTCTCCTTTCCAGAAGCGAAAGGACAGGGCTCTTGTGCGCCCTACCGTATCCCCGGCATGTGCCGCCGTGGCTGGCATGTGGCAGATGCTCAGTAAATATTTGCTTTCATAAATGAATAAATAAGTCCCACCATTTGACAAAGAACCTGAGAAATAACTTGAGGTAACTGGGCAAGGGCACATATGCCAGTATTGTTCCTGGGGGGAAGAAAAGATAATAATTTAAATAGCCAACAAAAGAGGGCTCATGTCAATCAGGGCTTTGGCATGATTAATTATTGAATGCTATTTAGCATGGATGAGCTAGTTATTCAAGCACTGGTGTGGAAAGATGCCCAAGATATTATAACAAAAGCAGGTTAGAGTATGCATAGGCATGATTCATTGACGGCTTAAAAAACCTTCTAATATTAATAATGCGCATATATATTTATATGTATATGTATACAATATATATACATATGTATATACATATATATGCATATATATCAAAAACTTGAATGAGAACAAAGAAGAATGACCAGGGCTCGAGCCCCATAGCTGTGTTTACTTCTGAGGCAGGTGGTATGATGTATTTCAATTGATTTCTTTTGTTCGTATTTTCTGATTTTTAAATAATGAATGCATATTGCTTTCATAATAAGGAAAAGCAAAAGTGCATCGGAAGGGAGAGGAATGTGCCATGCGGACTCACCCCAGGTGGAGGTGGGGTGGGGGAGGGGCTGGGCCCACAAAGAGCCTCTTAAGATAGTCAATCCCCGGATGGAACTGTTGGAGTGACAAGTCGCTTCCTGTTTTGAGCTGACCTCAGAGAAAATATACTTGTTAGATAACAAGAGCAGAAGCCCCCGGGCATATTTCTTCCCACGGAGAGAGACCAGCTGTGGTTTCCTTCCATGTTATTCTCTGCTGCTATTCTCCACCAGCTCAGAACACTGGGCTCCACGCTTAGAGGAGTGATCCATTTGTCAGCGCTCGGCATCTGGACTCTCAGCTCTAATTCTGGGAAGAGCTGATGGGGCCTTGAATCCATTGGACACCTCATAAACATCCAGAATGAGATCCTGCCTAAGACCTCACCAGTGGCTCTGGGGACAGTTTCCAGTTCCCACGCCAGGGAGGGGATGAGAGCTGCCGACTGTGAACTATGTCAAATCTGCATTCATCGGGTGTTGAGATATCTAGAAAGCCATTCCAGCAGTAAGAGAAAATCACCCAGAAGGACAAAGACCAAATCTATGGTTATCATGAATTAGTTTAAAACGGACTATGCTCTGTGGAATCTGGTGTAATACCTTGTTTCTGCACTTCAGTTTCACCATTGATCAAGTGAAGCCATTGGAGGCAAAGGTTTTGTGGTGTTGACAGGCTATTGCTCCAGGACTGGAGAACTACACTCTTGAAGACAATAAGCTACTTTCGGGGTGCTAAGTTAGACTCTCAGCTGCCTCAGCACAGCTATCAGGAGCTCAGCTAAAAATGAGATCTCCGTGGACTGGTCTGAGTAGGGTGGGCTTCCTGACAAGGTGACCACTAAATGACGTTAAGATGGCCGAGGATGGTATTGGACACTTTATGGCCAGGTGGAATGCCCAGAGACCGTCCTTTTCAAGACAGGCTTTAGCCATGGATGATTTTCTAGGGCTCCAAGCTGAGGGCAGGTTTGCGAATCCCAAAGCTCCAAATTATCAATAGAGATAATTCTACGGAGCCTGAGCCACATCAGGTGGCTGCCAAAAGCAATGTCTGTGCTGCCAAGTACCAGCATCAGGGATTCTTTCAGAATAAGCAGGGGTGGGATGGGTGGGGGTGGGGATGTCAGGATATAGAAACAAGTCTATACAAGACAGCAGTGTGGGTGAGCCCAGGGTTTCTCCATGTGAGGTTTCCATGCTAGCTGTATGGCAGGCATTGCATAGACTGTAAACTAGTCTCAGATCCATATCTACTGAAGTAGAAACCCAGCAATAGCTGGGCAGTGGTGGCTCAAACTTTTAATCCTAGCACTTGGGAGGCAGAGGCAGGAGGATCTCTCTGAGTTCAAAGCCAGTTTATTCTACAGAGTGGGTCCCAAGACAGCAAGGGGTACACACTCTGTGTCAAAACCGAAACCAAACCAAAACAAAAAAGAGCAAGCAATATGTGGCTAGCAAGCCTTCAACAACCTTAGTGGAAGGAAAGGGGGCGGTACAGTGACACAGCACAGGGGGTTCAAATCCAAGATCTAGCAGCTGGACATACCTGGGAACTCGCCATGGAAATGCTTTTCTTATCTATAACATGGGCATCATTAGTTCCTATCCAGGAGGATCCTCTGGGTGTTTGATTCCAGTAGCTGATCTACATCCAGTGCCTGTGCCAAGTACCAAGGAAGTCTTTCTAAATCAGAAAGTCGTCAGAAGGAAACCAACACATGATAGCAGTAGCTGTAGGAGCAGAGGCATGGTCACTGGTTCCTTCCCTGCGTTTCTAGATCTAAAACTTTTGCTGAGGTAGTCACATACTCTGAAAGCCAAAGAAGAGCCCTAGCACAGTGCCATGAAACCCTGCGGCCAGGCACTTCTCTGGGGCCGTGGCTGTCATGAGGAGGTACAGCAGGTGCTCTGTCATGAATCCATCAGCAGTCATAGCCTGCAACGCTCTGTCAGGGTGTGACATATTTCAACACCAATCAAGAAAAGAGCTTGCAAGCATGCCGATGGCTAATCAAGGCTGCAGACGGGGACACACTCTGGCACACTTGTTAATGGCATTCTCCATTAAACCAGAGCCGCCCAGGTGTAAAATAGCCACCCTGATAGGAACCTGTGTGAGCTCAGAGAGAGGGGCAGACAGACAGCTGATGGGCTTTCCAACACTGTTTCAGTTAACTACAACACGACAGAATATCCCTCAGAACAGTTGCTCGTGTTTAAAAATATGTCACAAAACTGACAGCGAGGACCTCGCTCGTACACTGACAGGATTTTACATTTTTATCTTTAAATATTTCCCAGTAGGTGAATTACTCAAATTAGTCAATAATAGAACCCAAAATGACTGTGTTTAGCCAATTGAGTGTGACATCAAACTTCCTGACCACATGAGCCATCTCTCCTTCAAAACCATTTTAACCCAGCTGTCCACAGGCCCTGAAAGGTTGCAATTTTGCTCTGATGATTGAGAGTCACAGCAAAGGGTTACAAAACTTACAAACATGGAAGTGGACATGCAGAGCTCCCTATCCCAAAACCTTCTTGTAAAAAGTGCAAAGTTATTGTCAATATCTATAAATTTTAAAAATATTATTTATACTACTCTCAATTTTTCTTTAGGACACATATTTAAATCAGGCCTTCCCACTGTGGCAGGCTTTTTTGGCAGCCCAGGTCAAAGCCATTCAGGAAAGAGATTTTTTTTTAAAACAGATTCATTTCCTGTGGTAACTGCTATATGGTTTCATTCACCTCCATTTTAACCATAGTTAAACCATAGTGTGTAACCATGGCGTGCTATAATAATATCCAGCTTAGAACAGTCCTTCAGAGGGGTCTTTTAGAAGCACCTCCTGAAGCTATCCATTTTTGTGACATTTCAGGGGACCTGGGCTCTAAGTAAGTCCTCAGTTTGGGAAAGAGAGTAGGCATACTTTGTGGTCACCTGACATACAAAACCCCAGATCAAAAGACCTGAGTATGATTTTATAAAGAGAGAAACAACTCAAGTCCATACCACACTGTAAAAAAACAAAACAAAACACAAAGAACTAAAACCAACAAAGTTAAGATAGAAAAGAAAATGGTTTTGGTTAAAACAATTGTCTTTCTGAACATCAGATTTAGTCATTATAGAGATTAATAACCCCAATGGTACCGTCACCCTCATAGCAATTTGTATTACCTCTGCTAGAACACAGAAGCCTCCAGAAGAGCCATCAGCTGTAGTTGGGACCAGCTGTGCTCTGAGATCTTGGCACAGGGACCTGGCAAGGCTGTCCTTTGCTGTCCTGGCGGCTGCTCCAGCTACATTTGCTTCTCAGGCCATGTGCTCCATAGGATGTCTACAAACCAGAGGTCATCTAGAGACCCGTGACCAGGATGCTAAGAGGACATGAAAACTCAGCGTGAAGAGCAGGAAGGAGGCAGTATTGCAGCCTTGGCATTTATTTGTAGTAGTGTGGATGACACTGGCACTGTCTACATAGGTCTGAAAGGCAATCTGATGTATGGGAGATGGTCCCTGGGGCAGAAAGAACCAGAAGTAGAGAGGACAAGTGGATGGGAAGACTTCCCCTCCTTCGGACTAGATCCGCAGGAATGGACAGCCAGGCAGCTTGCTCTCATCCCTGGAGGTGACCAGCAGAGGTGGAGAAGTCACTTGGCAGGAGAGCCTGTAGGGAGCTCGTGAGTCAATGATTCTATAAATAATGGTACCTTGGATTGATACATTTGAGGATGGGCTGTGGCAGGTCAACCAACTGGAATAGATACAAATAAATGTTCCCGCAGGATGGGCCACAAAATACGTACAGAGCGCTGACCACAGGAGCCCATGCAGCTGCTGAGAAAATCCTCTGTCCTGAGCACAGTCTGGAAGCTTCCCACTTCCAGGCTGTCTACCAGGGTCTGGGCTGTGTCTCCTAAGAGCCTTTCCCATGACCCCAAGGTCACCTCCCTATCCTCAAAGCATTTCCAGGGCACAGGAAGGGCACCATCATCCTCCATGATTACAACTCTCTAAATGACAGGCATTCCTGCCCTAGGCCACTCTTGAAGGTTTCCTGAAAGAAAGCACATTTGGGATGCTATTGGATTTTGTTTAAGGCCCTGAGCAACGTCTTCCCACCTCAAGGCTTTGATTTGTTTCTTATAAAACGGAGAGAACTTGCTTCACTGACCAGTGTCCTGTGGTCCTTTCTCAGTTGCACAAACAGTGCAGGGGATGAAACCCTGCCCGGATGCTATTGTCCTGCCAAGTCACGTGACAGGCAGTTCTCAGAAATGACTTCGCCTGCCCTGGGTATTCCCGAATAAATCTAAGGCAGGCTGGCAAAGCAGCTTATCTGGGATCAGCAGGAGGATGCTCCTTCCCGACTGCTGTGTGTGGGATAGCTTCATCCTATCTGTGACTGTAGCTCACTCTCCACCCTTAGAACGGGGCGGAACGTAGGACCTGGCTCTGTGTTATCCCTGGGGGTTGACATTCTAAAGATGCACATTTCATTGTGATTTGCTTTGAGAAAATGCAGTTAAAGACAACATTATAAATGTCCTTGCCTCTGCTTAGCTGTTGGCATTTGTTGCCGGGTCTGGGTAGAGTGGTTGGTGTGTGACAGGCACTTGTGAGTCCATTGAGGAAGTCTTCCTGTTCATGCCATGGAGGTGTGGTATCTCTTATGTCCTCACCCATTTTTCCTTGTCTCCACTTCCTACCAGGCATCCCAGGTTTCGTTTTTCTAATACTGCTTCTGACTAACGAGCTCCTTCCACAGTCATCTGTAATTTTACAAACCCCTACAATTTAAAAAAAATCATTTTCTCACTTTTGCACGGCTTACATTAAAAAAGATTTTAAGTTAAATATTTTATATGAGTATATTACTCAAAGATTATATTAAATGAGCATTAAAAGGCTATTTTTAATAAAGTTCATTGCATAAGGGCATATTTCACCATTGTCCATTTAATAAGTTACACACAACATCCCATTTCCTTTAAGCTAGTTGTGCAAGAAAGGATGAATTTGTTGACACATTTTTTTTTAAATGACACTCTTGTTTCTGGGACAGAGATATATCTAAAACATAATTAAAACTTAATTATATAGCAGTTTCAAAAGTAAATTTATAAACTATTTTGTGACCTGGTCTTTAGAATGTGTGCATATTGTGTTTCAGAAAGTTCAGTCATGATTTTTTTTGCAACATTCATCTATCTTAATGAAAAGATAATACAAGATTCAGAGGCAGTCATATATCCTTCCAAATGCTCATATCAATCATTGGGTTATTTTTTTTTCAATCAATAAAAAGGCAAATCAAGTGATCTGTGTGTTACCTGTCTGTTCCTCCCCCCACCCCAGCCTCTTTTCTCATTTGATGTACTATAGACATTTCAATGACCTACATAAGGACTTGGATCAGGTGATTCTAACTTATGAAGCTGGTAAAAATAACCTTGAGGTGAATTTGCAGAATTCTCATTCCTCAGCTCCTCATTAACTTAGGGGTGGCTCAACATAAACTCTTTATGCTTCCTGTGTTTGTCACTTTTTATTGCCGATCTGGTCTATATTGGTTACAAACAAACCATATCCAACAAATAATAAGGAAAACTTAACAGCTTACGGCAACCAAAATGAACCAAAGTGAGAAAATAATTGGTGGCTGGGTCTGATTGCCATTAGCTGTGCACTTGTTCACAATGCATGTGCAGACACACCACACACACACACACACACAGGTATACACACAGCTGGGCATAGAGGCCACCCAAATTCAATTTTAGGTGCAATCATATCTATCCATTTAGTGGATTTTAATAATACTTTGGATCTGATGCACTTCCCACCTTTCTAAACAGCAAGCTCCAAGCATCTGTTCTTTAAGCGCTGAGTCTATCCTTCCTTAGCTGGAGAAGAAATGGGTGGTGCTGTCATTTCTAACAGGAAGAGCAAGGAGAGTGATGTTGTCAGACCTGTGGTAGGTGAGAGGTATGGAGATCTGGGCAAAGGAATGGTGTGTGTGTGTGTGTTGGGGGGAGTGGGGAGGGGGTAGAGCCATTAGCTACATCACTGTAGAGATCTGTTGAAGAGCTGTGATCTAGTCTAGAAAATGTCCAAGTGAGAACCTCCAATGGGACTCTAGATGCAGTGTGATAATATGATAGGCAGAGCTGGCTGCAGGCCTTTTGAAAAAGCTCTGCATTCTTCCTCAAAGAGGAACACGTACTGCTGTTGTGTCCTATGCATCCCTGCTAGAGCCTCGGTGCTGAAGGGACAGACAGTGTGGGGGCTACATAGCTAGGATGCTCCAGGAAAAGGGGGAAGGCCTTGAGCACCGCTTCAAACAGCTAACTCCCACATACCCAAGCTAGTAAAGGATACACTAGAAGCTACGTCCTTGGTGTCCCCAACCAATCTGAGGCCAAACTTCTGTGGCTAACCTAGTCACCATCAACATAGCCTGAACTGTAGCAGGGATCAAATATGGAAGAAATCAGAGGCGGCTTCTCTCTGAACAAACGCCAGACTAGAGGGCTTGGGTTAGGATTAGGATTAGGGTTAGGTCTTTAGATCTCCTGAAAATATGGGAGGGAACACTACTGTACAGCAGCTTAGGAAGTTCTCAGAGAGGATGTGAAATGAAACACCTGAGCAGCTGTAGGTCAGGACAGAAGCTGGCCTGTCCCCTAGGTCTCATGGCTAGGGTGAGCTGTGGCAGCTGGCCATCACCTCTTTTGTCCCTAGTGGAGGTCTGTTCACCCTAGCCCAGCATAGCAGCCTCTGGCATTCCAGAGAGAAAAGGAAGAGTGTGCAGGTGGGAGAGACTCACAACACCTTCTCTAGGGACCACAGTCCAATGAACAACCCAGCTGAGGCCAGTGGCTCACAATAGGCTGTGATCACAGTTCTGTTTGTCCATGCCTTTTCCTTACTAAGGTCCCCAAGGAGATTCCCGACTTGGACAGTGCTATAATAGAACCAGAGACAATCCCCTTCCCCTCAGTCACCCCGAAACACATCATCGCTCCTTGGGATTCAGTGTGGGCCCCTTCTGAGCAAGGACCTGGACTCCCACTGTCTCTGAAGGTAGAGCCTAACCCAGCCAAGGCTCAGCCTGACCCAGTTCTTCCCAGGTCCTCCCACCCTTAGGCACAGTCCAACACAAGCCAAGCACAAGAAATTGAGACAGTCTCCTCTCAACACACACCCATGTCCAGATCCATCTACAGGCCTTCAGGCCCCAGCATGCTTTGCTTACCCAGGCAGTTGCAGCCTGGGGCCTAGCTGAGTCTCATTCTCAGATGCTGGCCCTCAAGGCCTTGAAAGGCAAGTCAGTAGGACCCATTCACAGGCTGCCTTTGCTGAATGACTGGAGGTTTTCATCTTGTAAGAAACTGGAACATAAATGGCTGGTTGGCATTTTCCAGACAGAGGCGTGGGCGAGTGACTGGATCCCTCACAGGCCTGGTACAGTGCAAATAGAAAATCAGAGGCTCCCGAAGGGGCAAGGCATCATCAGCGGAATTTAGGAACAAGGCCCTGCCTGCCTGCTCATACATTTACACAGGCACACTCTTATATACACACAGACACTCATGTAACACACAGACATACATAGACAGACATACTCATACATATGAACACACAGAGAACAGATATAATCATTCACAGGGAGGAACACACATACTGATACACACACATACACACACACATGAATATACATGTACACAGAGATACTTGACACTTATAAATACACAGAGAGACACAGCAATGGTCATTCACACACACGAAAATACTCAGAGACAGTCATACATAAACACCCATACAACTTGGTTTGTGTACTGTGCTGGCTGTGTTATGTCAACTTGCTCTGAGCTAGAGTTATCTAAAAGGAGAGAACATCAATTGAGAAAAAGCCTCCATAAGATCCAGCTGTAGGAAATTTTCTGTTTGATGAGGGAGGGTCCAGCCCATTGGGAGTGGTACCATCCCTGGGCTTGGTGGTCCTGAGTTTTATAAGAAAGCAGGCTAAGCAAGTCATGAGAGCAAGTCAGTAAGCAGTATCCCTCCATGATTTCCTTCAGTGATGGACTACAGTGTGTAAGTGTAACCCGAATAAACCCTTTCCTCCCCAACTTGCTTTCTGGTCATAGTGTTTCCTCACAGCAATAGAAACTTTAATTAAGACATGTACGCATGCATGCAGGCATGTATGAACACACACACACACACACACACACACACACAGAGAGAGAGAGAGAGAGAGAGAGAGAGAGAGAGAGAGAGAGAGAGAATCATCTAATAAAGCTTTATTTCCAACACTTTGGACAAGCAGAGCACACTTTGAAGCAGAAATGTCTTCTTCCTTCTACAGGTTAGCAAGCAGGCAGAGGATGAGAAAATCAGGACTGACTAGAACTTGACCCCCATTTACCTTCCAGCAGTGGATAAACTACAGACCCCTAAGATCCAGGCATCTAGGAGATACAGGACAGCCTAAAGCATCCTTGGTTTCACTGAACAGATAACTAGGACTCAGTGGTCCAAAGTACTCGACATAAGATGAAAAGAACATAGCACACAATCTCAAGGAACACACCTAGCCTGCACCTGGCTCACTGTCTATGGCCTCGGTCAAAGGTGACAGCAAAACTGGACAGATCACTGTGGGCCCAGAATTCATTCTTGTTCTGATCCATTAAGCAGGTAGGGCTTAAGTAAAGGGGTGACTAGAGAATGCATGTTATACATGTGGCTATTCATGCTTGCCATAACTAGAGGCTCCACTGAGGAAGAGGGGACAGCAGTGCATTGCTGCCACGAGGGGTAGACAAGGAGGGACCATGGTTGGGCCACTGAGAAGAGGCCCTTGCACAATAGACTCCACCCTGAGAAGCAACAGTAGTTAACTAAACACAGGAGCTGGCAGCAGTAACTATACAAGCAAGGCATGAGATGAAAGGCTGGGCTGAGAGCGTGGATGCCTGTGTACACAACACTGGGATGAAGACACATAATGCCTGGATCCAGCAAAGGAGACCAACATCAGGATCTGGTCTTGGAGGGAGCAGGCTCTCGTCCCTGCTAGAACCCAGCAGTCCACAGAACACACTCTTTTCTCCGGGTAACTTATGTGAATCTTGACTCTCTTGTCAAGAGAACTCCTTATGGTGAGAATTACAGGTGAGAGGTGGCAGGGATGTGGAGAGTTTAGTTTAGTTTAGGCAAGGGACCAGTTGGGGGTCGAGCAGAGCTGGGTGGATTCCAGCGGTGCACAGCTATGAACTAACTTTATGAGATGGATCATGGGGTGAGTCAGTGAGGGTCAATGGGTAGGATTAGACAGGAGAGGACATGGACTAAGCAGTGTCTTCAAAGGCATGTAGTCCGGAGGGTCCCACAGTGATTGAAACTGCGGGGTACCCGGTGCTGACGTCATCTCCTCAGTGCCTGAGCAGTCAGATAATTCAGGCTTGTCCCACAAGGAGCTTAGATTCCAGGATATGGGGAAATATTCTGCATACAAGAATTAAAAAAAAATCAACAAACACACATCTCACCTCCCTGAGTATTGTCCATAAGGTCTCTGAGGCTGAGAGAGAAGATGTGAAAGGTACCCAGCCACACAAAGACTAAGCTTGCATAGGTATTCCAACTCTAAGAAAAGGAATTAGCACAACCCCTTTTCTCTCAATAAAGTAGTCATAAGCTAGTCATAGAATTCCTGGAACTGAGGTAATGCACACACACACACACACACACACACGCACACACACACGCACTAATAATAGTTTAAAAAAAAACCCTGGCCACTCCTCAAAGTGCAGCCTGCCTGAAGCTTTTCAGCAGGGCTGGAAGGTGCTAAACTAAGCCCTGGGCTCCTCATTAAGGTTACTGTTATCCTGAATAGTCACTTTGCTCAACATTTTTCAGGGAAAGGGCAATTAAAAATCTATTCTGAATGCAGTAAAGACATACTTTCAGAAAGGAATTGAGCAGACATCCTGAAAAATAACATAAAACACCCAAGTCCCAGAGTGATTAAAGACAGATACATCAAGCACGGCCTGAGACAGACAAGGACAGCGGGAGCCCTGCGGCCCATGCAGCCACGCTGTCCCAGGTGAGGCTCCGTGAAAATGGTGGACAAGCAGTTAGCTTGTAGTTGTCTGCACCCTAACTGGGATCCTCCTGCCAGGGCCAGTGCCACTAGGGACATGGTGTCCTCACCTGGACTCCGTTTTCGCTGGTTCTGTGATGCAGCCAGAACATGTACAGAGTGTTAGAGAAACGGCAACAACAACAACAAAAATGGGAGAAAGCTGTGAGATGTTTCTCAGCAGGGTGGAAGGTGAAGTTGGTATCCACACAGAGGGGAACTTCAAGTCACAGACTGGACTCCTAGAAGCTCTCTGTCGGCAGTGAGTCACATCAGCCTGAGAATCTAGAAGCCAGACTACCTGACTGAATTTACTTTCAGTTGGTAAGACAGTTTTCCAGTCTTTCCTATCTAAAAGTATAGATCAAAAAAAAAAAAAAAACCCTGATAGTCAGTGGGACAAGACTGTGAAAATCCCTTCACAACCTACAGATGCCCTTATTCAACCAGGCTCTGCTAGAGTTTGGATCTGAACTGTGTTCCAAACATCCCTGTGAAGGCCTAGTCTCCAACTAAGTTCCTTCTTTCAGGAAGCTTTCAGAGGTGGGACGTAGCAGGTGGTTACTCTTCAGGTCTCCGGAGACATGCTGTTAGGGGGTTCTGTGGGGTCTGAGACCCTCATCTTCCTCTCCATCTTCCTTTCCAATCATTAGGGAAACTTCGATACAGCAAATGCTCCACCTTACGATCTAATACCTACTCACAGATCCAAACACAAGAAGACCAACTGAAATCTCTGGGCCCTGAGTCAACACGCCATTCCTCTTTCTAACTTGATTATCTCAGGTAGCGCCATGTTAGGGAAGAGAAAGTTGATTCACTTGGTCACTATCATTCCAGTAAGTCAGACCTCGCATGACCATTAAAGGAAACGGGGATCTGGAGTTTAAAAGAACTTCTATGATGCAAGCTTTGAGTGTTTCTTTCTCTTTTAATCTTCTTACTACCGCTAAGGTAGAAGGTGTGACTGTCTGTGTCTCACTGATGAAAAAGCTGGCACCTCAGGGTTAAGCTGCTAACAAAGTTAGCTGGGGCAGTGGCGGCATCCACAATCCATCTGCACATTGCGGCAGCTGTTGGGGTCTGTACTACCCAGCGCTGGTTACTGTTTAGCACAGGCTGAAATCTAATCAACAGAGAAAGTTCCTGTGTCAGCAACAGTCCTCGGAGAAGGTGAGCATTAACAAATGCCTGATTACTGTAAACCAGCCCAGAAATGCCAGGCCACTAAATCATACCGAGGCCTAACATTTCCAAAGCAAAGCTCCTGGTCTGCTGGCTCCTGGCAGCTTCCCATGAGGCCTTTCTGTAGGTCACAAGTTGCTGCTGGGGGAAGGGAGGCAGAAAATGGAGAGGCAGAAGGTTGGAAGGGATTCACTCAGAGATCCAGTTGAGGACCAACTATGAGATATTATTCCCTTCCAAAGCGAGAGGACACAACAGAGCCCTTGTCCAGTCTATCTGATATAGGGATCAGACCCTAGTTTATTGAACAGCATAGGTAAGATGGGAAGGGAGCTCAGACAGGAGTGGGCCTGCAAGAGCATGTTCTCCAGTTTGGGAAACCCACTGCTGCGGTGAGCAGGCAAGAGCATACAGTAGAGTATATGGATTATTCTCCTCTTTAATGAGCTCTCTTGGTGTGTCCATAATGTGCCAGGATTGTGTTGGGGTTGAGTGTTATAGAAATGAACAGAGCAGACCTTGTCTTCTATTAATTCACAGTCCAAAAGATGGGAAGGTAGTCTGCATGTTTCTCACACGAGGGCTATGCCAATGAGTTGTTCTCCAGTGGTATCTCAAAGCTATGGCTGATACAGAGAGATGTCCAAATAATTTTTACGTCCCTGATGAATGATTTTGGCCACAGGCCAATGAGAAAGGACAAATGCAGAGGCAGGGCTGTCCCAAACCCAAGGAAAGAAGATGGAGCCTGTACCCATGCAGGAACCAGAAAAGAGAGGATGCAGGAGTAAGAAGAGTGCATTGTCTGAGGGGTGCTGGATGTGGGAATCAGAGGGAGGAAGGTGCCAGAAGACTCCAGGGTTTTCTGCTGGGCTATGCAACAGGGACTTAGGTAGCAAGAAGGGCATGAAGCTAGGAGGGGAGGTTGAGCTATGTGAGAATTGAAATGGATACTTATGGGATCTCCTGGGGAGATGATCCTCCCAGGCTAGTGTGACAAATCTTACAGTTAATAGTGAGGTCTGCTAAAGAGGAAGACTTGGGAACAACTTCTCTGTCGAGCGTGAACAAAGCTCAAGAAAAATTTGCAGAGTGAAAAGAACAAAGATGGGGGTTTCAGAAGGGAAAGGAAAGTAAACCTGGCCAGGAGGGTGAGGACCATGAAGCTGGCAACCTATCCAGATAATTATCGCAGACAGCAGAATATTAAATAGCTCCTATAGGAGGGGTTCCTATATATATCTGGGCAGTAGATCTACTGACAGAAGATTGGAAGTAGCTTAAACAACACAACATGAACCTCACAGATCAAAGAAGCCTGGAGCCTTTCAGCCAGGACAAGCCTGGGCTTGAGGCTGGACTCTGTCATCAGCTCACCCACTGGGAGACCCTCTGTCTCTATGGGTTAGAGTTTCTGCACCTGAGATGATCTACAGTATTTGACACTACAACAGCTTCCTTCTAGCCTACCAGAAGAAGAGAAGAAATAAGCATGCTCCCTTGGGGACTCTGGATGTCCCTAGGGACCAAAAACTGCAGTGGTATACCTCTAGCAGGCACAAGAGCTGGTTCTTGGGTGTCCTGCATGATTTGGAGTCTGTCGCCAGAGAGCTGGTCTGATCAGTTTCAATCCTCAGTCCCCAGCAATCTCTTCCTGGTTGCTGGTTATCCACACTTTATCGATGTTTTCACTGTGATCCTGAGCAGTGAGTATTATTTGCAGATGAGAAATGGGACTGAAGGATGCTGAGTTACTCAGAGAATCCTGTTCTCATAGGTGGTTGTCTGGGATTTAGAGTCAGGTAGTCTAGCACCTAAATTCCCAGTCTTTCGGATCTCATGGACCACCAGACTCTTAAAGCATCCAGGGAACGCATTGACAGGTCATCAGCATGAAGTTTTGCAAAAATCCTGGGCTAATCAGTCATCTTAATAGGAGAAAGAACACTTTGAACACTTAGACTTGCGAATGCAAACAGCAAGTCAGCTTGCTTCCCCTGTTCTACCAAATGGACACACAGGCACACTTTTGAGCCAATGCCAATGATGCAAAGGAGTATGAACTCTGTGGCATGATTGTGGTTGTAGCATCCACTGTCTGGGTGCTGCTGGAACATGCTGGTAGGTTGGGGGAGGGGCAGCAAAGGGATTTTTACTGGGCTAGATCTGGGTGTGACTGGGTGTCAGTCATTCTTGGCCACATGGCCAGTGAGCCTGATATTTTACTTTCCTCAAGACTCTGGACTGCCTAATGTCCTTTTAATTCTCCTTTCTGCTTCAGTTAGCTAGAATCCATTTCTGTTGCTTGCAACAAAGAGTCCTGACTGATGGGCCACAGTCAGAACAAAGGCCAGCACTTCAAGTGGAGCACATTTAGTTTTACTGAAATTGCTGTGTCTGCACTTTTCTCCTTTGGCTGCAGACCCATCTGAGACGGGCCAGGTTTTGCAGTTTGGGACAGTCCTAGTCTGACTCCCCAAAAAGATCTGGCTTAAAAGTCAGACCAAGGGTAAAGCATTTACCATAGTGGGTAAAGCATTACCAGTGTCTGTCATGCTTATGGTAGAGGCTTCAGCTGGCCTCTGTAGTCTTATGCATCCCCCTCAGGCCCCACCTCCCACCCTACCTTTATCTGAGGGAGTTTCCACTCCTTGTAGGACAGTAAGCACAAACCCACTTTTCACTATTACTAACAGTCCTCTCCACGCCCACTGCCTGTCCCCCTGATGTTCTCTCCAGCTCCTGAGGTATTCCAGCCTTGCCCTCTGTACAAATTCCTTGCTTTAAATTGTTTTCATTCCAATAAAATCCTGGCTCAGAACCAGCCACCTTGTCTATCCAGTCTTCCCGAGCTTTCCATGAAAGAGACTGGAGACTTTACCTATCCAGTTGAGATCCACTTTGTCTTTTGTCTTGGTGAGATGGAGCACAGCCCGTCTCTGTCTTTTGCAGGAGGATCCTTCAAAGACAATAAAGTCTCTCCTCAGCCTGTTTCTTTCAAAATGAAATTATCCCTAACCCTTTATCCTGTCCTCAACAGTTCTATTTTCTGGTCCTTTTATGGAGTGGACTCCATCTGGGAACAACATAGCCAGGATTGCTGAGGAGGCCTGGAACAGAGTTTACAGGCATCTTCAAGAGGAGCAGCCTCTTCTCACACCATTTGTTGGGTGAAATGACCTTGCTTTTGAGCAAAGCCTGCCTCAGCTCACCATCTCTTAGCCTGACAATACCCTGCCCCATGGCAGAGCACCTGGTCCCACTGAGCCCATGATGGAGGAAGATCAACTCTAGGGGAGGATGGATAGCCTGGAACAAAACAAGAGCCTCCAATACCAAGCTCAACACTGCATTTTGAGGGAAGAAATGCAAGCATAAACAGGGGATTGATGAGGAGAAGGAATAGGTGGCATTTTGGGATAAAACTACCTAGCCAGGAAGCTAGGGTTTTCACCCCATGTCACTAGTTTCTCTGGTTTTTTAAAAGTTGGGAGCCATGTCATCCTTCTCTTGTTCCCTCCTGTGTCTAGACTTAGAGAAGGATAGAAAGGGGGACCTTAATTCGTGAGTGGATACTTGCATATACACTCTTTTCTTAAGTGTCTGCCAAGGCACATGTGTAGAGGTCAAAAGATAACCTCAGATGTTGGTCCTTGCCTTGTACCTTGGTTTGAGACAGTCTTTTTGCTGTTTACAGCGATACCTACCAGGGTAGCTGGCCTGTGAGTGTCCAGGGATTCTCCAGGGGCCTTCTCTTAAGCTGTTGTAGATGTACTGTGATTGCAGACATGTGCTATCCAGCCCAGATCATGTGGGTTCTGAAGACTTAAACCTGCCACTTGTGCTTGTGTGGGAAATGCTTTACGCACTGGTCAGTTCTCCAGCTATAGTTCTTAATTGACATCATCCCAGTTCAGTAGAGTGGAAATTATAATATCCCAGGAACCACGGTCATGGATCTGGAGCAACAAGCTCTAGAGAAATGTGGGCACAAGGCACTGGGGCATTGTTAGAGTAGAAATGGTAGGCCTGGTACCCATCCCTTACTACTTCTCCATCCACTGACCCATCCCATGGTTAGCTTCTTCAGAGAGATGGGCTTTATGTGGCCAACCCAATGCCAGCATGACACTGTAGATGAATGATCCCTAACATGACAACAATAAGTCACTATAATCCTTGTATTAGCAAGAATCTTACACCTTACGTACAGCCCACAAGTCACTTGTCCTGACCCCTTCCTACTTCTACCAGTTTCTTCCATGCATCCTGCACCTCACCTTTCCCCCAAATGAATAGAGAACTACAGGCATTTTCCTGATGGGAAACAAGAAAATTGCCCAAAGAAGCAAGTAATCTTCAAATGTCAAAAGCATCTAGTGTGTGAATCACTTTTAAGTAAGAGCATGGGAATTTGGCAATTTGACAAGCAGTTGTTTACAACATTTAAAGGTGACTTAGAAACAGACAACCAGTCAGAAAGAGAGAGAAAAGGGTACCTGGGCCAGCCCAAACCTGCCATCTCCCATGACAGGCCCAACACTGGCCATTTTCCCATTTGTGAATGGATACCTGGGTTGCAAGCTACCTGAAGAGAAGCAAGTGTTCCTCGGAACCTTGTGTGGGCCAGCCTGGCCAGCCTGGAAGGGAACTTTTACAGTACTGACCTTTCACCCCTGCATTGGCTTGATGCTGGCACCCACTTCCTTCTTTCCCATCTGATGAATGCAGGATGATTCACGTTTTAAAGGAACTGTGAAATGCTTTTTGTCCAGGCCCAGGTGTTTGGGAAACTTTCCAAGATGCATCCTACTTACAGTGTTGTTCAGTGTCCCTGATTCTCATAACTCTACACTATCTCTAAGAATTCTGAGTCTTTCTTTCATGATTCTAATCTTCTCGCCTCTTCCCAGCTTTGGAGAGTGACCCATGAAGCAATACTAACCTATCTATCAGCATCAGTTAGCAGACTCCTACTGCTGTCCTCTGTGGTCCAGGATGCATCAACTCTGTAGGAACATGGATTCAGAAAAACAGTGTGGACTTGTTTGCATTAACTCTAAAATTCCTCAACCACTGACAGCCTCTGAACAGAACCAGGCAAGACATGGTGACTCAACAGTCCTTGAAGGCCCTGGCATCATTCAGAGTGCTGGGGGAAGGCCAGCTCTAATTGTCCTAAGGTCAGAGTCCTGTGACATTTCCTAAGGAGCCTAAAGGAACTGAAGGTCACGCCAATGTTAATGTGAGTCAGAAAATATCCATGACTAAAATGTTGGCCCTTCCCAAGTTTGTTGGTTACTAGACTGGGCCTGTGCACTAGCTTAAGTGATTCAGACTAGAATCTATCCGCACGCTGCCAAAAGAGTCCTAGGAGACCCTCAGAGTCAATCACTCAACATTGCTGACACTTGGGAGCTGCCACTTTCACATCTGGGGACAGTGACATCAGATGTTATCAGTATCTATTAAAATCCTAGCCCAAGCCTTCATGCCCCAGTGCAGGGAGAACAAGGATATTTTTGTCTCGTTTCATCTCCTGACAGCAGGAAGGGATGAGCCTGAGCAAAGTCTTCTGGCATATGTAGCAGAAGGAAATCGGGCCGGACCCACGCCTCTCTTCTTGAGGTCTTGCTTTAACGGGACGCTATTCACCTTGGCTGCTTAGACACCATACCCCACACCCCTGTATCCTCTCCATGGTCCTCTGCTTCTCTTCTTGACACACCCCTTTCCAGGAGACATGATACACCGCAGCCACAGATACCACGTTCCCCCAGTACCTCCTGCTTCTGCCTGAGCTCACATGCCCCCACACTAACCCCCGGCTCCTTCTTAACCACACACATCCTCAGCTACCTCCTGCTCAGCTGAGCGGTTACTTCCTCGCCTGTCCTCACAAGGAATTTTGGATATCCTTCCTTTTCAATATTTGTCACATAAATATTCTAATCCCATCAGCTTTGTTGAATGAGTATTTATTGGATGTCCAATGTATAAGTGATCTCATATGTAAGAAAATGTAATTTTCTTCTTGGCCTAGGTAACATGATACATTTTGAATATATTTAAATATATTCAATATATTTTAAAGTTCATGGTTCTGGACTGGGCCCTGGGGGAGGGTGAACTTAAGACAGATGAGAAGAAGAGAAAGAGAAGTTCCCTGGTTTTCCTCTCTGAACCCAGGAGTATACTTCAAGAGAGGACGTGGGAGTCTGAACAGTGACCAAGAGGTGGTAGTCAGGATTCTTTAGCTAAGGTACTTTCTGCGTTATCTTAAGCCTTGTTATAGCAGCACATCCTGATGGCACACTTCCTCTTCTACACCTAGGAAAGCATCGCCTCTGAAAATTAGAGAGTGACCAGTCATTGACAGACTGGGGGCCAATAGCATGTCCTCCCCCTGTCCCCCAAACTGCATGGGTGATCTATCCAAATGCATGTCTCTGACCCTGCTCACTCTGAGTGAGTCAGATCAAACGTCTGACTGCTCACCATGAATCTTCGGGCTCTCTTAGCTCCATCCTTAGTAAAAACTTATTTCTCTCCTAGCACCATGTGGGACCTAGAGATGGAACTTAGGTTGCCAGGTCTATTAGAGACAGATGCCTTTACCACTGAGCCATCTTACCTGCCAAAAGTGACACACTCTTAAAAGCCACCAAAATCAGTCCACATCCTTACAATTAAGACAGATCATGTTTTAGGTGGCCAGCGAGACTCCACAATGGCATCTCCCTGCCCCACACTCCTGTCAAATTAATTCCTTGCTTTCTCAGCTTAGTGTCAGTGGCTGCCTTTCTTTTGCTTAAAAGTCATAGTCTCTCCGATGCATAGGGCCCCTCTGATTAGTCCTCTATCCCCACCCTACCTCTAGCATAGAGTTCTCAATCTGTGGGTCGTAACCCCTTTGGAACTAAATGATGTTTTCATGGGGTTGCATATCAGAGAGCCTGCATATCAGAGATTCACATTATGTATGATTCATGCCACTAGCAAATTCACAGTTATGAAGTAGCAACAAAATAATTTTATGGTTGGAGGTGGGTAGTCACCACAACATGAGGAACTGCACTAAAGGGTCACAGCATTAGGAAGGTTGAGAAGCACTGCTCCAGCACATCCACCCTTTAAAACTCAGCCGTAACAGTTAAATCAAGGTTAGCGGCTCTTTTAAGTCTCAGATCAGTCACCACCCACTCTCGGAATCTGAGATGAGGCAAAGCTCCCTGTAACAGCACAATGTACCTTCTTTCCTGGTGTCAGTGTTGCCGGTGCTGTCCGATAAACATATTTCCCAAGCAAACTCTAAGCACCTAGACTAGTGGTTCTCAACCTTCCTAATGCTGTGACCCTTTAATACAGTTCCTCATACTGTGGTGATCCCCCAACCATAAAATTATTTTTGTTGCTACTTCATTACTGTAAGTTTGCTACTGTTATGATTTGTAATGTAAATATCTGTTTTCCAATGGTCTTAGGCAACCCTTGTAAAGAAGTATTTTGCGACCCACAGGTTGAGAACCACTCTCTTTGAGTGAAACAACCAGCTCTCCTTGTGTTACTTGTCCATATCTAGTACCACACACGATGTTGGGCACCCAGAAGGCACTCGGATATTTGTTGAAGCTTGAAATAATGGGTTTGGGTTTCTATTGAGGGACGACATGCTGCCTTGCAGTCTGGCTTCATAGGAGATAGTTACAACACAGAGGCATTGCTGATGGCAACATATTCCTTCCAAGGAAGATTTTCAAGTGGGAGAAAAACAGCCTTCCTAAACTGGCATAGAAAGCAAAGAGTAAAAGATGAGTTGTTCGTCCAACAGAGGAAATGCACATGATCAGAACATTCGCGAGCCGTCTGTGTGGGATGTGGGGAGATTCCACCCCCACCCAAAGCCATATGCCAGGGAGAATCAGGGTAGGAGAAATTCTCTTTCTCCTCTTGAGAGAGGAGGTCTTAATGTAGCGAAGGTGACAGTACCAAGCGAGCCTGGGAAAGGGGCTAGGAATGAAGTGCTCTTGATAGCACAGTCACATTCCTGGCCATCTCGTCTCTCTGTTGCTCCCCTCAAGGGGTTGGGTTCCCTTTATGCTGTAAATGGCAATTTTGAGTATCCACTGGGGATCAACTCTAGGATCAAGGGATACCTGACTGTTTCTTCACATTCCAGTTTGTCTGGCTGTGAGCATCTGGGTAGTGAAACCCAATGCTAACATCAGTAGGCTCTGTCTACTCACACATACATCCAGACCCATCCCCCAGATGATTCTTTATGATAAGTTCTTTCCACTCTCACAAAGCAGGGTTGTGAAACCCAAACACCTATGTGAAGATTTTCCCCTTTCAGCCCGTCAGAGTCACCATGGCTATCTACTGGAAGAGAGGCCTAAAAGCAAGTATGATTCATGGTGAGATGGTATGTATGTCCCAAGACCCTAGGGCTTGGGTCTAGAGTCAGAAAGAAACTACACTGAAATGTGTACAAGACATAACAAGAGACCATTAGCCTTCAGAGAAATATAGATCCTTAAAAACTATTAATACCAGTTTTCCTGGATACTATAAATCAAATCTGCAACAAAATTATCAGCATCTTTCCAGAACCTTGAAAAAGTCTAGTATCTGACAGACAGTGATGGCACACATCTTTAATCCCAGCACTTGGGAGGCAGAGGTAGGCAGATCTATGAGTTTGAGGCTAGCCTTGTCTACAGAGTGAGTTCTGGGACAGCCAGGGCCACACAGAGAAATCCTGTCTTGAACACCAGCCCCCCAAGAAGAAAACAAAAAGCCTCGCCTAGCCAAAAGAACCTTCAGTAACAAAAGAAATATAACAGCTTTCATATTTGTCTGTAAGGAATCATTAGAGAACAAGGTGAGGTGAGACAGACAGATCTCTCACTCTCCGCAACGTCTAGGGATGAGGTTTTTAAAGAACAGTGCAGAGCTCATATGAGGAAACTCACAGATGTTTACCGAGCATATGAAAGCAGATTCAAATAAACAGAGTAAATGGAAGAGCACATTCCTGAAGGAGAAGCCTCAATATTGTCAGTAGGATGTCAATTCTTTATAAATCAATTTATAGCTACCGTCTAATTCAGGCAGACATCATGTAACGCTAACTCAACAAACTATTTTTCAGTTTGAAAAAAAAAATTGACTTCAAAGTTCAACTGGCCTTGTAGTTGTGTCAGATACAGTAGCCAACCATTATTTCTGGAAAAATAATACTGACAGAGATAGTCTGCACTACCAGATTTTAACATACAAATAAAAATTCTATAATTAAAACAATGTGGTTTAGTACTTGGTCAGACTGGAAGGAATAAATGGGCTAAAAATACATGCTTGCCTACAAGAATTTAGTGTAAGAGAGGCAGTGATTTAAATCAGCGGGGCCAACAAAAAATGCCTTTCCTAATCAGAGCTGGAAGAATTAGCTATTAAGAAAAAGTTAAATTTCTCTTATGTCTGAGAACAAAACAAGAAACCAGGACAAAAAGTTGAATGTACAAAATGAATCCTCCAACAAGTAGAAGAAAATGCAAATGAGCAGATATCTAAAGCCAGGAATGGGAAGGATCCTGTAAGCATAAATACAAGAGAACTCGGCACACAACGCTGATGAATAGGACCTAGCAAACAAGGCCTTCAATGCACCCGAGAAGCCATAAATGAATAGGAAAGACAAATGACAAACCTGAGAAATATTCTAGCGTTACACCAAAAGGTTAATATCCTCTTATGCATAAAGAGTTCTTATAAATCAATAGGGGGAAAAAAGGATAAATATAAATAGAAGAAAGCCAAAGGACAAGGATGTCAATAAATGCCGAGACAAATGCTCCAGCTCACTGGTAATTAAGGAAGTATTACGTGAGAGCACGAGAAACCATTACTCACCCACCTAACTTAAAAATTACAAAAGGCAGGAGTGGGGCAAAGAGGGTGTTCACACTGCTTACAGGGGTAGGGATAGAGGATGAAAGAGTCCAGTTTTTCTGGGGCAATATGGTAATACTGATCTTCAGTATATACCTATCTCTGTTGTGGTGACTGTCATTTCCAGGAATTAATCCTAAAGAAATACGCTGGTGTCCACAGATATTTGTTCAATGCTATCTTACTGCAGTGTATTTCGTAGTAAATTTTTATAGTATTAAATAACCCTATGATCTGAATATACAACAATAGGAAATTAAATAAGGTATTATACATTAGCATAATGAAATATAAGGAAATACAGCCTCCTAAGATAAATTTTTTTCTGAATGAGTAATGAATGACAAGGCGAAATCAATATAAGAGGCAGAAGAAAAAAAGTGGGCTAGAAACATAGTAGATTGATTGTAAGATGTTAATTGTTTTTATCTCTGAGTGGTAAGATTATATTTGGGTTTTCTTTCTGTCAAATTCTTCCATAAAGAACACTACTTTTATAATTAGAAAGTTACATAATTTTCAGAAGATCAAATCTTGGTGATTCTATTCCTAGAATTCCATCCAAACATGATGTCATTTAACACTCAACAATCCCATACCCTGGTCTTATTATTTTCATAGTTAACATGTATGATCAGAGATCTTTGTGCTTAATGTGATAAGCCAAATATTGCCCTCAGAACTAACTGGGTCTTGGCTGATCTGCCTGTTACCAAAATTGTGAACCGAAACAATATATAAGAATATCCACCATAGTGTCACAGGAAAAAAACCCATATATATTCTATGGAAATGGCTGAGTAACTGCATGGAGGTGTGGTAGAATAACATACAGCTATCCAACAAGGATATGTGGAAATTAGTTTTAATGATGGAATGATATTTATCTTATACTTAATTGAAAAATAAAATTCAAAAATTCATATGCAAATATGGCACTGTTGAAAAATGTAGACCAGTAGGCTGGAAGAAAATATAATTCAATATATTAATAATAGCTGTGTCCAGACAACAAGTTTACTAGATATTATTACTTCAGACCTGAAATTCTACATGATAGGTATCACTTTATGTGTCAAAATATGTTCCACACTAATTTTAAATGGTAAATATTTATTTAGTTCTACACCTCTCTTCCTGATGTCTACCAAATGCCCTAAGGCCAAGTTCCAGGTTTACTTCTTCCACGAAGCACTCCTTGATTTGTTCAGACCAGGAAGTTCCAAGTGAAGCTTTGGCATTGGACTGATGGTTCCACAGGTTTAAAAGTATTGCTGCCAAGTCTGACAACCTGAGTTTGGTACCCAGATGGTAGAAAGCGAGAGCTGACTTATGAAAGCTGTCCCCTGGGTCCCACACATGTACCAAGGCATGCCTGTGCTCACCCAAACAAAGAATAAATATCCAAAGCAACAATAAAGTGAAGCTTTAACTTGTGGCTTCAGAAACTCTCTTATGTGTCTCTTATGACATCGTAGCTTTTGGACTGAACTCCCTACCAAGATCCTAGACGTTTCCTGGAGCCTGCTGTGTTGTGGCTGTGAACTCGGCAAGCTGGTAGAACTGGCGCCCACAGAATGCCACTGCTGAGTGTGGTCTGGTCCTCATGGTAGGGGACGGCAGAGATGGTATCATGAGCAGAAGCTGTGGACCTGAATATTGGCTGCTGATCATAGTCTGCCTATCCAGGATGAAATAACATACAAAACTGAGGGATGAGAAAATTCCAGGCAATACAGTGAATTTTCAAAAACACTAAAATTACTTAACTATTCTAAATTCTGGGTTTTGGTGATAAATACATACTGTGATATGAAATAATGAGGTATAGAGGTGAAATTTTTAGCATTATCTATCAAGCTGATACCTTACAATCACATTGCTTCTATTACTTTCCATGTTTCCGGTTTCATAAAAGAATAAATCTTAAGGCTAACTTTTTTTTTAATGGAAAGGAGTTAGAATAATGTATTACCTTTGCAAGTAAATATTAGTGCCAATTAGACAGAGCTGGAATATTAGTTATTCATCAAAGAAGCATCCCCAACTCCTCAGTACAATACGACTTATTAGTTTTCTTTTGCCAATTATATTTTCTTGTAACGTTTACAATGATCTAAATTGCACTCCGATTGGTATCTATTTATTTTTCTTTTTTTTTTTAATGTCAAGTCTCCCTATGGAAAGCATATGTTCCATGCAGATAAGTTTATTTGGGCTTAATATTGACATGGGGTAGATACTCGATAAATATGTGTTAAATAAATAGAGAAGGAACTGGAAGCTTAAGAGGGTAAAGGCTCACAGGACTGATAGTCTTTGACCAGAATCTTAAAATAGTAGAGAAACAAATTCGGTGGCAAACACACTGATGGGTTTAGCTATGGAGGAGCCCCGGGGATTTTGGGCTAGAGGTAACTCATGTAAAGGATTCCTTCAGATCCCAGTTTCCCAGGACTAAGGAATTTGAGGAGTGAGTATATAACAGAGAGCATGTCTGGCTGGTAGCACTGGCTTGCACACAGCAAGACACGGTAAGTGGAGGCCAACACATGCCTCCCTCCAGCCCCCTTCTCTCTCTGATTAACACTCGCCTCACCCCAGATATCTCGGCTTCTCTTTGAAAACAAATCTCTTTTACAGTAGTTGATGAGAAAATGCCCTCTTGTGGGCGTGACAGTGGACCACCTCGACAGTGTCACAGATTTCTGAAAAAATCTGGTCGTTCAAGAGAATTCCATCATTTGGATTGAACATGTATTTTTTTTTTTTTAATTCTCAAATACCAACCCTTTGTTGAAGCGCAAATACATTTTGCAAGAAGCTATTAAATGATCCTCAGTTCATGTCTGCTGTGTCTAACTTAGCAAGTTCTGCTGATCTGCATCGTCACAAAGATAATTATTCTCTTTTCTAAACTTCTGTGCAATTTGATAATGACTGGGTGACTTTTTTTCTCCCTCTAATCATCGCCCAGAATCTGCCTCCTTTCTGCTCCCAGGAACCCATCACCTGAGATTGACAGGCAGCAATTGAAAATAATAAAATTATGTAAGATGAGCTTGTAATCACCTGCATTTCACAAGAAGCAAAATGCATTTTGCTCTGGCGGAGGAACAGAAAGTTTCTTCCTCATTTTAAATCTGTATCAGAGGTAAAGCCTTCTATTAAAACACAATTCTCACAGCCTCTGGCAGACTGCCAAGGAGACTATCATGGAGCCATTGCTGCAGAGAAGCAGTTTGTCAAAGGCACCAAGGATGCTCCCAGGAAAGGGGATGCAGCTTCCTGATTCTAGGTAGGGCTTTGCCGATACCTACCCCAGCTTGGCTGGCCAGTCCTCCACTTCTGCACATGGATGGACAGACAGACAGACAGACACACACACACACACAACACACAAAACCATCCTTTTTATGAGGAGCCACAAGAAGGAAGACATTGAGACAATTCACACACACACACACACACACACAGAGAGAGAGAGAGAGAGAGAGAGAGAGAGAGAGAGAGATCTTTTTTTATAAGAAGGCACAGGAAGGAAAACATTGAGACAATTCTTCCCTTTCACCATCTTTGACACACACACATATACACAAACACAGGCACACTCGTGTACATACACCAAACAAACATACAAAGGGAGGGTTTCTGCCTTCCTCTTTTTACTTCCCCACACCATTCTACTGTATTGCTATTTTCATTATGATTATTAAATTGCAGACCCTGCAATCCAACACCTGGTTAACTGCAACCTTTTTTCTTTTTCTTTTTGCTGGCTACTATTTACATGACCACTTCGGGGCACAGTTATTTGAGTACACTGCCATGATTGTGAGAGTCAGGTGCCTCAGATTTGAAGCTTGCTTAGCTACAGTTAAGAGAGTCCACAAACCTGACTCTTATTAAGAGTCCTAAAATGGAAAAACCTCTGGAGGATTAATTTTTAAGGGGAGTCTATGATAGCTGTGATGAACATATTCTTTGCAGTAGATTATATGAACCTGATTGGTCCCCCCCTTAAAAAAAAAAAACGGCTGTTTAAATTTTTCTCCTATACTATGAGCTGGAATTTCCCAGTTTGTATTAGTGTTAATGTGGGCACAGCCACTTATTAATCTCTTTAGGGACAAAAAAGTGGCAATATTATCCTCACTCTTCCAGTAACAGTTCATTCCTGGGTTGGGTAAATTTTCCTTTCAGTATAAAAAAAATATGAGGACTACCTTAATAACTGGAAGTTTTTAAAATGGGGAGATGGTTGCTATTAGCATTATATTGTATTCTCAGGCTTTTTGGTGTATGTGCTTCAGTTTCATCACAGTATACAGGTAATTATGTTTCTGATTTCTTTTAATTAACCAAGTCGCTATCATAATTAAAAAACTATTCTTTCGGCCAAACATATGATAAAGTCATGTTAGAAACTTCATTCTCAATTTTCAAAGAAGCGCTTTCTGTTTTTCCTAGGGCTCCTAGAGAAAAAAATTTCATGCTACTTTTTAAAATCTCACCTCTGTACCCCAATTCCTGAAAAAGAACAAATTCTTCCCATGATAAGCCAGGCTTTATGGTTCATGATCAGGCAGAATGGTGTACCGGTGGGTTAGAGAGAGACATAACTCAAGAGAGAGACCGGATGGGAACGCAGTCAAACACAGGCTGGACTTTTACCAGGGACTCCAAGGACTTCCCAACCTGAGGTTAGCCAGCCTGTGGGAAAATGGACCAATGATTATCTTTCCTGGGTCTGATTTGGATGCAGAGTCATTTCACACCCTGCTGAAGGGATCCCTTATCAAGTCACACATTTTATGAAATCACCCTTATTAGCATGTGACAACAGCGTGGTCAGAGAGGAGATTCTACTGGGTTTGCACTTTTCCACCCAGGACAGCTGGAAGCACTGCTGAGAACTCAGGAGATGAGGCCTGGCCGGTCCTGGCTCTTGTGTGGACTAGCTTGTTGGGACTGGTTCTGGCTCTACGTAGCCCATCTTAGAGTGACAGCCTTTTCTATGCTTGTGTGTCCAAACTATAATACACAAGCATTGGCCTAGATCTTTAGAGAAAAACAACAAAGGAACATACACAAAAGATGAGGTCACCGTTTTACCCCAGGAGCATAAGGCAGGCCAGCCAGCAGGAGGCTTCCAGCAGGGAAGCAGCCGCCTATACCAGAGAGTCACTACCAGCCTAGAAGGGTGAGCAGGACCTGAACAGGCAAACAGGATAGCAGAAAAGGGGGAGGGCAGGGAAGGTGGAACTGAATACTTTAGTGAGCTAGCCAGAGGTCCCCTTGCTCAACAATGACTGTTCTGAGCCTCCAGCTTCTCCAGGAAAGCAAATCTCTTAAAAAGTGGGTGTTTTTCTCTGCCATGGGTACCCTGTATCCAGGCCTAGGCTTACAGATCTGGTCTCTGTGCTTCATTCCCAGACTAAAGGCATCAACACAGCTAAGGAATGTATCAACCAGGCCCAAGGATTCAAGCCATAAAACAAGATGCTGAGCTGGAGACTGGCTACTTGGAGGACATGGGTGTCTGTCTGGTTGGTTTGGTGGGTAACAGTCAGAATTATCTAGGGATAAATGGGTATATCAGACTATTACAGTTCAGGGAGCTCAACATGGAGGCTACCCACCAAGTCCTTATCTCCAATGTGGTCACCAAGTAGCCTCCCGAGTGTGCTTTAGCTTCCTGCTGGGGTGACGTCTGCCCAGCAACGACACAAGTGTCTAGTCCTCTGTTGCTATCCTTCTAGAGAGAAACAGCAACAAAATGCCTTTAGCTCTGACTGTGCAGGCAGTCCAATAAGTCAAGTAAAAAAGTGTCTGGGCCAGGAAGAAAGATTGATTGGAGAGGTCACAAGAGAACTTGTGGAGTAGTGAGAATCTTTCATTGTTTTGAATGATGATCATGTAGGCACTTGCAATTATTGAAACTCGGTGTAACGAACATCCAGATCTATGAATTTCATTATGTTGCCTCAACTGTTACAAAATAAATCAAATAAATACATGTCCAGCATGGGACTCGGATGGGGTATACATATAAACGTTGTTGAACTCTTGAATTTATGAATTCTGAAAATAATCCAATTAGGGAATTAATCTGGGGATGAGCTGGGGAGATAGTTCAGTGGCTAAAAGCATTGGCTGCTCTTCCAGAGAACTTGGGATTGACTTCCAGCCAAGTTCATCACTGCATGCACATTCCAGTCCCGAGGGACAAAGGCCCTCTTCTGGTTTCCTTGAGCACTGCATGCAGGTGGCGCACAGTACACATGCAGACGAAACACCCATACACATAAAATTTAAAAATAAAAATTATAAATGAAGCAGTTGAGAATATTTAGAAGTCTGTTTTCATCACAACAAAAATAATCTAGCCTTTCAGCTATCTTTTAATGTACGGTTCTGTGACCTTCTGTATATTCTCTTTGCTGGGTAGGGGTTACTACCAGCCCTCTACACAGAACATTCATTTTTCCAAATGTAATAAATCCATCAAATAGTAGCTTCTTGACTGCCACCATTCTGTCACTCTTCCTGTGCATATGGCAATTTATGTACCTCATGTAAGTGGACACAGACAGCACTTGCCCTTTGGTGACTGGTGCATTCCACTTATCACAATGTCCCTACATTTCACACATGTGAGAGGATTCCCTTCCTTCCCAAGGCCAGATGCTATTCATCACCATGCAGGCACTGCTTCCTGGATGCTATTCCTCACCATGCAGGTACTGCATCCTGGATGCTATTCCTCACCATGCAGGCATTGCATCCTGGATGCTATTCCTCACCATGCAGGCACTGCATCCTGGATGCTATTCACCTCTATGCAGGTACTGCATCCTGGATGCTATTCCTCTCTATGCTGGTACAGCATCTACTGATGGACTTGTCTACTGCTACCTTTGGAGATCATGGCTACTTCTGCTGCTATGAGCCACATTGGTGTACAGGACCATGGTTCAGTTTCAGTTTTCACTTCTTTGTAGCACATGCTGCTACAAAGTGCTACATCACATGGCAATTCTGTTTACCTGTTTTGAGGAACCACTGTGTTTTCCACAGTGGCCGTCCACTATGCATGTGGACCAGCTATGCACCAGGCTTGCAGCTTCTCCACAAGCTTCCCTACACTTGTTCTAGGTTTTTTTTTTTTTATAACAGTTAGCCTAATGTGCACCAAGTGACATCTCCCTGTCTTTCTGACATGAATTTCCCTCCACATTGCAATGTTGAATATATTTTTGTGTGCTTAGTGGACACTGACCTATCTTCTCTGGAGAAATGTGCACTCAAATCCTTAGCTCATCCTTTAATCATATTGTTGTTGTGTTGAAAAATGTTTCGTTGTTACCAGGAAGTCACGAGGACAGAATACTCCCTCCTGTCCCATGCTTAGTCTCTAGACAATAATTTTCTGTCCCTATTCCTTCTTACCCTGTTCTTGATCCCATGGGTCACATCTAGCATAGAAACAAGCACCAGGTGGTAAACTGCTTTCCCTTTTTTTTTTTTTTTTTTCCGGACCAGGGAGAGTCAAGTGGCCCAGGTGTCTCTTCTAGATAGTAAAAGAAAAAAAGAAAGTGTCTGGAGACCAGACATTCTGGGAGGCAAACCAAGAATATTAACAATGTCAAGCCCTTCAATTGGGACTTCGAAGTTCAGTGAATGCCACCCACCCCTGGAGCCTCCCCTGGGATTCCTAAAGTCAGCCTTTTTTGTCGTTTCTGCTATATTGAATTGCAATTTTAAATTCTTAGGTGAGAACCAGATCAGGGCCAGGGCTCTGGAATGCCCTGGTGGGTCTGGGTCTCTCTGGGTCTCTCTCTGGGTTTCTCTCACTCTGGGTCTCACTCTGGGTCTCTCTCTGGGTCCCGCCCTCCCTCCCTCCCTCCCCCCCCCCCTCCCGCTCCCCCCCTCCCTCTCTCTCTCTCTCTCTCTCTCTCTCTCTCGTGGATTGTAAGGAGAGCCCACTATGGTCTCTCATGCATTGGAAGAAGGAGCCAACAGTCAAGAGACAAGAAGCTCATCCCCTTCCTCAGCTAGAACCCAGAGCTGCAAACCTTGCCTGAGGACACAGCTCACAGCCAGTGTGGAGATGATGCATCTTTATGTCAGCCAGACAGCAGCAAGGGCTGCTTTGGGTGTACTGGTCTGCCCTCTTCCTTCTTTTCTGTGCCCTAGTCCATAGTGCCTACCAGCCTCACAGCCAAATCTCTTCTCTCCTGGGAGCTCTGTCTACTGTACCATCTGACACTGGGGCTGCCAGAGCAGACCTAGCCAGACACCTGGGGCTGGTGAGGAAATCCCCCTCCCTGTTACAAGAGAGATGAAGACTGTATAGAGCAAAATGTGACTTCTTCAAACATGGTTCCCAGGAAAACCATTTTTCTCCTCTGAGGGGAAGAGGAGCTGTTAAACCTTTGTGCCATTTCACTGTGGAAAAAGCCAGCTGCCTCACACCACATGAACTGATCCACACACTCTTGTTCGATAGGATGCTGTGTGGACCAGTGGATTGAGAGCTCCGGCATGTCCCTGTGGCAGGCACATCGAGGCTTCGCCACGAGCTGTGCTCCTTTCGCAGTTGGAATATTTTTCCAGTTTTGATGATTAAAGCTGGTTGGAACAGCATGAACCAAATAGATTATAGCATTCCACTCACAGAAAGCTCTTCACTAAAAGGACGGGCTTGCTATGCCGCTGCACAAGGCCTCCCGGTCTAACGAGCCCAGTTTCTAAACGTGGCCCTTGTACCTCCCAAACTCCATGGCTCTTGAGTTTTGCTCAGAAAACGGATTCAGGCTCTCTGAGTAAAGTCATAGTAATTCTTTTCTATCACTCCAAGATGCAAACACAATGACAAAATGATCCTCCTTTATGCCACGAGTTCAAGACAAGTTGTTTTAACGAAATGGCTTCAATGTGGAAGTGGGTGGGGGCAGTACCAGGTGCCTGAGCTAGGAGCCTCAGGGTCACATTAGAGAGACTACCGCGCATGCACAGGAAGGCAGAGCACACATCCTCCTTGCAGTTACCAGGAATGGTGATCATGTGTTAGGCAGAGGACAGGAGGCAGCTGCCCCTGCTAAATTGGGCACTGGTGGACTAGGCGGAAGTCAGCCCACCTGTCGTTACCCCCTGTGGTGGGAAACCTGGCTTCAATAATAAGGGATTCCATGTTCCAAGTGTTCTAAAAACCTTGCCCATGCTCTAACCAAACGACTATACTTAGGTTTCTATGTTGCTCTTTATCTCTATCAGTGATAATCAGGTGTGGGGGATTTTAAAGATTTTTAACTTTTATTTACAGAATGTATTGATTTTGTATGTATGGGCATTTTTCTGACTACGTACCTGTGGACCTTGTATATGTCCGGTGCCCTCAGAGGCCAGAAGAAGGAACTGCATGCCCTGGGACTGGAGTTAGAGACACTTGTGAGACATTGTGTGAATGCTGAGAATCAAACCTGTGTTCACTGGAAAAACAGATAGTACTCTTATTTAATGTGCCATCTTTCTGGTCTCTTTAATTTTTCATGTGTGCATGTGTGCATTGTGTTTCTATGTGCACCGAGTTTCATGTGTTCACTGTGTGTATCAGGGTCGGGGGGGGATGTAGGTATCATCCTTTATTCATTTCTGTCTTCTCTCTGGAGACAGGGTCTCTCGACAATCCTGGAGCGCATCATCTTCAAATTAGCAGCTAGAAGCTGAAGAAGCCTCCTGTCCTCATCCCACCCCTTCTCCAACACTGGGGAACATATGGCAAGACCCAGCTTTTGACATGAGTACTATAGATCAGAACTCAGGTCCTTGTACTTGTATAGTATAAGAATGGACCCCAGGTGTCAGAGCAACACTGCCTTTATGAGCCAAATCTCCTCCTTAGAACGTCTCTCCATTTCCAAGAAGATCAGAGATTCTACAGTGTAGCTGACCACTGTACATTCTACAGTGTAGGTTTGACCATCAAGCCATGCCAGGCCAAACCTAAATCTAATGACAAAAGCACCCTTTGTCCCTTTAGGACCACAGGTTCTATCTATCCAGAAACAACATCTTATTTCCAATATTTGGTATATGCTGTTACTAAGTACTTTACAAATAAGAATTTATTAATCCTAAAATCTTCAATTTTCATATATTCAAGTGAAATATATTTCCACCTCAGGGGCCTCTGGCTTCAAAGAATAGGCACCAGGAGGACCTAAGCCTCAGATGTAGCCTGTACTCAAATTTTTTCTCAAATTTAAAGATAATGGTAATAAGTTTATGTGTGAAGGTATTTGAAGTTACACAGTAGGTCTCTGTTTCTTTGAGTTTATGTCACACTTGAAGAGAAAATTAACTGGACCCTGACTTATTGCAATGTTACTTGCAGTAATTAGCAGGCAATGTGGTTAAACACGGGAGGATTTTTGTTATACAATAGGCCATTTATAGTCCTTACAGAAGGCACACTGGCCTTCTCCTTTCTCTATAGGCAAGCAATTGTGTAGACTTCAGGCCTGGATAGCTCATACTTATCTTCCATACTAGATCTGACCTTGGTCACACATCTGCTTTTCTAGTTCATGTACAAAATGGGAAGGGCACCACCCACACCACAGGTGAGCAACAGGGTGAGGTACCACAGGACAAGGAGGATTCCTTCTTGGTGCCTCTCTGCAAATAGGAATTGCATCTACATTCAAGGTACCAAACCTGTACCAGTAAGATTCTCTCAGTGGTTTAATAGCAATTGTGATTCAGAAGCCAGTGTCTCCGGCTGGAAGTAAACATAGAAAGTGAAAGAGAAAGGTAACATTGTATCATTTTTCTCAATGCTAAGCTTCAGGATTCCTGGGTACTTGTCAATGTTACTAAATGACCAAAAGAGAAGCTGTTAAGTCTTTGATTCATCCAAAGCCTGTGACTAGCATTTGGTTTTCAAAAAACATCCACAGCACCCTGCTGTGTGATCCCTTCAGCCTTCTTTTCAAACTTGGACTCCTTAAGGATAGAGAGGCCCCTGAGCTACCATCTATAACAGTCATCCTCAACCTGTGGGTCGTGACCCCTTTGGGGGTTAGCCGGCCCTTTTACAGGGATCAGATATCAGACATTTACATTGCAATTCATAACAGTAGCAAAATTACAGTTATGCAGTATCAACAAAAATAATTTCACGGTTGGAGGGTATTAAAGGGTTACAGCATCAGGAAGGTTGAGAACCACTGCCCTATATGCAGAGAAGGGAGGAATGCACAGGTGGCATGGTGACTAGAAAGGCATATAGGAGTGGCCTGCCGGCCCAGAGATGGACAGCTCTTGCAGTGGCCACCCTTGTTTAGCACTGCCTATGTTATGGCTTTCTCAGGTCTGGAATGAATGCTCCTCTTCCAGTCAGCCTGCATGCCCCTGAGGTGGAAGCTTTAAAAGAGGGAGCAGAGACAAATCTGTGGTGTGTGCTGGAGGTTCTGTTTACACTCTTTCCCATCTCACAGAAGACGATGAATGCAAATAGTAAAAAGCAGGACAGACACTGATGGCAAATGCAGTGCTACCTGGCTCCCATGGCTGTCTCTGTGATTTGTAGTGGTTTCATTTTTCTTTAAAACAATACTGGTTTTGAAACATCACAAATTGTAAAAATCTGCACAGGGAAGACACTTCGTAAGTGAGCACAATATGAAAGACTAGACTCTGTGTGTGCTCTCCAAAGTCCCACATAGATCCAGTTATCACTGGAATGATGCAGTTCCAAGAGAAAATTAGTCTTCAAAGTCTCAAGTCATAAATCCTCCAAGATTCCATTTAGATTACTTAGAATTCATCAACAAGCATATTTAATAGATATAGGCCCAAATATAGCATCTAAAATTCCACACAATGACAAACTCCGAAAGTGTAACTACACAGTCACTGAGTGAAAAGAAAATCTGAAATGTAGGCTTTGATGTTTATCACCTGATACCTTACTTCTCTGGGTGGAAATGCACACAGACGAACATTTTCATAGAGGAATTTAATGCCAGACACTGTACTAGACGATCCTGACAGGAAAAAAAAATTAAGTCCAGTCAGCCTTTAGTAGGTCTAAGTGTATCTTTAACTCTTTATTTAATTTTCTTTGTAACTATTTTCTGCACAGACTCATGATGGAAACAGGTCCCATTCAAGCATATGAAAGTTGTCCTCATTGGTCTTCCAGGAGTTAAATGGAAACAGGTAGACGGATCCGAAAAAGAAGCCTGACAATGAATGTTGGCAAGACCACATTAACAGTCTTAAACTCACATTCCTTCTAATGTTACTATTTTACATAAAATATTAATTAGCAGGAGTGAGGCATGGTAGCCTATGCCTTTAATCCCAGTACTCATGAGACAGAGGTGAGAGGAGGAGCTCTGTGAGTTCAAGACCAGCCTGGTCTTCATAGCTAGTTCCATGCTAGTCAGGGTCACATAGTGAAGACATTGTGTCAAAAGGAGGGAAAAGTAAGTTAATTGCCATACACAATGAAGTACCTCCCCATACAGGAAAGGTAGCAGAAACAAGGACAAGTACACTGACTGTGTGTATACCATCAGAAATGCACACAGGGCTGGGGATGTTGTTTAATTAATACAATTTTTCATGAAGCCTAGTTTGCATGAAGCCCTGGGTTTTATCCTCAGCACTAGATAAGTCAGCTTGGTAGCTCATGCATGCACATGCATGTACACACACACACACACACACACACACACACACACACACAAGAGTTAGTAGCTGAGGGTTCTGTGTTCGAACTCAGCAGTATGAGATGTCTGGGCTTGTGAGTATAGGCCAGTTGATTACCTCCGAGCTTCTTCATCATTTGTAAAGTGTGGATAATCCCTACTTCGTGGTGTTGATATGAGGATTAGAGATAATATATGTAAAGTACTAAAATATTGTGGGCAGCTATAACCGGAAGCTATTATTATTTTATTATTGGGGTTTGAGAAAGGTTTGCTGATTGAATAATAGGTAGATTAGCTGACCTCTGAAATCCACGACAATGCTAAAATTATGATGCTAAGAATGGAATTAAAAGTTCATACATCAAATCCATGAAAGGTATTTTGAATCACTGGAATTGTGATGCAAATCACCTTATGCATTCCAGAACTCATATTATCATATGAGGCTCATACACTGCAGCATAGACACACCCTGACTTATCATTAAAATACTTAAGATTAACACCCGGAGGGCTCGGGGTCCCACTTCAATCAGCTCCACGACTTGCTGTCATCTCTCATGCAGCAGAGATCTGCTGTGTGGGGCATTTCTGTGTGGTACAGGTTTTTTAGCAGGATTCTCTCTTCATTTTGCAAAAAAATATTTTAAGCTAACTTGCTTCTTGTGTGTGTGAACCTTTTTTTAAAATATTAATTGTGTATGCACATGCCACATTGCAGCCTGATTTGGAACTCTCTTTCAACCACGTGGATTCCGAGGATCTAACTCAGGTTGTCAGGCTTGGCGGCGAGCGCCCTTACCCACTAAGTCAGCGGTTTTCAACCTTCCTAGTGCTGTAACCCTTTAATACAGCTCCTCATGTTGTGGTGACCCCAAATCATAAAATTATTTTCATTGCCTCTTCATGACTGAAATTTTGCTAATATTATCCATTGTAATGTAAATATCTGGTATGTGACCCCCGTTGAGAACTATTTCCCTAAGCCATCTCATCAGACCAATGGGGGGTTCCCTTCTTCTAGCCCTAGACAGCTATCATGTTCTCCTCCGTTTTTATAAGAAGAGGCCTTGTGAAGCGAAATGAAGGTTCTTCCCAATGTTTCACAGAGACTATACTCCAACTTCTACACGGAGCCCCTGTAGCCACCCATTTTGCAATCACTAGTCTATACAATCACCAAAATTCAGCCAAACCTCCAAAGCAAAGCACGGGAAACTGGAGGGGCTTTCGACGAAATGCACACATCAAGACAAATGTCAGTAATATATACTGCATTCGATATTTGACATTGTTCAACTGACTGCATTCCTACCAAGTTCTTAAAACGAGAGATCTACATTTGTTAGTGCCAAAGTGTCAGAATGCAGTGATCTTATTTCTGGGTATATGCTGTCAAAGAATGAAAACCCTCATTTCAAACGATATCTACACAATCAAATACACTGCGGCATTACTCACAGTAGCCAAGAGGTGGAAATGACCCACGCACTCGCCAGCATATGAACAAACAAAATATACATACACTCGATGGAATATTAACCCATCTTCAAAGGGAAGGAAATTCTGACAATATGAGACTGCATGGATGGAAACGTGATTGCGTGATGCTAAATGAAATAAGCTAATTATGAAATTATAAACGTTTTATTTCATTTACACGTGGCATCTAAAACGGTCAAGTTTATTGTAACACAAAATAGAATGGTGGCTGCCCAGCAGAGGGAGAGAATGAACATTGGCATTTAAGATTTCCACACGATGAGATGAATAAGTTTCTGAGACCCATTGCTCAATAACGTAAGCAGAAATACCACTACAGTGATCACATAAAAATGGTGGAGATGGTAAATTCTGTTAATGTTTTAAACCATATTTTTTAAAAGGCAGAGTATATTTGTGTGTATATAAAGACAAATACATGTCTCTCTCTATATGCGTATGTGTGTATACTTATCTTAAATCGGTCAGTGATTTAAATGTTTACAGTACCTCATAACATGAATGCTAAAAAGAGGCACCTGTAGGGCCAGTAATAGCCTTTAATGTCTGGGGCTCTGTCCTTTTCACCTAACCCAGATGATGCCCTGCAGTGCTCATGCTCCAGGGTTCTGCTTAGGCATCCGAATCATCTGTGAAGCTGCAGCATGGCGTCTCCGGACCATCTGAATTTCAGAAAGCTACTCTGTCTCACAGGAGAAAACTCTTCTCACCCAAGGTGGAAATGCCCCTGAACAACGAAGTTCATTTCACTAGCACCTGTGTTGCAGCTGTTGGTGATCGACTGGCCTCTTCCTAATTTGAAGCTTCAATTCTCCTGGCTTCAGAGGGTTTCCTTGAAGACAGTAAGGTCTGCCTTTCTGACCCCAGACCTGAGGAGAGCAAGTGGGTAGCTGTTGGAGGAAGAGCTTTAAGTCTGATTTTAGGATAGCTGTGATCTCAAGCATTCTTGATCCTAGATTCTAGTGAAGAATTCTAATATAAACCTCTCCAAAATTGCTAACCAAAATCATTATACCCATTTGCTAGGGTAAAAGTTATTGCATGTGAAATACTTTGCAGGGATCATACTACCTAATTGTTTACAAATACTAGGAGAGGCTCTTAGATATGTTTTTGAGTAATAAAAATGACTCTTCTGTATCAAGTAGAAATTATTTCCTGAGTTTTTAAACATTTCTGTTGAGATGTGTCTAACACTAAGAAAGGTCTTTAAGGGTATATCTGTTTCAGAGATGTCTCTTTCTCTAGTCACCTTACACTGCAGCTACATCAGTTTGGCTTCATCCACAGCCATCAAAGGCTGGATTCCTTATTCCTGATGTTTTTTCCTCCTCCTACCCCCAAGTAGGCGCTTAGTTGGCTGATTATAGAATCATAAGGTTGGCTATAATTCCATTTCTCCTTCTGACTTTGAACTTAAGTGTTCCAATTACTTTGCCTGATCCTAATAAGTCAGTAGCGTGCAAATGCTTGCCTTGATATTTCTGAAATATACAGGGCTGCGATTAGCATGGGATTGCATCATTAGAAAGCAAAGTTGAAAGCGGATGAGCAAAATCATCCCTTGCAGTTAAGTAAAACGGCCTGTTCCGAGGACTTACAATGTTACTGTGATCCTAGAGACACTGCGCTACGGCTAAATATATGTTATATTTGGAAAAATCCTCTGATATTCCGGAACCTTCTGCCTCGATCCATTACTCGAAGAGAAAAGATCTTACAGTCGGACGAGCTAACTCTAATACACAGCTTTGATGGCTCTTCAAGCCCGATACAGCTAAAGACACAAAAGAATCCTTATGCCACAAAAGGAGGAGGGGGAATGGGAAGAGAGGATAGGAGGGAAGAGGAAAAGGAGAGAAAAGTAGGCAGGGAGAACTTTAGTCAATTCTGTTAGATTAAAACTGACATCTTCTCACCATTAAATAAGAAGGCTTCATAGTAAGTCTATGAGAGGAAAAAGAAACACACACAAATATACACACACACACAGACACACACAGACACACACACACAGACACACACACACACAAACACACACACACACAAACACACACACACACACACACACACACACACACACACGCACACACCACAGCCGTAACAAATGGGATTCTGATGGTGTTGTCTGAATTAACTCTTTTATCTCTGTGTTACTGAGGATCACATAAACTTTTGGAAACTAGTTAAGGGAGATAGAGAAATGCTTTCAAATAGAAGGAGCTGCAGCCAAGTCAAATGATAAATGGAAGGGGGGAAAGATGGCACAACTGAAACTGATGCCAAAGATTTATAAGGTTGATTAAGTAAACAAAACCAGAATGGATCACCATGGAAATGTATGAATATTGAAATAGGCAAGATTTGAATAGACTAATGATTTGCCTCACTTAGACTGACAGGGCTTGATAGTGACTGTGACAGACTCCATCTCCACCAATGTCTACACTTTAACATCTTTATTCCTCGAAAATAGGGGCTGGACTTAAGGGTTCCTTTAGTCATAGCTTGCAAGCAAACTACATCTTCCAGTCTTAAAAAATACAGACTCAATTCTCATCTACTTGGAAGAACACAAAACAAAAATGGCTTTATGCATTTGCGTTCTGGATGTGAGGAGCTGCAGTTAGCAGAAGTCATTCTCTCAGGCTTCTCGCTAGTCTTTGTTCTAATAAACCCCTGACAAAACTGAATCCTGGTACGGCTTATCTCCCACACTGAGTATTTGGAGTGTGACCACCTTTCATTAGAAACATAACTCAAGAGACCCAACAGTAGGACCCCACCCCCACCACATACAGAAGAAACCAATAACCCTTAATCTATTTGTTTCCATGGCTACCATAGGATATTTTATTTCACTAAAACTCTTAGGTATTTCGTTTGGATTGTTGCTCACAAATGAAAGTTGGAGACCTACTCATTTCCACGACTATGTAGAAATGGGAAGACTGGACCAAAGACAATGTTTTTCTTAATTGTGGACTAGTGAGGTCCCTGTGCAGAAAGGTTATTAAAATTGGCTAAATGTATCAGCCCATAAGCCAAGTTAAACATTATAAAATTCATACAGGGCTTAAGGGCACACATGCTAGTGATTTCCTGATTTGTAGCAATGGGATAAATCCAATGCACCCCAGAACAATATATGGGAACATAGACACTGTGACCCACTGCTCCAAACATGTAGGAACAGGCAGACTATCAAATGCATGCATGACAACGAACTCTTAAATTATTCTGTGCTTACCACATGCGTTTTCTCTAAGTGTCAGTATTAACAATCTATACAATTGTTAAATAATCCCCCCAGTGAAAAATAATTAGAAAGTTATCTCTCCACCTTCCCCCACCCTTAATTTAAATTTAAAAAGTCAGGAATGAGGTGGGCTAATTAAATGTGCTATCACTCATCCTGAACAGAAAGAATTTCTCAAATCTGCCCTCCCTCCCTAGGCTGAGTTAGCAGTAAGACCACCACGGCAGGGGAGAAACTCTGTAGCGACTAGACAAATGGCTTTAAAGAGAATGAAATGAGGATAAATACAGCTGCAACCAGGACAGATCTGTCACTGCAAGAGGAGTCCAAATTCTAGTGTTGCTCAGCTGATGAGGGGCTGGAGCCTGCAGTGGCGGAGCATGAATGTCCCAGAACTGAGGAGTGGAAGTTTCTCGGCAGCCGCAGCCCAGCGTCCTCCACGTCTAGTCCCTCCGGCGAAGAGGTCTCGCCTAATGCTACATAAATATCTGCGTTCACGATTCGCCCCGGGCGCGCCGCGTCGCAAACACCATAGGGAGAGAGGATACGCTTCACAGAGCCGCGCGTGTAGCAGATCGGCTGCTCCTCACCCATCATCATCCCTGGGGACCCGTGGGAGATGTGTCAACTGACCGCTGCTGCCTTTCGGTTCCAGAGGCCAGCGATGAGAGAGAATGAGCTTCTCAGCAGGCGGACCCAGGCATCCAAGACGCGCTTTGCAGTCGCCCGCTCCTCTGAGAACAGCCGCAGGCAGGCAGTGCGTCTCCACCTTCCCCAGGCAACGCACACTGAACCTGCCCCGGGAGCAGCCTCGGAACGAAACTGGGCTGCGGGTTCCGAGATCTGGGCTGGAGCGAGCACGCCTCTCTCCCCTGGGGCCTTGGGGCCGACACTGCCCGGCGAGGGCACCAGCGTGCGACCACAGATAACCCTCCTGCTTTCGGCCAGCTCCAGGCCACGGAGACCCGGACGTGAGCCCGCGGTCAGCCCGCAACGCCCGTGGCAGTCTGGGCGCGCGGCCACACTCCCACCTACGTGTCTCCGGGTCCACTATCCCACACATAAACAACCCCTCCCCATTCGCCACCACCTCCCCGCCCTTCGCATCCCTGAAGCTGTCCTCCCACCTCCAACCCCCGCTGAAAACCACAAGGTGTCAAGGGAATGAAAGGGGAGGTCACAACACGGTCTGTGTGGGTTCCATTCAAGATGATCTTCAAGCTCTTCCACCTCGAAAGTTACTTGGGATCCAGTGAAGAAACCCGGTCCCCAAATGCTGGGTCTGAGAACGCGAGGGGCAGAACCCGTCATCTAGCTTCCCTTGGTACACAGGCGCGCACCTCCTCAACCCGCAGGGCACACGGCCGCCCCGGGGACCAGCTTTCCAGTGCTTTCTGGGTCCCCCCGGCACTGCTGGGGCCCTGTGCCGCGCAGGGGGAGGTGGCCAGGAGAGGGGCGCACAGGGCTCGGCTCGGCCCAGCGCTACCCGGTTCCAGTGTCATATTTGCTTCCAGCACCTTCGACCACCGCGATAGTTCCCCCAGGCATTCCCTGCATAACACACCCGGGGGCAGGAAGTTTTTTTCCCCCTTTTTTTCCATCCCCGGAGCAGCGCAGGCGCAAGGGCTTCTGCAGGCTTGCGAGCCCAGACGCGGGAGGCTCCAGCTCCAGTCGCCGCCACCGTCAGAGCCGAGCCCAGCGTTCCAGGCTCTGGGCCCCACTCCCAAGTCCTGCTTGGCCCAGAAGCTACCAGGACCCAGGGAACCCTCACCCCCTCCCCTCCGCCCCGCTCGCCATCCCAAGAGCCCTAACCTGACCCGGCTCTTACCTGCGGCCGCGCCGCTCCGGCCCCGGCCCGACGCGCAGAAAGCCCAGGGTCGCGGATGGGTGCAGGAGGGTTGATGGATAGGGGACGGCGCCGGCGGGTAGCGGTAGCTGGGGCCGCTCGCGTCCTGGCCGAGAGAAACGGATCCAGGTCCACCTCCTCGCGTTCCTGCTCTCCGCCTTCTCCCCCTTTCCCTCCTCCTCCCCCGCCGCCGCCGCCTCCCGGCAGCCCAGGGAGGATGCCCGGGAGAGGGAAGTCAGTCCTTTTGCCTGTCAGCCTGCGCGGCTACGCGCGGTGCGGCGCGGCTCTCATCGAGGCGGCGGCAGCGGCGGCGGCTCCGGCAGCATCGCCCCCGCCCTCTCCCCGCAGCCGCGGCGGCCGCGGGGCTGGGGCTGGCTCCGGGCTCCGGGCTCGGGCTCCGGGCGGGGGCTGAGCTCAGGCTCGGCGATGGCCGGGGCTGCGGACGTGCGCTGAGTAGCCGGCGCCGGGGTTGGAGCTGCGGCTAGATCGGCGGTGGCAGGGACAGCGGCGACGGCGGCGGCGGCGCGGGGGTTGGCGCGGCCGCGGCGCGGGGACCATGCTCCCTTCTGGCTCGCTCCTCTCCGGGTACCGTCTGCTTTAGCTGCGAGGGAGGCGGGCTTCGGCGCGCAGCCAGGGGCGGGCGGAGCCAATCACAGACGCCCGAGTAGGCGGGGGCGGAGGGTGGGGGAGGCGGGGCGCCCCCGGCCCGGCTCAGCGCTTGGCTCCCGGGGCCCCAGGGATCCCCGGCAGCCGCGCGCCGGGCCCCAGGCTCAGTGCCAGCGGGTGTGTCCATGGTTGGTCCGCCGCCCCCGCCCCCTGCGATGACTCCCGGCTCACCCGGCTCCGTGGCCGCGCCGGGTAGACTCGCGGCGCGTGGCCCGGCTGCTGGGCCATGGCCTCCGGATTCCAAGAGCCCAGGCTTGAAGGATTCGGACTGAAGGGAGCTTCCCTTCTGCTCTCAACACCTGAGGAAACTGGTGGAAAAGTTTGAGAAAGAAAAGTCCAATCGTCTTTCAGCTTCCGCCCTCCCTATGACACTCCAGCCTCGAGAAGGAGTAGGAAATGTCCACATCTCCGAAAGACCACCGCGAGCCACACAGGTCCTGTCTTCTTGCATCTGCCCTGACTCCTGAGCATATGCGAACTTTCTTGTTATCACTGACCTCCCTGGGTTGCTCAGATCACACAGGCCTGTCTACCTGCTTTGACACTCCAACTGCAGCCAACCCTCCTAAGGTCCACACTGACCAAGCCTCCCTTTCTTCCTATGCATGCTGTCTACGCAGACCCTAACTGGAACACTAAGAGGAAACTTTGGCTGGAGACCTGTGGCTACTCTGTGTGAGTGTGAGCTTTTTCATCTCTCCAGAACACTTCTTTTCTGTGCCTGTCTTCCTTGGGTTGCTAACTCTGCAAGTCTGTTTCTTATTCCCAGACCCCCTCACCTGTTTTGAGGTTCAGAGGAAAAGCTTGTGGCTCCATTCTCCTCCATCTGTCAGGCAAGTCTGAAGGTTAAAGTCTGAAGTTTATGGTCGGTGGGGTCCTTCTTCATTCCTCTTCACCCATTATCCCCTCTGCCCCCATCCAGGAAAATACTCTGAGGCCGATTTCAAACTGGGGGTGGAGGTGGGGTGGATGGGTAACAGGGGAGGGATGTAGCTGGTTCTTAGGGCTAATCTTAGGGCTGTCAAGGGAAGGCTTTTCTAAGCTCCACTCATGTCTTTGCCAGGGAGGAGGGAGGACTTTGCCAGAGATCCTTTCTCTCAGGGGCTTCCTGTGATGTCCGATCCACAGCTCTGCTGTACTGGCTGTAACAGTGTATGGGTTGTGTATCCTTTAATATCTTGTAGGAAGCACAGTACAGTGTCATGGCTGATAAATAATAAATAATAATAATCTACTGAGGGTAGCAGGAGAACTGTCAGTGAAGAGGGAGGAAGACAGCAGGGAGATGGGTCGTTGGTGTTAGAGTAACTGTGTTTCCTGAAAAAAAAAAATCAGATGAAGTTTTAGTGTAGGGAAGCTTGAAAGGTGGACTAGGGATGCACAGTGCTTGCATCCCGGAGGAATCTACCACCATGACAGGACAGCAGGACAGCCAGTGTGACATTCAGACAGGCACAGAGGCTCCTCAAAGGGAGATAGGGTGGCAGTTGGGGAAAAAAACAGCCCCCAGAGGTCCTCAAACTACACCTGAAGGTGAACTATAAGTGTGATCTGAATACTAAGTTGGCAAGATGGTGAACAAGGTGCCAGAAGAGTATAGTGAACAAGGTGCCAGAAGAGTATAGTGAACAAGGAAGCGAGGCAGGCATTGCTTGGGGTTTAAAATAGACACATAGGCAATATCTCAGGCAACTCAATGCAAAGAGAAGAAAAACAAAGCTACAGGCATGCCAGTTCCATGGGAAGCCATCCTTTGAGGTGATCTCTGTGCTTACCAGCAGTGAACAAGGAGTCCACCAGCTACGTACTGAGCAGTTTCCTATACGATGGCTGTAGGCAATACAGGATATGGCCAACGGCTGTAGGGTCTACAAGTGGTTAAAATCTGGCTATTTGGATGTGTGTAGCTTCTGACCAATTGTTTTGAATGATCCTCAAGTGAGTGAAGGGGCAGTGGACTCCAGGAATCCTTTCTCGGCTCCCTTTAGGTGAGGATAGAAACCTTCTCCCAGTTGGCTTGCTAAGCATTGTTGGAGAAGAAAAGCAGACTGGAATGTCCACCCAGGGGGAAGGCTTTCTTTGGTAATAGCAATGGGGTCAAAATGTGAGGGGAAAAGAGATGAGCTGTAAAGATTAGAATCGCAGAGGGTGTGTCCACATTTTTCTCGCCCTACCCTCTTTCATCTGAGCGTGAATGCAAATAGGATTTCCAGAAACCACATCATCTTTTGTAGAATTATGTCTAGCTACTATTTGCTGTGAAGCTTACTGTTTATACAAAGGTCTGCCCTTGGGCTGGTTAGGTTTTTTGTTGTTATTGCTGTAGTCTTGACACAAGCTAGAGTCACTTGTTAAGAGGGAAACTTGATTGAGAAAATACTTCCACCTGGATGATCAGTAGTCTGTATCTTGTCACATGTGGCAGGCTTAGAGTCTTCAGAGAGTCCAGGAGAGGCTATTGGTGAATGTGCAGCCTCAGTCACAGAGAGCCCAGGACCATGGGATAACTACCAAGGACAATGGCACATGTAGTGTAGACTGGCTTAAGCCTAGGAGAAAAGCTACATGTGCTGTGGGTGGCAGAGCTGGAGACGTAGGACTATCCAAGTCATTAGTCATTTGGAGCTCTAAAGATTGTGAGTTCAGGACTAGCCGAGTTATTTACAATGTTGCAGTTTGGTTTTGCTTTGCTTTGATTGTGGCAATGCCCTACTCTTCCTTCTTGTAGTAAAAAAGTACTAATGTTTTTAAAATTATTATTATTTTCTAGAAACCCACAATTAAAAGGCCGTGAGTTTCAAAAGAGACATTGGGCTTTTATGGAGAACTTGGACTTTTAAAATGTTGAAAATTAAAAAAAAATGGTTATACTGAGTTTTACATTGTGATATTAGCAGGAGATCTTGGAATATATCAGAAAGAAAAGGTTATTGGTTTAAAGGTGGTGTGTTTGTGTTTCAGATTGACAAGAGATCAATTGTGCTGTTTTGTTTTTTTTCAACTTGACACAAGCTAGAGTCATTTGGGAAGGAGACCCTCAACTGAGAAAATGCCTCCGTCAGATTGACCTCCAGGCCAGTCTGTGGTGGATTTTCTTGAGCAATGATTAATGTTAGAGAACTCAGTCCACTGTGAGTGGTGCTATCCCTAGGCAGGTGGACCTGAGTTTTATAATAAAGCAGGCTGAACAAGCCAGTAAGCTGCATTCCTGTAGTGTTTTTTCAGTTTCTGTCTCTGTGTTCCTGCCTGGAGATCTTGTCCTGATTTTCCTTCACGATGGAGTGTTGTTAACTTTAAGATGAAGTAAACCCTTTCCTCTCCAGGTTTCTTTTGCCTATGGTGTTTATCACATCAATAGAAAGCAGGACAGAACAGCCCTGGTCCACTCATGAACTCCGTTTCATCTGTAGTTCATTCCAACACACCTTGTGTCCATGCAGTGTGAGAGACCTCCTACCTGCTGTCATAAATGTCACTTCTGTGTAGATCTCTTCTGGGTCGTTCACTCCCGTGTTCTTTGGTCCTGGGACAAGCTTCACATTTGCCATGGATCTCTCTACATGGGACTTGGGAGCTGTTGGTTTTGCACAGAGACCTCTCTGGTCATAGTTGAGGATTTCTCAGTTGTCTCCATGGCCTGCATTCCCACAGAGAGCCCTTCCTGTGCTGAGTCATAAGCTGGATTCTAGGGTCAGGATTAATACACACTCATCAATCGGATGGACTAGGAAAGAATGGACTCATAATACTCCAGGAAGTACATTGGAACCCTCTAAACTATTCATTTCCTACTCCAAGTGGATGGTGTTCTTTGTGCAGCCAAGCAGACAAGGGCTTTGTGCTGGAAATCCCCTGCTCTTAGCTATAGGAAGCCACCATCAGGATGACCAGGGAGTCGCATATACCTTCTGTGCCAGGATGGACTTTCCTTTTGATTTGTATATAGGGCAACAATTTCAGCAGCATAAACACTTATTGCATACCAAGGCTACCGCTGTCTCTGCTGTCTCTCACTAATGCTACTTCTATGGCCATGACAACCTATGGAATTGTTATGATCAACTGGCTCAGGGAGGGTAGGATGAGCTCCTGTAGTCACACAGCGCACAGGTAACATAACTGGAATTTTAGCCTGCTTACTTCCAAAGCTATTGTTGTTATTGTTGTTGTTGTTGTGGTGGTGGTGGTAGTGTTTTGTTTGTTTGTTTTTTCTTTCACTCCACTAAAAATACCAATGCAATTTCTTTTGCCATTAGCTCAACATCTTCCCCTTGCAGTGGACTCTGTGGATTCTGATTTTTGCCTTTATTCATAGTCGGTTCTGAACTCAGAACTAGAAACAGTTTGTAGAATACTCATGAAGTCAAGGGGCAAGTGTCTCTTGGATTCGTGAACTCATGGGTTTCCTTGGAAGGGTGGAAGCCTCACCAGAGCACTCAAGTTTGACAGGACATCTGTCTCCAGCATCGTGGTGGATACAAACAGAGCAGCTGCCAGCCTCTGTGCTAGCTGGAGTTTGTGCTTCCATCACAACCTGTTTTCTTCTAACAGTGCTCCACTAAAACGACCCCTGCTTGACATCAAAAGCATTAATAAATCCTACTTAACCAACTGTTCTTCCAGTGGCTAAATCAATCTATAAAAATCTGTTTAGCACCTACTGTGTGTCCTGCAATCCAACCAACACCATTGATTGAAAAGGAAGTAAGTCATAATTGCTGAATTGTTCTCGGGCTACCTTACTCTGTCATGTATCACCAAGGCACATGCCAACCAGTTAAGCTGGGGACCTTGAGTGGCATCAGATTGTTGATTATCATCATTCTCACCCTGTTTAATTAGCACTCCTGCCACCTGCAAACAAGTGGAACTAAAAAAGGTGCTGAATTCACCTGCTTACTCACCCAAAGGGATTAAGGCAACTAGGTAACATTTTTTGACTTGTTCATTCTGGGGGTTAGAATAACCAGTGTTAACTTAGTGCTCAGATGTGGGAGAGAGTCCTCAAGGGGGTCATGGATATCTCCAAGAGCAAGGCTGGTCAGGATGGCTTCTTAGAAGGGGAAGATTTAGCATATCAGAGATGGTAGGAGCATTGGATTAAGGGGCTGATTCTGGAGACAGTTTCTGAAGCATAACATATTGTTAAAAGTAAATTTGTGTATGGGAGTGTGTGCAAATGAAAGTATAACTCCTCAGTTGCCTAAATCAGCGAAGTATTAGCCTCCAACGCTCAGAATGGAGCTGATGCTGTCTTTTTTTGGAGTCTCAATGGCAAGAATTCAGCACCTTTTTTAGTTCCACTTGTTTGCAGGTGGCAGGAGTGCTAATTAAACAGAGCCACCAACAATTTTCCTGGGTGGCTCTGACTCCCAAACTGGCAGGAGACACAGTCTGTGTGCTTCCGAGATCACTCCTCATTGATGCCTTTCCGCATCCACTGTGGGAGGGGGGCGTTGGAGGGATGCAGCTCAGAACCCAGTCATTGGTTGATGAATTATTTATAGTGATCAAACTTCAACTTTACTTTTCAATGTTTAAGAAGAGGCCAGTGTTTATGAGAGAGTATAAAAATAAAACCCGAATGATTGGTAGGATGGGGAAAGGGAAATTTAATTGCATTTTAGAGGATTCTTTTACTCACTGAAGCCTCTACAGTAAGGATAAAATTCAAGAGACTTTTGAGAGAGAAGATTGAGCCCCAATGGCTCCTGACATTTCTGTTTTTAAGAATAAAGAGGCAATGAGCTTGCCTGACCCCTGCTGTGTTCCCCAGTCCATTGATGCCACTGTTTGTCAACTCCCTCTGGGTTTTTGGCAGGGCTGAAGGCTGGGATCCTGTCATGACTGGTCATTTTGAAGCCTTGAATTAGACCAGAGGCAGGGCCGTGGCTTCCTATCTAGAACAGGGACCCAGATTGTTCCTTGTCTTATTTATTTATTTATCCACTTATTTATTACCTTTTGACAATTTAATAACTGTGCATAATACAATTTGCTCATTTTTTATCCTTCGTTCCCCTGAACTGTTTCCTGCTTAACTGTTTCTTTCCAAGTCCCCGTCCTTTTTGAATGGCATTTGTTTGTTTGTTTTGATTTTGGTGGCCCATTGGGTTTAATTAAGGTTGTTTACACAAGTGGGAGGTTATTTACTGGAGCATGGGTAACTAAGCAGTGGCTAAAGCATGGAAGAAAATGACTCATGCCTCCCAGCAGCCATCAATTGCCAATATTGGCTCTGGGAAGTACAGACCATCAGGAGTCCATCCCCTATCTGTTCTGGAGTGTTGACAGGCCCCAATCTTGTGTGGATCTTGTGCAGGTAATCACAGCTGTCTGTCGGGAGTTGGTGAAATGGCTATGTCATGTTCAGAAGACAGAGTTCACACCACTCTTTCTCATCCCTCAGCTCTTGGAGTCTCTTTGCTCTTTCTACTCAATAAATAAAGCACTGGTTCTCAGCCTTCCTAACGCTGCAACCCTTTAATACAGTTCCTTGTGTCGGGATGACCCCCCCAGCCATAAAATTATTTCCTCTACTACTTCATAACTGCAAGTTTGCTACCGTTATGCATCCCAATGTTAAAATCTGATAGGCAACCCCTGTGAAAGGGTCATTGGACTCCCAAGAAAGTCTTGACCCCTAAGGGGTTGGAACCCACAGGTTGAAAACCACTGCTTTATTGCCATGTTCCCTGGTCTTCACTAGGATTCAGGCAGTCTGACTATATGCCACAGTCCCTATGTGCTTTGGGGAAATAACAGGCAGAGGTTGGAGGACATAGTGTCCAGCTTTAAGCAACAATCTCATTTCTATCAGTCATTTAACAGTTGAGCCTGGTCCGAGGAGTTACTGTTTGTCTGCATCCTCAAAGCAGAGGTATCCTGTGGGATACGTAAGTAACAGGCAGTCCTTCTTCTAGGAAACAGATCCTTTATTTTCCCCACAAATGGAAAGGCTGAGCATGAGATTACTAACAGTCGATGGAATTTTGAGATAAATCTGTTTTTGCAGTGCCAAGCATCTACCTAATGGTTTCAGCTGCTTGGGATCTTTTGGAATATGTAAATTTTCACTTCATCTTCATATTGATCTCTGTTAGAATTTCCGAAGCTGTACCATACATTTTCTGTTCTGAGGAACCTGGGAAGAAGTCCTGAGTCCATGGACAGTGGAAAGATAAGCATCAACAATATTGCACAGAGGCTCCACTCAGGGGAACAAGGGTGACAAGTAAGAGGAGAAATGACTTATTTAGCCTCATAAAAAGACCATTGAGTGTCCACTGCATCCTACCAAGTGTCTTAAAATAGCCCCAAATCTGTGAAACAAGCCACCATCTGGTCTAAGAGTACCTTGCTATAAGAAAACATGAGTTGAAAATTCTAAATGATAAGGCAGAAACTCTGCTAGCTTGCATGCCCAAAGGATGCATGGGCTTCCCTTGCCAAGGGAAGCTATTCTCTTGGATACTCCATCAGTGGTTGTTTTACTGAAAATCTCACTCACGTACAACTGCTCAGAAACACATTATTTTTTATTTATTTAAGACCTACCACTTACCGACTTCTAAGAGGTCTGAAGCAACTCAGGTTAAGACACACGGTAAAAGGAGGTCTTCAAGACCGAAGCAGAGTAGATGGTACCTAAAAGGGAGAGATGGAGATGAAACCTCAGGTCAAAGTCTAAGAATCATCACAATTAGGCTGTATCGGGAAACAAGGGCAGGCATGCCACATCATCTGATTATACAAAGGAAGGCACATTTTTTATCATGACATAAAATGCTCTGAGTGGAAACTACTTAAACATGATACTATTGTCACTGGAAGAATGGAGTATTCTTGAGATAAAAAGGTTTCAGTCTAGCCTTCTGGAAAGAAAGAATCATACCATCACAACCCCGTACTTTCACATTCTTCATGTCTCTCAAAGCTTTGAACGATATTTACCAGAGGGTTTTCATTAAAAGACCTTGATCCTTTATAGATCGTCTTGGTGCCAATTCAGGGAATGGGGTAAATGAGATGCACTTCCTGTAGATGGCTGTGCATCTTCCTAGACAGCCACAGGTATCTTCTCAGTGGTATTGAAGCCCTCAATCATGTCAGTATAGTTTTAGACAATTTCCAGATTATCTTGAGAGTTCTGGATTATATAACTATTTTTATAGAAATAATTAGAATTTAAACCCCAAAAATAGATGGGATTAGAACAGTGTGGACATAAGTCTCAAAACTGAATATTGTTTGGTTTCTGGAATCTTTGTACAATGATCTACAGGATAAGTTCAATTCAACAGAATTTAAGATTTCAAAATGGTGGCAGATAGGATCTGATAATGATCCAGACTGTCTTTTATTAGGAACAGTGACATGCAGTGATACATGTGTATGTGTTATTCAAAGGCAGCAGACCTGTGAGCTGAGGTGAAAGAATATAAAATAAAGATGTACCAGTGATGGAAATGCCAATAATAACAGGCATTCATTTAGCACTTACTATATGTCAGACACTGTTCAGAATTCCTTTTTATTTCTTCCTCTTTAAATGTTAAATTGTTTTTTTCTTAATCCTTACATCAAAACATGTGGAAATCAATGAATCCTGAGTATAAAATTTTCAGTTCCAGATACACAGAGAAAAGGACCATAGCCTACTATTACTAGGGAGTCTGAGGCACCCAACAGGTAGAGGATGTGGTTAGTTTCTTGTAGACACAAATCTCAAACCCATAGATGGAAGTTGTACTGTATCTTGTTCCAGGTAACCTATGGGTGCTCTTGGATGATAGCTGCATCTCTGATGCTACTGAAGTATGACCTAAAATTTGGAAATTAGTGTGACAATATATATAAGAGTCTCAATCCTATTAGACATCGCCAAAAATCCTTAAAATAGCAAATATTCATTGTCTTTCACAGTACCAGGAATCTCGGAGCATAGATGGGTGGTTTGGGGCTTAGGGATGGTGATAAAGTTGTAGTTGGATATCAACTGGAGTTGTAAAATCAGTATTTCTGAAATCTAGGAAGAACTCTGCACTGTACCATGCCCAGTCTTCCACTAATGGGCTCACAGAATTTAAGAACATTGAGATATTCTGCCCCTAAGATGATATGCAGGGATTCTCAACTCTTTTCTCCAAACATTTATTTATTTTGTGTATGACTATGTGTATATGTGTTATGTGTGTTAGTGATCATGCACTTGCCATGACACATTTCTAAAAGTTAGAGGAGGATCAGTTCTCTCATACTATGTGGATTCCAGGGATGAAAATCAGGACATCAGCTTTATACACTGAGCCACATCACTTGCCCAGAGATTCTGAACTCTTAAGTCTGGACTGAGTCAGGATTCATTTCCAAGTTCATTCTTAAGACTGTTGGCTGTAGGCCTTAGACCCTTGTCTTTACATGGCTACTTCAAGGTGTAGAATCAAGTGTGTGTGTGTGTGTGTGTGTGTGTGTGTGTGTGTGTGTGTGAGAGAGAGAGAGAGAGAGAGATTTCGACATTTATCTTAGAATACATTGTGTCCATTTAGTTAAAGAATAATCATGCTAGGATGTACCTCCTGGATCTCAAGAATTCAGGATTTTGAAGACCTTCAAAAAATTCGGGAACGTTAAACTTGAAAATGAAGAAGGCAGGGGTTATTTTAATAAAATTCTTCTTCTTCTTCTTCTTCTTCTTCTTCTTCTTCTTCTTCTTCTTCTTCTTCTTCTTCCTATTATATTACTAATCTTTATTTCTTGTTCTTTGATGTTTTATTTGAATTTATATCTGTATGAGGGTGTAAGATCCCCTGGAACTAGAGTTACAAACACTTGTGAGCTGCCATGTGGATGCTGGGAACTTTAACTCAAGACCTCTGGGAGAGCAGACAGTGCTCTTAACCATTGAGGCATCTCTCCAGCCCTTAATAAAATTCTTACTGTGCAATTACCAGTCTTGGAGTGCCTATTGTTGAGATCATAGTGGCTCATGTGGAAGGTCACCTTTGGGTAGAGTAGAAATGGCAATGGGGGTTGGGGGGAGATGAAGGGCCATGAATATAACAGAGTTCCATAAACCTTTGCTAATTAGGTTAATCAAGGCAGTGATATTGTAAGCACAACGAAAAGCTTTTCTTATTTGGCATGAGTAGAAAATAATAAAAGAAACAGATAAGTGATTGCAGAAAGTTGTCTAATGGTAAGGATTTCTGCAGAGCAAACTCTTACTGAGTGCCACCATGTACCAGGCAAGGTGCCAGGTGCTGAGGATACAGAGATAATTAAGAAAAGGACACTGCCCTTGAGGATCTCCCTGTCTAATGGGATAGCAAACTTAAATGAATGCCACTCAGCATGATCAATACCATAATGAGGTGCAGTCCAGGTAGAACAGGGAGAGGCTCCATCAGTGCCCCCTAGGGGCAGGTGAGTCATGGAAGAAGGACTTTGCTCAGGAATCTTAGAGAGTAGGAATTTGCCGAGCAGTCAGAAGGAAGAAAGGCACAGAGAAAACAAGAGCCATCCAACATGTAGGTAGAACAGAACACATGAGCTGGGGGACCTGCTGGTGCTTTGTATGGTTACAGCATGTTAATCACAGGTTTGAGAGTGACGAGGAGGACTCTTTGTAAAGATCCCTGGGAACCTGAACAGAGTTCAGAATGGGCAGAGAAGAGTTGTACAAAACATGTTCTTCTAAGGATCAAGTGGGAATCCTGAAAACACAGTTTCCTAAGTCTAACCTCTCATCCACTTTAGCAGCCTCTTCACCATAATTCTCTTCCTATACTACACTACCCACCCCAGACTCTGAGGTAGCTAGACTACATTTCCCAGGCTCCTTTGCAGTTAGACTACATTTCCCACCAACCTTTGCAGCTATTTCCTATAGCCTACTTTACAGTTAGGTGTACTCATGTGACTGAGAGCTAGCCAATGACCTGCAAGTGGAAGTAACCTGTGCCATCTCCTGATCTGGTCCATTAAAATTTGACCTTCACCTTCTCCATTTCCTCCTCTTCCTCCTCCTCATTTTAAATATTGTAGACAAATGCAGGTACCTTAGAAGTTCAGTGCTGAAGACTGGCAGATCATCAAGTTTGGAGAAACCTTTGGAGATGGCTGCCCACTGATCTAGTTCATTCATTTGTGTACTCTATGAGAATGAAGAATAAGTTCTGTTACTGAGATACCATGCACATTGGGATGAGTTTTAACACCTACTCTTCCCTTAACACAGCAATTGACTCAGCCTCTGAGAAAAGAGTTGGAGAACTATTTGTTTATATAATACATTTTTTGGCAAGTACCCCAGGAGAGTTTGGGAATCAGTGCTGGAGGCAAAGCAGACCCAGGCCTTTGCAGATTTATGGCAGATCAAGTAACACAATGCTATCAGCCTTGTAGGATGGGGAGGAAAGAGAAGAATTTTTTTGCCTTCTTATCTTTGCCAAAGAGAACAATCTGACTGAAAAAGAAAAGAGAACTTGGGTAAGAGAAAATTGAAGTTTGAGATGAGTAAAGATATTATAACAGCACCAAGCTGCTGTAATTGAGCTCAAGTCTCTCAGCCAGGACAAATTATACTCCAGAGAGTAGAGAGAGCTCACCACCAAAGATGTATAGATCTTCCACTGGTGATGTTTAAGGGATGTAGAGCCCAGAGGAATCTGGAGAGCTAGAGATGGCAAAAAAACAGCTCTGGTTTTTAAAGATGGGAAAAGAGCTTGCAACTATAGAAGCAAGTTTCTCCTATCCATTCTCATTAAATTCCCTGATCATATTATTGAGGATAATTTATGAGCTCCATTTAAAAAAATGGAACAGAACTCTCTAGACGTGAAAAAGCAAAGCCCCAGCAAAGTATTAGGTACTTTAGGTACAACTATTGTAGGTAGTGACATCCCGGGCAGGTGAGCCTAGACTGTATAAACAAATCAGGCTGGGCAAGCCGTGTTGGGGTGGGGCAAGCCAGTAAGCAGCATTCCTCCTTCAGTGCCTGCCTCTACATTCCTGTCCTTCTTGAGTTCTTGCCTTGGCTTCTGCCAATGATAGACTGTGATTGGGAAGTGTAAGCTAAATCAACCCTTTCCTCCCCACATTGCTTGTGGTCATAGTGTTTTATGAACCAAACACCATGAACTAAGCTCAAAAAACTACAATTGTTATTATACTAGCATTATAGACATAGATAACTTAGCTTCTACATCAGTAGAAAGCAAACAAGGACAGCTTGCTAGATTGTTACGTCATGGAGCTGTTTTAGCTTGGTAGACATAAAAAAATACATGGATATTTGTTATGGTATCTCATAAGGAGTCTGTGCATAAGATGAAGGACAGTGGACCTTCCACATTTGTAAGTCAAATAAACTGAGAATCTACAGGGGGAAACTACATCTATGTTGAACATAAGTGGATTAATACTTTTGGTCATTATTCCCTAAATATTATCACAGAGTGACTATTTTTATTTCATTTTCATTGCTTTAGGTATTACAAGTGATCTATAAACAATACACCATACATAGAGGCGTGTACATGGATGATATGTGGCAATGCACATAAGAAATTTGAGTATCCTTGGGTTTTATATTTGCAGATGTCCTAAAATACTTCCCAGGACAGCAGCAGACAACAATTGTAATTTTAACTGCATACCTGAATACTCACTAGGTAAATTTAGAGTTGTTTTATGACCAAACACACATATGCTGACCAATACCACAGTAAAAAGCTACAATTGTTATTCTTACTAGCATTACAAACATAGATAACTTAGTTCATGCTTAACAGATTTTTAGATTAAACACAGAAAATACTTTTATCGACATTACAAGAACAGACTAGTGTATTAAGCTAAATCTAATCATATAAGGTGCAACAAAGAAATGGTATTATTGGATATCCAAGCCTTAAAGACTCCCCTGCAAGGTTATGTTGAGAGCAATCAGCTACAATACAAGAGAAGACATCACCTCAATACAAGAGATCGCAGCACATGGCATCGTGGCATTAGTAAGCCATGTTGTTTAGCTGCTCCAATCACAAAGCCATTGTAGGTTTAATTGAAGGAGCCTGATAGAAAAGCTCTCTAGGTTCACTGGGAGACATGCCATACTTGGAATTTGGAATTAGTTATGACTTCCCCTGTGTAAGATGCTTAAGATGTTCAGAGAATGCCTACCAGAGCTTCACCTGGTGGAGATATGTTGGTGGGTGTCAGAATCTTTTCATTTGAAAAATATCTAAAGAACTGAGAAAAGTGGATTTGATATCTAGGAAAAGCAGAGTTTAAGGGAAGCCTCTGGGGTCACCAGAGACCTGTACATACTTAACTGAAGGGGTGTCAGAAGCAATGGGGCTTAGAAAAATGGCCTAGCGGCCAATGGAGGTGCTTCTGAGAATTGAATTCTCTATAACTACCTATCATCTAATCATAAGAGATAGCTCATGGAGAGAACAGGGAGTAGGTGGTTCCTTTGTGTGGTGACATAGAAGAGAAAAATTATCTGACATCCTTCCTGGTATCAGTAACTGCCATTGCTGGCTGCCATTTCTAAGGACGTAACGTGTGTCCAGCATTAGTTAGGACAAGCTCAAATGCTCTGTCTTGTTTTCTGTCTTGTTTTGTGTGGCAAATTGCCATGTGACCATTGTCTTGACACACTGTAAATTTATTATTGCATATGGGAACTCAGAACTTACAGCATTTGCAGGATTGTTCCTTCAGCATACTCCAGGAGAGAATCCTTTCTCTTGCTCCTCAAACTTTTAAGTGTCGTTCTCCTTTCAGTGGTTCCTCGCCCTTCCTGTGTCTTCAAGGCCTGCAGCAACACATATCTCGATTTTACTGTCTCAGATTCTGATCATCCAGCCCTCTATAGAACCATTCTTGGTATTGTGTGGGTCTATCTGGATAGTCACAATTTACCATTAATTTTCAAGGCCTTGAACGATTGCTGAGTAGTTCCTTTTTCATATAAAGTAAGGCGTTCACAGCTTTGAGGAATTAGGAATTAACACTATAATTCAGAGAACCATTATTCTTTTTACTCCAGCCCTTTGTATCCTGATTTATTTAATTTAAGCTCTCATTGGATTTGAACATTGGGCATCATTTCCATTTCAACAGAGCAACAGTTTGGGGAAGGTTAGTAGACCCACCAGTGCTATGCTCAGGTGTGGCTGAAATTTGAACCTGGTTCTAGCTAAGTGTCAGGCCCTGAACCACTGTGAGTTGTATCACTGAGTTATCCTGTGCTCAGCCAGAAATTTCAAGCATTAATAATAGTGCTTCTTTAGTAGTATTAATTTATTTGTGACATTATTGTGGTTTATTTTTCTAAACTGTAACAAAAGTCAGACATGTCTGGCTACTATTAAATTTAACTGGTCTCCTCTTGCTATCAGCTATCAGCTTCTTCCTTTCCTGGATTTTGTCACCTTGGGTCTTCTCAGCTACAGGAGTTTGGAACAGTGTTATTTTCTGAGTTAGGATCTGACAGTCTTTGTGGACTAAAGGTTACACAGCTGCGTAAGTTAGTTTTTAACCCAAAGTGATAGAGTTGTCAGGGGGTGCTTACAAGGGTTCCAGAAATGCTGGTTAAAAGCCTTGAGATTCATTAGGGCATGCTGGAGTAGGGGATCTGAAATCCCAGCATCCAGTGGAAGCTCCTGCTTTTCCTACCCAGGTACTCAAGCCCTGTAGAGGTAGGCAGTGAGCAAGTGCTGTTCTGGCTCCCAGTGCTGGACGATTATTCCCACATCTGAATGTCAGCGGTCTGGTTTACATTCATGTAAAGGCAGAAGGGATAAGGGTTCCATTCTAAAGATGAGACCCTGAGGCTCAAACCCTAGCTGCTTGCATTACTGACTCAGGGTAGAGAGTGAGGCAAGTTCAGGAGCTCTGTCCCCAGGACAGAGTGTGGTACATCTTTTCTCTGGTCTTCTTTGCAGCATGTTCCACTCTGACCACTAGTGGCTTCATCAATTACCCACAACCCAGATCTGGCCTATGTTGTGCCATCCTGGGTCCTGGAAAAAAGAACAATTGCATATGGATTGTGCCCAACTGCATATGGATGGAGAAAGGCTGTGCACATATACAAGCTGGGAGTGGGTGAGCAGGATATCAGGAAGTGTCTGCCAGCATCGAGCAAGCGAATGAAAGAGTTCATAGGACGCAGAAAGGGATAGCTTCAAGTTAGGAGCTGTGTCCACTATGGTGGGGAAAGATGGTTGATAGGCTTCCCATCCACAGGAACTACCTTATTTGCTCATCTGTGGGTACTACCTAACCGCCTGAGCCAGTGATTTCTGAACACTGCCACGGAGTGTTTGTCAAGCCTGGGCTTCACCACTGATGGAGGGCCCCAGATTCTAGGAAGAAAGGAAAGTCACATTTAAAAAAGTACTTAAAAAATGCCAGACATGGGTCTAGGACAGAAACTGTCCTTCCTGGCTACTTATTTTGTGACACACACCGATTCTGGATACAGGCAAGAACACAAGGCAGCTCGCTCAGATAGATCAAGCTTGACAAGCCTACAGTTACAACCTCAGACAACACAGGAACTGGACAGGGTAGTTTTCCCCGTGACAATAAAGGATACAGCAAGAGCAATAAGGAGCAAGTGAAAGAGACCTGTGTTGGGGAGCATCACGCCACTATTTTTATGCCAGCACTGGGATATTAAGGCTATGGCGGGAACAAATACACACATACACCCACACACCCTCCTGCCGCACATACTGCAGCAGCTTGAACCTAGAACCACACATGCTAGCAAATGTTCTGCCACTGAGCTACATACACCCTAACCCACAGGTGACACTTTTAGAACTCGTCTACCAAGGGAACTACGTTTAGGATTCAAACCCTCCTGTTGTTTTCACTGATGAATTTATATCCAGTTGAACTGTTTCCCCAACACACACATGTATAAAATGTATTTAGATTGTACCCATCCCTCATTTAACCACCCCTCTAAGTTCTTTCTAGACTACCTTAAATCCTCCCTCTCTCCTTGTCTCCCTCCCTTCCTCTTTCCTTCTTCCTCCTCTCTCCCTGTCTCTCTCCCTTCCTTCCACTCTCCTTCCTCCTCCTCCTCTTCTCTTTCCCTCTCTCCCTCCCTTCCTTCCTATCTTCTTCTTCTTCCTCCTTTTCTCTCTCCCTCTTTCCCTCCCTTTCTTCCTCTCTCCTTTTCCCTCCCCCCTTTCTGAATCCAATGAGTCCAATTACTGCCTGCCATATGTTCATAGGTGTAGGGCCAGCTACTGGAATATGGGCAACCTAATATTGGCCACACTTGAAAAAAATGACTCTCCCTTTCCAAGGTCAATGAGCCACCCCTACCCCCCAACATACTGACATGTTAACTGGCTTGATCTTTTGCCTATCTTGTGCAGGCAAACACATCTACTGTGAGTTTTTGAATGCAATAGTCTGGCCATGTCTATTGATTGACATTTAAGGTTGATAGCCTTGGGCTGGCACTCTTGGACCTATGGCTCTTTATGTGTATGGCCTTTCTTTTGCAATGTTCCCTGAGCCTTGAGCAAGGACAGAGTTTGATACAACCCACTTAGGGCTGAGCACCCCACGGGCATTTATTCTCTGTGCTTTGACCAGTTGTGAGTTTCCATGACAACCACCATCTACTATAAGAAACTTCTCTGAGGAGGGGTGAGAGTTACAAGACTATGGGTATAAGGATAGGCGTTTGGAAGGCGGTTTGATCCTACATCCATTTAGCAAAATAGTAGTGGTAATGCGTTCTCCCCTCTATGACTCTTTAATCTTCCTCGGTGTGGGTCTAATCAGCTTTTTTCCTGATCACCATCATTCCCTGGAAGGATCCCATCCTGACGGTCGGCATGTGTGTGCTAAGATGGAAGAACATGAGATAACTTTTAAAGCTATTGAATTGATTTTCTTTACAAAGTACTTTATTAAGTTATAATTTATATACCATAAAATCCAGCCATTTTAAGTTTGAAATGAAATGAATTCTAGCAAGTTTATAGAAATGTACAACTGCCTTCATATCCAGTTTCAGAACGTTTCAATTATCAGAGAGAATAATTTAAGGGCACAGTACAGTGGTTGGGTGCTCGCTGGGCTTACTTGAACACATGTTACTGAAAATGGTCACGCCTAGGAAAATATGCCGGTGTATTTTGGGTAGTAACGTCTTGGTATGCTTTGGGAGAAATGAGTAAAGCAGAGCAGAAAGGAGAAGAGTCGTGTGCTTAAAATCTTAAGAAATCATTATCTATTTTGTAGAACACTTCATTAATAAACAGATTATTACAAAAGTAATTATTTTAGAGATGGAAAGTGCCATTAGCCAGTGCTGTGTTGTTGCCTATTGGGACATATAAGAAGTCTTTTTAATTTGCTCTTCAAAAATCACTTACACCCACAAAAACCACTCTCATCAATGAAGGAGATGCAGGTCTGGGCAAACCTTCGTTACCATGGTAAAAACAGCTTTACCTTTTCCTTTCTTTCTTTCTTTCTTTCTTTCTTTCTTTCTTTCTTTCTTCTTTCTTTCTTCTTTTAAAAATCTTTTTAATTTCATTTATTTATTTCCAGTCAGATTTTCTTCCTCTCCAGAAGTGACTATTTGGGTGCAAGACTTGTTTGGGTGAGAAACACCCCAATTCCGAACCTCTGTGAAACTGACCCCTCACGGTAGGAAAGGTGACATGTCATCACCCAGGCCCTCAGGAGGGAAGAGAGCACACAATTGTGGGCACTCTCGTGGTTTCTACTATACACACACATTTTAGAAAACTCAATAGAAAGCCCAGCTTTGTAGTATGGTCCTGTAATCTTAGTTATTTAGAAGGTTGAGGCAGGAGGGTCACAAGTACAAGGCCTGCTACAGAGCAGGTTCAAGGTAGGGAGACCCTACTTCAAACTGAGAAAAAAATGAGGGCTGGGGATGTATCCCAGTGGTAGAACATTTGTATAGTATGCGTGAAGCCCTGGATTCAAACCCTGCAGTGAGGAAAGGAAGGAGGGAGGAAAGGAGGAAAGGAGGGAGATAGGGAAGGAAGAAGGGAGGGAGTGAAGGAGAGACACAGAGAGAGTATGGTGGTTTGAATATGCTTGGTCCAGGGAGTAGTACTATTAGGAGGTGTGGCCTTGTTAGAAGAAGTGTGTCACTGTGGGGGTGGGCAATGTGACTCTCCTCCTAAGCACATGGGAGCTGGACTTCTCCTAGTGGCCTTCAGATGAAGATGTAGAACTCTCAGCTCCTTCTGCACCATGCCTGCCTGGAGGCTGCCATGCTTCTTGCCATGATGATATTGGACTGAATCTCAGAACCTGTAAGCCAGCCCTAATTAAATATTTTCCTTTATAAGAGTTACCTTGGTCATAGTGTCTCTTCACAGCAATGAGAGAGGGGCGGGGGGAGAGAGAACCACATCTCTGTACTTCATTCACTTCTCTGTTGTTAGACTATAGATTCATGAAATATGATACCTGTTCACTAGGTGAAACAGAATTAGTTTTTCTATGAAAGTTGAGAAAACAAAACAAAACACATGATCTTGTGTTAAAAACCCTTCTGATGAGCTGAAGTCCTGCCTCTGAGGATATGGAGAGTCGACATTGTGCTACTGTCTACTTTAATGAGAAAGACACAGACACCTCAAACTAAACTTGCTTTGCAGACTTACTTCTTTTTAAGTTAAAAACTAAGTTTATCACACAGTCAAAAAGGTTCACTACCTTAAAGCGATATCCTAATGCACTTTTACACTGTGAACAAACTCACATCAAGGTAGGAAGCAAATATATCTCCCAACTTCTCTGATGTCCAGCCCAATCATTGCCTCTGGATAATGGCCAACATCTGTTTCCTATCAAAACTGATTATTTTTTGCTGTATAAATAGAATCACACAGCATGAATTTTAAAAAATGGGATTGTTTTCACTGAATCCCAGCATCTGCAAAACTCATCCTGCTATTCCCTACGACAGTTGGTCTTTGTTTTAATTTTTCTGAGACAGGGTTTGTGTAGCCCTGGCTGGCCTAGAACTCTTTCAGTGAGACTTGAATTTGGCATAATTCTTTTACCTCTGCCTCCTGTGTGTTAGAATTATAAGTGTGTGCCATCATGCTGGCAATAGCTCAGTTTTTGCATTCTTGTATGGTTTCCCATTGTAGAAGTACACCTTCCTTCTCTTGCTAGCCATTTGGGTAATCTGAAGCTTTTTACCTGTTCAATGGCCTCTTCAACATAGTAGTACACGGTCCGTGAACCCATGGGCAATTGTATGGGTTACTTTCCTTGTGGTTGTGACCAAATAGCTGACAAGAAGCTATTGAAGGGAGGAGGCAGGGGTTATTTCACAGTTTACAAAGGAATGCTGGGGTGCAGCCCATCATGGTGAGAAATGCACAGCAGCAGACAAGTGAAGTCGCTGCAGACATGTGAAGTAGCTGGTCACATTGGCCCAGAGCAGATGAAGGGTGGGACTGGATTGTAAAATCCCAAGAGCAGTCCCTAGTAACTCATTTCTTCCAACTCATGTCCATCTTCTGAAGGTTTCCCAATCTTCCCAAGCAGCGCCGCCAGTTGAGGACTAGTGTTCAAACACGCGCTTATGAGTTCATTGCCCATCAAACTGAAACACGATAGGAAATATCCACTTCATCTAAATTGCCTATTTATTGCTACAAAGCTGTTCATAATGTTATCTCACTAACTGTTTACTATCTATGTTTCTAGGGACTGAATTTTCTTCATTATTTTTATTCAGTTTCCTTTTTCTCTTTCCTAGGGATTTGTAAATTTCATTACACTTAAAGAACCAAGTTTTGACTATGTTGACTGTTGTCCTTATTTCATGTTGTTTTTCTAGTTCCCTTTTCTGCTTATATATTTACTGTTTATTTCTATCCAATCTATTTGCCTTAAATTTGGTGTCCTTTTCTAGCTCCTTGCCTTTCTGTTATTCTTCCCCCCTGTCCCCAGTATATGTTTGTGAGCAGAGTTCTTTTTGTTTGTTTGCTCGCTTTGAGACAGGGTCTCATTTGGTGGCCCAGGCTGCTCTGGAGTTCACTCTGTAGCCCAGGTTGTTGACATCCTCCTTCTTTAAGTGTGAGATCATAGGTGTTTAGTGAGCCTACCCTTCCCGGCTTAAGGGTATCAGTTTTATCCTGTAGGTTCTTTTGGATTTTTGCCAAATGCCCATGCACGGTGGTCAGAGGTTGATGTTGGATGTCTTTTTCTATTTCTTTCTACCTTGCTTTTTTGAGACATTCCCTCAGTGACCTTGGAATTTACCCACTGGCTAGACTGGTTAGTCAACAAGCTCCTGGGCTCCCTGTTTCCACTCCTTAGGGCTGCGATTAGGTGCTTCTCTTCCCAGCCTTTACATAGGATCTCCATAGCACCAAGCCATCCTCCCAACCTGAAAATGTTTGTTCATTATCGTACCATCCAGAAATTTTTTTTCTAACTTTAGTTGATATTTGTATTTTTTAATTAAAAAATTAATTAATTAACTAATTTTGAAACATAGGTTACTTGGACGTATTTAGTCATTTTCAAGCATTTGGGGGCTTTAAAAGTATTTCCTATTGATTTCCAGTGTATTTTCTTTCTTGTCAGAGGACACGCTTTGAGTTCAGTCCTTTGAAATTGGCTTTGAAATTTCCTTTGTGGGATGTTACACACACACTTGAAAAGAATGCAGCCCAATTGTTGTTGAGCTTCCTGTTACATATGTCGTGGAGGTCAAGTTTGTTTATCATGTAGCTCAAGTCTTTATCTTTCTGGACTTACTGTCTGTAAGCTTTTCTGTCAGTCACTGAAGGATGTGTTGGAAATCATCACCTATGATAATTGATTTGCCTTTCCTTTGCTTTGCATGTCTTAGATACGCAAGGGCTTCAGATGATCCAATCTCCCTGCTGATTTGACTTTTTGTCATTGCGAGCGCTTCCTCTTTATCTGCAGGAATACTTTTCGCCTTTTCTTTGCCTTTTCTGCTTCACAGCCTCGTTTCCACTGATAGCGGCTGAGCTAAGCCAGCTCTCTCTGGGTTAGTGTCTTCATGACATATTGTTTTATATCTTTTCACTTAACCCTTTTCAGAACTTTTTTGTTTCAGATATCATGTAGCTGGTTTGTTTGCTTGTTTGTTTGCGGTCTGACAATCTATTTTAATTGTATGTTGAGTCCACTTAAATCAAATGAATTCCAGATTTTTTTTTAGAGTTCACTCTGTGTCCTTATTTATTTATTTATTTATTTATTTATTTATTTTTGATGATTTATCTATAAGCTTTGATGATCAAGGCAACCCCTAGCTCCTTTCCCTACTTCCTCATCTCCACCTTGGTCTCCTTCCCCCCTTTCTCTACTATTTCATATCCTCTCTCTCTCTCTCTCTCTCTCTCTCTCTCTCTCTCT